>NC_051066.1:138340604-138644604 GCF_004664715.2 Peromyscus leucopus | reverse complement strand
TTGTGATCAAACTCCTAATGTGATTCTTTTTGGAACTTAACAAAGCGATTTAGAAAATTGATCTGAAAAAATAACCAGGGGGAGTAATCCAGACCACTTAGAAAAAGTGGCAGGAGGAGGGGATTTCTCTGTGAGATATCAACATTCATAATCACTATTATAATTAAAGCCCTGAAGAATATAAGCTATGGAGAAACAGGATTTAGAGATTTATCTGAATGTGTAAGTTCTTAATAAAGTGCGCATGATTAATAAGTAGTATATAGTATAAATAATTGGGAAAATTGAATTTTTGTATATACCATGATATACTAAATAAATTATGGCTAGATTAGGCTCTTAAAAAATATAGATAAAAAATAAGTAGGAAAAAATGAAGAAAATATGTTCTTTTATTAGGCAGGAGTCTCAGGTTCTTAAAAGTGAGCAGATCCATCATCAAGGTTGTGTTTGGAAAGTTCACTCCTCAGAAAGAGAAAAGGGAGAAGGGAAGCCTATGGTGGGTATTGACCATACTTAAAAATCCAATGGTTTACCTGGCTGCAGGAAAAGCTGCAACGGAACCAGAACAAAGGGTAAATACCCCTATAGAAAGAGTGCTGCAATCACTGACATCTAATTGTATCGATAGATAAAAAGCTGAATGGCATAAACAGTAAATGCAATGAAAATGTGAAGGAGGTGGGGCTTGAAAATGGCTTAATAGGTAAAATGTCTGTCATGCAAGCATGAGGTCCTGAGTCTAGATTCCTATCACCCATGCAAAGGCCTGGAGTGTTGGTGCACATCTGTAATACCAGTGCTGGGTAGGCTGGAGACAGACTCCTAAAGCTTGGTGAGCCAGCTTAGTGGAATCAATTACCACCTAGTCCAGTGAGTCACTGTCTCAAAAAGTAAGGTAAGGAGCAATTGAAAGAGACATGCTATGTAAACCACTGGCACACACACACACTCACACATGCATGTACCACACACATTCTCACACAGAGAGATATGAATGCTGAAGTGCACAATAAAATGTCCAGTGTTACAGATAATTACATAAATGTATTCTACCTGCTATGTTACAAAAGTCTGTGTTTTAATTTATAATGACCAGCATTGTGAAGGAACAACACAGCGAGTTCTTACATGTGGTTCTGCAGGTGAGCTGACTGACACTGTGTGGCTAGAGGATAGTTCACTAACTTTCTTTCTAACCAAAACAATCGGAGCTCTCAGAAAGAGCCCTGTATAGAGTCCATCACTGCACTATTTATAAGGGCAAAAACTTGCAAATCACTTAAACAGAACAACAATAGGAAAATAAATAATATTTGGTACATGCACGTAGTACAATTTTCTGTTACTTTATACAAACCATATTCTCAATGATATCAAATGATGTCAGGGTTCAAGCTGTAAGATGAAAAGTTCAACTTAAAAAATTGCTCTTCTGGGAGACCCTGGTTTAACTTCTGGCACCTACATAGTAGCTCACAACTGTCTGTAACTCCAGTCCCAGGGCATCCAGTCCCAGAAGCCCTCTTCTGGACTCCTCCAGCACCAGATATGCACATGGTACACAGACACACATGTCTGTGCAGGAAAAACACCCATGCACATGAAAATCTATAATATATAATTTTAAAAACCTGAATATGTGGCTACTGCCAAGGCCTGTGTCTGGGTCTGTGGTCCTCCTGAGAATGGGGGTCTGTGCTAAAGTCCAAGTCCTGTTTGCCACCAAAAGTTGCACAGGAAGCCAAGAGTTGGGGCTGAAACATGAGGCCTTGGTAGTGTCCAGGGACCATGCTGCCACTAGAGCTATCCCAATCTTAGTGGCCAGTGCTTCCACCTGGAGCCAGGGCGCTGCCCAGGCCCAAGCTGCTGCCAAGGGTCATGTCTAGGTCCATGGTCCAGCTGCAGCTGGGGTCTGTGTAGATGTTTGTAGCCTGTGTCACTTCAGGGGGCCATAAGAACCATGCATGATAACATCAGAGATCTATCCTGAGCCAGCATCCCCCCCATTTTTGCTGACCCAGGGAAAGCTGGCCCTGCCTTTCACTAGACACTGCACCAAGAGAGGTGGCCCTGACCCTCATAGGAGAACTGAACCCTTCTCTCTGGAGAAATGCCCCTATCCCTCACCACAGACAAGGGGGAACTGAACCTGATGGCAGGGGCATAGGGGAGCTGGTTCTACCCCCTTGCCTGAGGCAGGTGGCTCCAGTGGCCCAGCTCAGCTCAGCTACCACCCAGGCCCACATCTTGGTTAGCCCACCCTAACATCTACCCCATCTAGGACCTGCTGGAGCTTGTAAAGGGACTGGTCCTGAGGAACAAAACCAACAGGATCTCCAATGTTGCTTTGTTCTAACGGCTCCTGAGGCATCAACGACATAGACACCAGGAGTCAGTTGAAGGCAAACAGCAGACTCCTTTATTCAATAATGGGGAAGAAAGGGGAGTATGTACATTACCCATCCTGGCTTATTTCCTCCCTGGTAGAAGCAGGCTGATCTGTGGCCAGGTGCACATCTCTTGCTGGGACCCATATTGGCATAGTGGTACTCTGAGGAAGAACACAAGCATACCCTCTCCCACAGGTTAGCAGTAGGACTGGCAGCTGCCATTGGAGGGAGATAGGATCTCTCCATCTCACTAGGAGCAAGGGCATGTTCCTTGGCAGAGATACCCAGTGCTTGTAGGCCAGCCTGAGCCCCTTGTCATCAAAACTTGTGCCTGGGTGCTGAGAGGAGTGTGCATAAGGCCTTCCCTGTTATTGAATAAAGAAGTCTTCTCTTTGCCTTCACATGACTCCTGGTGTCTATGTCAATGACACCACACCTTCTCACTGCCCCCAAGGGAGCCATTAGGATCTAGCAACAATCCATGACTTGGGACAGGTGTGGGATATCCCAGAGGATCTAGTGACAATGGCATATCAGAAACCAGAGGCCTTGAACCAGACCAGCGACTCATTGCAATGAACATTTGCTAGTAAAACTAATGGACAAAAGGGTATTCTATATGACATACTACTCCCAATGCCAACCAGGCCTAATGAAGAAGTATTAGAGAGGTGGGAAAGAAGGAGAAAAGAAAAGGGTTTTGTTGTTGTTATTGTTGTTTTAGTTTGGTTCGTTCTTATTTTTGTTTATTTGCTCCTTTGTTTTGTTTTGGTATGATTTTTTAATATTTTCTTTGACAGTGAGGGGAGAATATGGGAGGACTGGGAGGTGAGCAGAATTAGGGTGTATGATGTGAAATTCCCAAAGAATCAGTAAAGAAATCATGTAAAAACAAACAAACAAACAAACAAACAAAAACCCTGAATATATAAATACTGTTCCACTTTGGAGTAATTTATCTGAGAGAATTATGAAGTATGGACAAGAACCTCATTCTGTCCTGCCAGTGATAACCAGAGTACAGGGTCCCCTATTACCCCAGCCCAGGATTTTGAATGCTCCCTCTCAGCTACCTTCCCTAGAAGAAGAAAAACAAAAAGCCACATCTGTGCTAAGATTTTATAAGGTTGATTGACTGATTAGAACATCTTTGATTGTAAAGAGTTGGAATATCCCAGATCTAGGGCTGAATTATCTTGGCCTAACTTTATTCTCTTTAACAGCTGTTCATTATCTATCTCAGTGTCTGTGTCATCTTTCTCACTCTCATGACACCTCTCAGGATGTATTAGGAGATCACTGACTTCCACCAACCATAATCAAATAATGTCATCATGTAACACCTCAGACCTGTCTAAGAGAGTCCCCTCTGTTAGAACTTGGCTACCTGGTGTCCAACAGTTGCATTTAGAAAATGTATGGATTATTTTACTTTGTTTTGTTCTCTAAGTATAAAAGCTTACATGAAACCATTCCAATGTTAGGACCTGCTATTTAGAATAACCTTGTGAATCTGTGTTCTGGGTCATGCTTATTCATGTTTGGCACCAGAATAAATGATCTCTTCTTTCCTTTGCATTGAGAGCTATGTTCCTACATGGACAGTTCTCTCCTGCTCTTAGCAGGACTAACACAGACTAGGATATTCCTCTACTCACCCAAAGCTCCAGAAACACAGGGCTTTCCCTGCCCCAGGATATGTCTTGATGTTTGGTGGGACAAGTAAGACTTTGCTTAGCAAATGACTTCAACTCTTTCCTGAGCCTAGAAAGTCAGCAGACAAATATTGCATTTTTCTCTTCCTTCTTCCCTCTCCCACATTGCACATGAGGATAACAAAGTATTTTTTAAGTGCTGATTATTCAATGTAGGGTTTGCATGTGCAAGGCAAGCATTCTACCACTGAACTAAATCTCCAGCTCCCCTTATGTATTAGTTAGGTCTCGCTAAAGGAAGACACCTGGTAGAATGAATACATATATATTAAAAGGGTATTTATTAGAGCAACTTACAGGTTGAAACCCAAGAAGTCCAACAGTGGCTGTCTCCTGATAGAAAGGTAAAGAATCCCCTAATTGTTATGTCCATGAGACTGTTTTTTTCAGAAGCCTCCATCTGGTGCTGGAGTCCCAGGGAAGCCACTGGTCATTGGTCTTTTTGGAATGCTGAATCAGTAGGTTCTAACACCAGTGAAGGAATGCCTTAGTAACAAGGCAGGTGAACTTTACAACAACAATGAGGGCAAGCAGGTAAAAAGCAAATGCTTCTTTTGTCCATGTCCTGTTATGAGAGCTGTCATGGGAGGTATGGCCCAGGTTGAGGGTGGGTTTTCTGACCTAAGATAATCCAGATTTGGGATAGGTTTCCTATTTCAAATGATCCACTCAAGAAAAACTCCTCACAGGTGTATCCAGATGTTTGGGTTTTAGTTGATTTCAGATGTAGTTAGTCAAGCTGACAACCAAGATTAACTATCATACCTTATGTTTTATTTTGAGATAGCATCTCACTACAAATTAATTCTATAGCTCAAACTGACTTTGAACTTGGCACCCTCCTGCCTCAGCCTCCCAAACATCAGAGATATCAGGCTCAAGCCACCTGGTCAGACTGCAGTCATGTTATGCATGATGCAAAGCAGTTGAATTGCTCTAGGCACTATTTCCAAAGCATAATGGTTGCATTGAGCTGAACACTAAGTGGGTTGAGATGGGGTGGCTAATTTTTAGATGAAAGGTTTAAGTGGGGAAAACATCTGTGGTAATTTATATGTAATTGACCTCCATAAGCTCATTGGGAGTGGCATTATTAGGAAGTGTGGCTTTGTTGGAGGAAGTGTGTCATTGTGGAGGCAGGCTTTGAGGTCTCATATGTGCTCAAGCCATGCTTAGTGGTTCCGTTCACTTCCTGTTGCCTGTGGATCAAAGATGTAGACTTCTCAGCTCCTGCTCCAGCACCATGTCTGCCTGCATGCCACCATGTCCCACCTTGACGATAGTTAACTGAACCTTTGAACTGTAAGCCACTCAATTAAAATGTTTTCCTTTGTAAGAGTTGCCATGGTCATGGTGTCTCTTCACAGCAATAGAAACCCTAACTAGGACAATAGCCTTGAAATGCTTTTAGTATACCTGTTTATGTATCTACACACACACACACACACACACACACAGAGAGAGAGAGAGAGAGAGAGAGAGAGAGAGAGAGAGAGAGATTTTGAAATTATAGATCACTATAAACGTTTTCTCTTTGTTTTACTAAACAGCATAAAACTTATCCAATTAAGAGTGCCTCCCCCTTAAAGTCAAGTGTGGATGTAAAAGAATTGTTATAAACTGTAAAACGCTATGTAAATGTGAGAGGTTATTTTTAATTGCACTTAGCAAATCTTTGGTATTTTGGGAAGCTACAGGCATAGTTCTATATTGCTAAACCCCTGGGCTGCAAATGGAGCAAGGGATGATTCACTGAGGGCTTTGTTTTCAGGTTCATCTGACTTTGAATACAGATCCATTCCTTTGGATGCTGGATGGCCTAGCACAATTTGTATGACTACTTTGAACCATTTCACCACCTTTTAACCAGGGATAATATTGGTACACTGGATAGGAATGGGGATATTGATATTGGTGAGGGCTAAGAATATGCTTGTAAACTTGCCTTCCTGAATATGCCTGTACTCCTGCAGCCTTGAGATAGATGTGCCATTACCATCAATGCCAGGGCCAGAGAGCTTAAGTGATTTCCTCAGGGACACACAGACTAGGAAGCTGCTTGAACTTACAGTGCCATGAATCTGACTGGAGAGAGCCCTGCTCTTAGTTCACCTGACCACATTACCCTGCCTTTGGGGATCAATGCCTAGATTTATTAGGAACTTAGTACATAGAGGCTTCCAGTGCTTTAAAACCCTAGAGATAGTCACTATTATTCACACCCTCCTTACCATTTAGCTCCAAGACCCTCACTGCTGTGAGTCAAGGGACAAAGGGAAGAGAACTACTACATTCATAAGGAACCTACAGTCCTAGGCAGGGTGATGCCTTGCTCATCATGGAATGATCTGGAATGGTAAGTCCCTATCACACACATAAGGATGGGAGAGTCATTTTAAAGTGCAAGTCTGGCCTGGTAGGGAAAGGACCTAGTGTGACTGTGGGGGAGGGAGAGGACCTACTGTGACTGGGTGGGGGTGGGGATAGGACCTACTACTGTGAGTGGTGGGGAAGAAAACCTCCTGTGACTGTGATAGGAGGAGAGGACCTACTGTGACTGGATGGGGGTGGGGATAGGACCTACTGTGAGTGGTGGAAAGGACCTACTGTGACTTGGCAGGGGTTGGGGAAAGAGAGACCTACTATGACTGGGTGGGGAGAGGACCTACTGTGACTGGGTGGGGGTGGGGAGAGGACCTCCTGAGTGGGATGGGGAGAGGACCTATTGTGAGTTGTGGGGAGGACCTACTGTGACTTGAGGAGGGTGGGAGACCTGCTATGACTGGGGGTGGGGAGAGGACCTACTGTGACTAGGGGTGGAAGAGAGGACCTACTGTGAGTGGGGGTGGGGAGAGGACCTACTGTGAGTGGGGGTGGGGAGAGGACCTACTGTGAGTGGGGGTGGAGAGGACCTACTGTGAGTGGGGGTGGAGAGGACCTACTGTGAGTGGGGGTGAAGAGGACCTACTGTGAGTGGGGGTGGGGAGAGGACCTACTGTGAGTGGGGGTGGGGAGAGGACCTACTGTGAGTGGGCGTGGAGAGGACCTGCTGTGAGTGGTGGGGAGAGGTCCTACTGTGACTGAGGGAGACAGCTGGAGAGCTCTTCCATGGTTTCCATTTCACATTCACCAGGGGTTTAACCCATGTGTCATTCAGAGGTTCAGGAGGGTGGGTATGCCAGGAGCTAGGCTGGGGAGCAAGTGAGAGGGTGTAGTGGGTCTATAAAGCCCAGGGGATTGGATACCCATCCTTTGTTGTCATACAGATGCCCCTTACTGAACACATCTGGAAGCAGTAGTAGTAGCAGCAGCAGCAGCAGCAGCAGGGGAAGTCTTCCAGCCAGCTGGGCTCAGTGCTGAGAGCAGATGCAGCCATTCTGGGGGTCTTCCTTCTTCCTCTTTCCCTTGAAACAACAAATTATCAAATTGTTAAAATCTGAAAACAACTTTTTAGGAAACTAAAATATATCCCATATTCCAATTAGGTGAGATTTTACTTGTAAATATCCCTTTGTGTCACTGATACAACTCTTACAGCATCATGGTCTGTGTGCCACATGTGATCTCTGCTTGTCACTCAGCATCAGAAAGTAAATATTTTATAGGTTTTTAGGGAATTTGCACCCTGTGTTAATGGCTCTATAGTGACCCAGGAGTCTAATTACCCTGATTTGCTAAATGAGTCCTATGTCTCTGCATATTTAGGCATCTCCAAAATCTTGCCTTCCTGCTATCCTATAGCCTTCTGCTTGAATGATTTTCCTTAAACAAAGTTTCAAGGAAGATATTAAAAGATAAAGGCATCTTTATGACTTTTGCTATACTTCACAGATTGCTTCCAATGATATGAGCAGTTCAGTGTGAGCTTGCCAGAATTGTGTACTGTCATTTGGTTTGATTTTGCCCATTTCACAGGCAGAGAAGTGAGATCTCAAGTCAGCTGCAACTCACCTTTTCCAGCCCCAGAACCTAGGACCCAGTGCATTCTACAATGAGAGAAGCATTCTAAGGAGCTATTCTGCAGCTCTTTTACTGTTCATTTTGAGACAAAGTCTCACTAAATTGACTTCTTAGCCTAGACTGTCCTTGAACTTGTGACTCTCCTCCCTTTAATCCCTTCTTATCTCCACTCTCTTTGTATTCTTCTTTGCCTTGCTTACAGGTACCAACCACTCCCATCTTTTTCCATTTCCTCAGCAGTATGGGGTGAAAGAGACATGTAGCTCAGTGGCAGAGCACATGCTTAGTATGAACAAAGCCCGACTTTGGTCTCCAAATGAATAGCAGAGTTCCATTGCATCTCTTTCCAGCCTGGGGTCTTTGTGTGAGTTGTCTCTCTTCCATGTGGCAATCTCTCCACCCACCCTTGTCCCTAACTAACTCATCATTATTCTTCACATGTACCTGTCACACCTCGATCTAAGTTAGCCTCTTCTTCACCCTCCTTTTAAAGCATTAAAAACCCTGTCCATCTGCTCATTTATGCGTCTGTTTGATTATCATATGCTGTTTCTATTTGATGTTATATCTCCAAGAACAGTTCCTTGCTCTCTTCTGACTGGAATTGTATGTAGACAGTCAGAAAATGAGTGTCAAATGCATGAAGGTTGTGAAGAGGTGTGTGCACACTAGAAGCAAATTTGTAAAGTCAGAAAACAGGCAGTCAGAAATGGAAAAGGCCAAATGTAATATCATCCAATGAAAACAGATATTGCCTAGGTGGCATTTTTTATGGTTCCTGCCATGCACTGAACTCATTAATCAATGTGGGTTCATGTTGGTCTTTGGTATATGGTGAGGTTTCTATTTTGTTTCTCATGTATTTAACATGTTATTCCAGCACCAATGGGAAGGGATGGTGAGACAGTCCCATTGGGGACAGATGGGACAGAATACTGAAATGGGAGAAGGAGCCATTATTGCAAATCCTTTGGCTTTGGAGACACAGAACTGACACAATGGGAACTCACTATGGGAGGAGAACACAGCCCTGTCCATGTGGTTGGCAGCCCTGTGCATGCAGAGCATTGACCTTTCTAACTTTCCATAGCCTTCTCTGAACAAGATCTCATGATCTTCATAGTAAGCTGAGATTAACTCAGTGATCACTCCTGCTCCACACAGGTGATCCTGAGGATATGAGGGAGTTATAGTCTGCCAACTGCAATTTCATAATGACTATGAAACAGCCTCTTCTGGCTCCACATTCTTCCTCCTCTGCCCTCCACCCACTGCAGAGGTTTCTATATTCTCTGAATCATGGATTAGCCAGATATTTGATGGTGATGTGTGTGTGTGTGGTGTGTGGGGGGGTAAGAACCATGGAATGGAGGAGGCAGGAATTCTGATTAATTGAAAGGTTTTTTTTTATTTGAAGGTTAAGCAGCAAATTCATTTAAACTTGACCCAGACTGTTTTATATGGGATAGTATATGAACTAAACACAATAAAATTTGGCCCAGAGGAATATCCCTGAGAAGAAAAAAGTCAATAATGTGACCCTCAATTGCTTTTTACAGTTGATATGGGTGTTTGACTACTCCCACACCCACTCAAAGAATTTGATCAAGGCCTTGGCATCTTAGACATCCAAAGGCATTAGACACTCCATGGGTATTAAAGGGCCAGAATTCTGTCTTGAACACAATAGATGTTGTGCATGCTAAGGACAGACCTCTGTCTCTGGCTGCACATCTGGCAGCTTTCAGAATAGATGTATATACATCCTAGGGCGTGATTATCAAGGTATTCTGTATTATGGGGAGTTGAGGGTTCTAAAGGAGTGAGCAATGGAATCCTTGTAATATGCCACACAAAGCACACTGAGAATATAGCACTTGATTCTGACCATGTATTGTCAAGGACATTAGGAAAAAGATTTTATGTGGGATGGTAATGGGCCCTGTGGGGCTGAGCCGTGAAATCTGTATTGGCAGCCTGGGGTGCTGACGGTGACATTTCCTTGCAAGGTGGAGAGCCTCTAATGCTCAGAGCTGCTCAGACATCTGCTGCTCAGAGTGCAAAGGCAAAGGAAGGTATTTACGTCCTCCTGGCATGGTGGTGGTGATGAGAGAAATATGTCTTCATTTTTATCTTGGAAACAAAAAACACTAAAGTAGAATTCAAAAATCGCCCATAAATTCCACCATTTGGATATAACCATTCCAAATTTCAGCACAGTTCTGCCTATTACAGCTTTTGTCTGCTGTTGCTTTGTCTCAGATGCAAACACATTCATCTCCTTACACAGATTTGAGCCAATACGTACACAGTTTATGAACAGGTTTTTTTTTTTTTTTATGGAGCAGTATGTGGTATGATAGTTTATTTTCATTGTCAACTTGACTAGATATACAATCACTGTAGACACACACCTCTGGGTATATCTATGAGGGTGTTTTCAGAAACCTTTATCTGAGGAGGGAAGACCCATCTAGAATGTGAAGGAACTATCTCATGGGTTAAGACATAGGAGTGCATTTAAAAGGAGAAAATAAGCTAAACATCAACGTTCATTTCCTTTTGCTTCTGGACTGATGACACAACGTGACTGGCTGCCTCATGCCCCTGCTGCTTTGCCTTCCGTGCTATGATGGACTCTATCCCCTCAAATTGAAGCAAGACAAATCCTTCATCCTTTAAGTGGCTTCTTGTCACTATTGGGTCATAGCAATGAGAAAAGTGACTAATATGTAAGGTGAGTACTTTTTGTATACCTAAGTATATTTTTCAGTCTGATAAACAAAAATATACATTTAATAACCCTATGTGCCAAACATAGGAATTGGGATTAAGGAATATAACACAGTGGATAGAATACACATAGTCTTGTTTTTATTTTTATGAATCCTGAAGACCAATGGAGAAAGCACATATTACATTTAATTCAGATATGGAGATACTATCCATTTTCATTATTTCTGGATTCCATGTTTGCAAATTCATTTATTCCACAAAATTTACCTGTAAACACCAATGTCAATGCCACAGTTCTTTCTCTGTCATATCTTCTCATAAGTATACTCATAAGTACACACCAAGCAATAAAATGTCTGAGTTGTTTATTCCCAATAGAGGCCCAGCTAGGTGACATGTCTGCCTTCTTATTATAGCTCAATACTGTAAAAGATGTCCTCTTGGTGGGTCCACATATGTAACATTTTTTGTATTTCAGTGTTTTTCACTGGGGACTCTGTTGTTTAAAATATAGTAGTGCTAAAGTGCCAACTGCCATCCCTAAGCACAAGAAGGCTAGATGTGCCTTCCAGAGACACAGGTATGCTAAATGAGCTCTGTTCAGGCATGAGTTACTATGCTGTGAGTTACTGTGTTATGAGTTACTGTGTTGGCTGTGAGTTCAATGTTAATGAATCAGCCATGTCTATTAAACAAGGTGTCCCTAAGCAGAAACACACACATAAAACAGGGACATGTATTCATCAGTTGAAAATAATATTGTGACTAGAGGAACATAACCCTGCATTTCCTCTAGGAGCCCATGGTACAGTATTCTATAATTCAGGGCAACTTTATTGAAAATTGCCTTGGGCAACAAGAATCAGCCATATGCCTAGGCTGTTCAGTAAAGGAGGACACTCAGGAATGGTGACATATGTTCAGTTTTTTGGGCTTAACATATTTAAAACTATTAAATAGGCATAATTTCAAGACAAGATAACATCATTGCTGTCATAGAGATGCAAAGATGAACATGATATTATTTAATTCATGAATGAGGAAGCTGATGAGTTATAGTCAGTACAGAGGATAACTAGAAGATCAGAATATCTACATATCAGGAATATTGAAATGAATATGCAAATGTAGGCAAAACTAACCTGCTTCTTTGTGGCAGGGGGCGGGGGGAAGCTGCCCCTCTTCCAGAAAGAACCATTTGCATGTCTATAGACAAGAATTATGCTGGATTGCTATCTGTTAGCTACAGTTTCCAGAGCCTTCACAACCCCATAGATGCAGCATCAGATAACAGGGAAGCAGGATTATAGACAAAGCATGTGTCATAATGAAGCATAGACTTTCCTCCCTCCCACAAAGTTCTAATAAATGTAATCAACTTGCTTAGAGTATGTGGGAGATAAAGATGCTGACTCCGATGAACACTGACATGGGGTGTTGCAGGCAGACCCTGAAAAGTAGGTATTCTAGAGGAGGGGACAGCCAGGAAGATACACAAGCTTAGGGTCAACAGCAAGGCTGAGGATGGACAGTTGCCAACCATCTGAGGAATCACCCTAAGATCTGCTCAAGATACCCCTTTGGACCTGGCAACATGGCAATCAGTAATGACTTGGCATGGGCAGCTCTTACAGGACACAGCAGGCATGAGAGGGGTGAGAGGTGAAATAGAGACATGAAAGAAGAAATATTATTAAGTCTTGGCATGCCATCATGGATATATAATTGATTATTTCCCAACTTTGATTCCTTGACCTTTAGGTCTTTTAAATATTTTAAAATTACAGTTAATATCTTGAGAAATCTTACTATATGTAAACACATGCTTAATAATTTTTCCTGGAATAAATTCCTAGAAGGAGGCTGAGTCACTGAGCCTTTCAATACTTGGTTTGTTCCTGAAAAATAAAATTGAATCAATTTACACCCAGCCCTCAACTATGGACAATGAGGCTTTGTTTGTTTGGATGTGTGTGTCTGTAGCTATTGTGAGCCTACATTCTGTCTTTATTCTTTTGTGTTTTCCTAGGACAAAAACTCTGCAAACAAGAAGTTTGGTGTTGGGAGCTGATAACTGTTGGCTCTTATTTCTTATCGGTGATTACAAGTCACAGCCTCTAATTTGGTTATTTGGTACAGAATCAATTCTTTGCCTTGTTGGCATCCTTACATGATAAATATTGGCAGGTTGTTATCTTCCCTTTTGACTTGGGTTAGGCAGGCTCTGATTTAGCACCTCCCATCTTCCCTCCTTCATCCACCTCTCTGTTTTCCTCACAGCCCTCCATCTTGCAACAGCTTTTTTTCTCTTAGGCCATAACCACCCTTCCATAGCCAAGAACAGTACTGCCTTCCTTGGAATGATAGAGGGACTTTCTATCTTTATGTCCCTAAGGGCTGGATTACCACTGTGCTTTCCATGTTTATAGCTAATTTGCTTTGAAGACTTTTCTAGAATTGCATGCTTGTTTTCTTATCTCTGGGGTCTGGGCATAGTCACATTTGTAGGACTGTACTTTGCCTAATTCTTTCTTCATCGTATAAGCTATCCCTGGACATCTTACCTGTTCCCATGGCTTAAACACATGGGCATGCCTTCCTGTCTCCTAAGACTAGGTCTATATAACTGTTTTTCCTACCCATTATATACCCACCTCAACCTTACAGATTGATGTCCCTGCTATGGTTTCTCTCCTTCACCTGCCTCCTGCCTACTTGTTTGTCTAATTCTATTTGGTTAAAAAACAGTCTCTCTCTCTCTGCTCAGTTCAAAAATCTGGGGATCATTTGGAATTCCTCCCTTTTTCTTTTTCCCTTTACATCCAAGTAGCCAAAACATTGTGCATTTCCCCTCCTTATCCTTGTATTTGTCCTTTATTTTTCAATTTTACTCTCCCACCCACAGACAAAGCCTGAGGACTCTATTTCCACTATTCATTCTATTTTCACTTTTTATTTTATACTTATTACCAACTGTCTTACCAGGTTTGTAGAACCTGGAACATTTCTAAGGCAGATAATAACTATTTTCTTTTATTTTCCAGTAAACTATGTTGGATTTTCCAAATTAATTTCTTTTTGCTGATTTATTTTGTTCTATCCTAATGGATTTTCTCAGGGTAGGAGGGAAATTTACATATCCAATAGGTTCAAATATAAAGTGAAACTATTAGATCTGCTGGATTGTCAGGCTGAGGCAAGCCTCAGTATGATGAAATGTCACAATTATTAATTAATGGTTATATATGCTGGACATCTAATCCAGGCACTTACTTATGTCAGGTAAATACTCTACCACTGAACTATGTCTCCAGCCTGAGAACATTAATTTCAATGCATAGCACAAGAAGCCATGTCTCTCTCTCCATCTGTCTATTTCATCAGCACCTGTCATAGTGGCTGGTGTAGTGGCCTGTGGGAATCATGAAGGTCTTCTGGGCAAAGTGTGACCTAGATTCATACACTCACTACTTACCGGTGGTATAGCCATAGACAAGTTTACTGGACTTACTGGACCTCTTCTATTAGTTTGGAGTGACAGTCTGGCTCCTGTGAGGCTGTCTACACATAAGCAGCTTTGTGCAGAGTGCTCAGACACTCAGAACATGACCTGTGACCCAAAAAGATGATGAGTCTGGAGAGCTGGTTTTGATTAGCTTTTCTGGACCCCATGGCACCTCCAATGTCACACTCTTGGGCTCAGCCCTTACCCATCTCCATAGAAACCCTTTGGCAAGAACACCTTCAAGCTCTTAGTGAGCCCACTCCAAGAGGGAATAGACTGACGTATCTGATGCAGGATTTCTCAATTGTTGTCAGCGACACTTCCTCAGATGTCCTCCCTCAGTCCCCTCTTTGTGTGCTTGTCTGTCTTGGAGGATGTTTGTTTTCACTGTCCTTCATCTCCCCGTGCAAGGAACAGCCTTTTCATCCCTCTCCTGGACCTCTTTGTCAGTTTTCCCTCCCTATTGTTAACCAGAAACCTGCTTCTCCCTATTCTAAGTTCTGTCCACCATCCCTAGGACAGTCAACTGAATCATGCCAACACATATGTGACCCTGCATTTTCCCTACTCTACATTCTTTCTACCCTTCCCTCACTTTGCTTTTACTGCCATTCAAGGGCCTTCAGGAGATTTTTCAACTTTTCCTGTCCAGCCCCCTTTCTCATTCACCTTCATGGCTTGGAGGTTTCACGGCTCACAGGAATGTTTTAGAGCCTGGAATGACAGTATTTGGACTCAAGCATATGTTAGAAAAATAGTATGATTAGAAGTAACAAGCATTTAGTTCTCTCTACAATATGTCTACACGATATATATAAAATCAGGTTTACTGCTTAAAATTTTTCATTTCAACTCTTGGTTAGCTTTCCTTCCAGACAAAGAATTCTCAAAGTACAAAGTGATCAGAAAAATCCAGAGGCAGTGATAAGTTATTAAGTTGTGGAGAACCAAATGATATTAAAAGCAAATTTATTTTATCACTATTACAGAGTTATTTTATGACAAAATTAAAATTAGTGTTGGAAGAAGAATGTAAGTGTGTTTTAATATGGTTTGATACAGAGTTTCAAAACTACACTAGCCTTTGAAGATGAGGTACAGACTTGGAACTGCCTTGGTCCTTGTCCTATGCCTCCCTTTGCATTAGCTATTCCCTGACATGTCTTTGCTCCTGTAGACTACAAGACCATGAGTGTTTTTCTTTCCTTATCATTTAATTCTGTGACATTTGATGGTGTCTTCAATTTGCTGTTACCCCGTACAAGGTTTAGTTGCTGAATTTACCTATTAACAATCTATTGAAGAACACAGGACTTTACATATAATGTGGATTCTCCTTATTATTCATTGGAGAGGACTGGTTTGTCCCAAGTAGTTGTCATTAAGAAGGAGAATGAAGGGTACTTGGAGGTAAACTTGAGTGTGGCCATCTCAGGTTACCCCACCACAGGCACTCATGGGAAACAAAAGATGACCTGATCATGAAATCTGCACTGAGTAATGTGACATGACACAGTGATAGGGAGAAGACAAAGATAGGGAAATAGCCCTTGGCAAGTGATCAGGCCCTTGACTTTGACCTTATCAGAGAGTGTCATGGCCATCAACTTCCCCTGTCACCTCCATAGAAGGATGTTTGAAAGTACCAATTTCACCCTGTTTTAAGTCTGTCAGATAGTCATATGTATTCTCATTTTGCAGATGAGAAGGCGGGGCCTCTTGGATTTGTGGTAATGCAGGGTGAAATTAGATAATGGGGAGTGTTTTAAACAGTTGTTCTAAAGTTAGAAATTAATATAGTATGCCATACCTGTTTTGTTTTCTTTGATTCTGGGATTGAACCATGGGCCTTCTGCAAGTACTGTGCTGAGCCACATCCCCAGCCCCACACCTATTTTCTTATATTTCACTTCAGCAAGTGAGGACGTTTTGGCATACTCCTTAATTCTATTTGATCCAATTAAGTCTGTGTCCATTGTCTTGTTCACTATCATAACTTTCAAACATTCTCTCCGTATATACATTTGCCCTGTTCTCTCACCATAACATGCATCAAACCCAGTTCCCTTATCCAAATGACTTTTGGTAACTGAACCACTTGTAATCCCACACTGTCTAACTATAAAAGCCAATTTCTTGCACATGTGAAAAGAACCCTTGGAAAGTGGGCAAAGTACCTGTATTTAATGTGATTTGGGGGCGGGGGAGTCTTTCCTGAAGAGCTTCCTTAGAGAAACTGAAGTTTACATACTTTCCCAAGAGCTGCAACATCACTGGGATTTCTTAATTGTGTTATTTTCTCGCTGTGCACACACGAGGCTCAATTGCATTTGCTTTCTGCTCTTGTCATTCTTTGCCACAGTGGCAGAGATGAATATTCTCTGCTCTATGGTTATTTTCCCGAGAAGCTAAAAATATTGGAAGGAAATTGGTTTTTCTCTTCTGCCTTGTCTTTGCATAAGTGTTCTGGGGGAAAGCAGAGCAGCTTAGGAGATGACCTCTGCTTTATTATCACCGTAGAACCGCGACATATGCACAAGCCACACAGAATGAAAGCCCAGACTCTGTGCATGCCAAATCTCTCAACAGCCCTGGCCTCTGTGACTGTGTCTACCCGAAAGTATCAAGAGGATGGTTAGAATGAATCCATTGGTCAATTCCAATTTAGTCTCACCCCTGATTTGACATGGTCCCCTCCCTTGTAGCTGACTGATGGTTTTTCATGACTGCTGGAGGTGACAGATATATTTTTGAAAATGATGTGATCCTGATGAGACAAGAGAGATGGAGGGTGTGTGTGTTCATGAGTGTGTGTGTGTGTGTGTGTGTGTGTGTGTGTGTGTGTGTGTGCTGATACTACTGGTGTACTGGTAGTGCTCTCTACAAATTCCTCCATGGTTCAGATATTGCATTATTAGGTGGGACTCAGTTGGGGACACACGGGTCTTGGGTTTTTGAGGAAGATTAGTAACTCCTCTGAGATTCTCTTTTCACAATTTTTAAAATTCTTTATTGTTTGAGATTCTTGCACATGTATACAATGAAATATGGTCGTATACATGCCCCCTCCTACTTTTCCCATATTCCCCAATACCTCTCCTTTCTAAACTGATATCTTCTTTTCGATAGCCCATTAAGTCCAATTAGTGCTACACACACACACACACACACACACACACACACACACACACACACACTATCATGAGTGGGGGGCCATTTGCTGAGCCATGGGAAACCTGCCAGTAGCCATACCTTCAAAGAATGATTCTCCCCCAGTAGCCATCAACCACCAATAGCTCCTCAGTGAGGAGCAGGGCCTGGAGTTCATTTGCTACCTATGGAGGATTTTGGCTACCTTGATCTTTTATGGATCTTGTTCAGATATCAAAGATGCTGTGAGTTCATGAGATGGCGATTGTCATATCTAGGAGACAGCATTTCACAGCCCTCCCCACTCCCTCAGGCTCTCATATTCTTTTCACTTCTTCTCCCAAGATGTTCCTTGAGCCTTGGCAGTAGATAACTTATTGATAAAGACGTCCAATTTAGGGCTGAACTTCTTTCCATTAAAAAAAAAAAGAATAAGCCATTGAAGAGACACCTAATTACCTAACTAATATCTTCCCTTGTTTCTTCACTTTCTTTCTTTTTCTTAATTGAAAAGGGGTCTCATATATTCCAGGATAGCCTTTAACTCCTGATTCTCTGTAGTGCCAGGATTATGGGTATGTGCTACTGTACACATTTTCATGTAATTTTTAGGATCAAATCCAGGGCATTTTGCACACTAGACAAGTACTCTGCCAACTTAGTAACACCCATAGCCTCCCATTCTTAACTTCTTACTGAGGTTGCATTTTTATCTGGCAAGAGTGTTAGCAGCTAAAAGACTGCATTTCCCAGGACCCTATGAAGTTGAGTTTGGGCATGTGACTAATTTTTTATCAATGAGCTATAAGCAGAATGGCAACATTCTTTCTAAGGAGACAACAGTTACTTATGGACACTTAGTGCTTTTATTCCAATCCTTCTGCCTTAGAGATATAAACCTAAGGTGAATAAGTCTTCCCTGCATCCAGGAGCAGGTGGAAGGGACTCATTGCTCTGTGCTGGAGACCCTTGAGTGTTAAGTGGCTAGAAAGAGATTCTCATACTAAATTAGTTGGGTTGTCTCCAACTTCAGAGGAAAGCCAGGGAGGGCTACGTCTCCTTTCACTCAGCAAACGCTTTTGGCAGTAGCTAAAGCCCTCGGCTCTTTAAGGATCTTCAGATAATTCCATAGGATAAGGGCATTACTAGGTTTGTTCTAGTAACAGCATCCTTCTGACTCTGGGAATTCCAGGGGTCTTTGATAGAGATGGACTTTGATCAAGTTAAGCATGTGTGGCAGTGAATTCAGTTTGGAGGGCATAGTGAGAACACAGTATGAGTGATAATGGTTAGATCACCCCAGTGGTGGGTGAATAAATAGGGGATTGAGTGTTCTGAATGGCCAGTGAGGCCGAAGACTTAAGGCTGTGACAATGCCCCATTCCAGCGTGCACTATTTATTAGACTTCCATGGACTTCTATGGTGGCCTTGGACTTCTGAGAAATTTCAGCTTTCAGAGATTATGTGTTCTAGGCTCTTTCAGACCCAAGACAACTCTTCATGTGGATAGGTGCTCACTTAACCACAGAACAGGCTTCCTTTAGAGTAGTGGTTCTCAACCTGTGGGTTGAAACCCCTTTGGGGATCAAACAACCCTTTCGCAGGGATCACCTAAGACCATCTTCATAACAGATATTTACATTATGATTCATAGCAGTAGCAAAATTATAGTTATGAACTAGCAATGAAAATAATTTTGTGGTTGGGGTCAAAACGGCATAAGGAACTGTATTAAGGGGTCACAGCATTAGGAGGGTTGAGAACCGCTGTTCTAGAGGTTGTTAAAGAGACACATCAGGAGGCATAAGACTGCTGGGACTGACTGCGGTCCTGTGAGAGATCCTCTGTCTTACAGGTTTATTTATTTATTCTCTGGGGACAAAGGGCGTCCTGGAAATCAGAAAAGTGATATAGGATAAAGATAAGTGACATCGGCACGCCTTTCTCTACTAATGAAATGTATTCACAGGGGACCCTGAGACTGAAATGATGATGGACACGGACCATTTGTTCTTGTAAGCACCTGACTTCAATATGGCTGCTAGCAATGTGGATATTAAACAAGATGTCGCAAGACCTAGGGGCTATGGAAGAGTACTGTAAAAATCACAGACCACCTCAGGGTGAGCCATTTCCCCTGAGCATCCGACAGAGGAAAGACACTGATGGGCCACACCCAAGCCTCTTTCCTCCATGTGTTGTGGGATGCAGTGCTACCAGTAGGTAGTCATTTCCAGTGAGGTTTATCTCCTGCCTTTGTTATTACTTAATGGTTTCTTTTCATCCAAACCACTTAGATTTGAATTTCAGCATCTATGGGAAGAAAGCAGAATCTAGATTGCCAAGCTTTTCTCCCAATTTTGAAATCTGGGAGGAAATGGTCACTAGAGCCTTGGTTTAATGAGCATCAGCCGATCTCACAGACACTGTCCTTGTTAGCAAGTTCAGCAAGATACAGTCACATCCCCTTCCTCCTGGCTCCCATTTCTGTCTTTCAGAGATGCAGAGGGTGGCATGTTAAAGGGCTGTGTTAGCAGAGGCAAGGTCATGGGGCTGAGTGCTAAGTCCTAGGTGTAGAGCACCCTGGAGATCTGTCTTATTTTATGGCTGAGACTCAGGGGAACTCGCAAATTGAAGGGATTCATCTATTAACTGTCACAGCTGGGCTTCTGGGCAAGGCTGAATGGCTGAGAAATCGAGCCTGAAGTCTGCCGGAGGGATGGGTCAAGGGGAGCATCTGGCTGTTGGCTGGACCAAAGTGTAGAGTGTGAAGGGCCATTTGTTTATCTCACTCATTTGTTCATTGAATGTCTTTTCTGTGACAGATACTGAGATAGAGACTTGAGATTAAGGGGCGGGGGGAATTTTCTTCTGTCTCAAATAGATCACCATCACATCACAAGAGAGACATGTATGAGCTGTGTTATGCTATGCAAGTGTAACAGTGGGGAGAGGTAGAGACTGAGGTAGAGAGATAAGTAGGTGTGTGTGGTGGCATTGTGTTCCCCCAAATATTGTACACCCTAATAAACTTATCTGGGGTCAGAGACAGAACAGCCACTAGATACAAAGGCTAGAAAATGGTGGCACTCACACCTTTAATCTTAGCACTCTAGAGGTAGAAATCCCTCTGGATCTCTGTGAGTTCAAGGCCACATTGGAAACAGCCAAGCATGGTGACACACGCCTTTAATCCCAGAAAGCCAGCCTTTAATCCCAGGGAGTGATGGTAGAAAGCAGAAAGATATATAAGGCGTGAGGACCAGAAACTAGAACCATTTGGCTGGTTAAGCTTTCAGGCTGTGAGTAGCAGTTCAGCTGAGAGCCGTTCTGGAAGAGGACTCAGAATCTTCCAGTCTGAGGAAACAGGATCAGCTGAGGAACTGGCTGTACAAGTTTGCACTCCCACCAACAGTGGAAGAGTGTTCTCCTTGCTCCACATCCTCTCCCACATAAGCTGTCTGCAGTGCTTTCGATCTTAGCCATTCTGTCAGTTGTCTTGATGACTTCTTTCAAGTTTGTACAAAGCAAAGGCACATCTTGACTTGACTATAGGTGGTTTCCTTGGGAGATGACCCTGAGAAACACAGAGAATAAATGGAGGAGACAGGAAAGGATTGAAGGGGGTGTTTACAGGCAGCTTGCCTCTGTTTGTTTCTATGGATAGCCTTCTTGATACACATCTTAGAATGCAAGGATATGTCCCTCCTCCCCTTATCTCCAACAGGATGAAGGTTGCTGCCCTAAGACAGCTCCTTTGCACCCCCGTAAGACCCAGGGTTAAGCATATTCTATTTCTCCAGTGAGTGTTTCTTCCCCAGCATTGGGACCAGTATAGCAGGCTGCCTGTGATCTCCAAGCTCTGGGTATGATGCTGACAGCTGTTATGCAACCTTTATAAAATTTTACTAGTCATTCAAATCCAGAACTCTTTTTGCTTCAGAGGATTTGTTACCAATTTCTATATTGCAGTAGATATAGCTGGACAGACAGCATGATCAAGAAGTTACAGTAAGGTCCTGGGTGTTTCTGTGCATGGTCCTTAACTCTGACTCTGGATGGACTTAGTGAGGTTCTGCCTTTCTCCAGGTCAGTTTCTTCCTCTGTGTAATAGAAATGATGGCAAGCATTTGGCTGGACCACAAAGGAAGAAATGGATATGTACATGCTTTGGACTCTGTGAAGCGCAGTTCGATGTACGTTATCGATTACACACTAAGTGCTGGGATTAAGGCAGTATAAATGGATTGATGATAATTATCCCATGGCTTTACTCTAATGTATAGGAAGCCGTGGCTCCCACCCATCACTCCCTAAAGAGGTTTCCTGGCTGCTCTTGGCCACTGGCCCTTTGGGATATGCTACAGGCTGCTTTGCTGAGTCTCTCTGTTCAAGGGGAATGTCTAAAGGGGAGACTGGGACCTTGGCTCTCCCAGGAAGATAACTTTGTTTTCAGCCCATTGCCTGGATGCTGTCCTAGAACCTGTGGCCTGCTGTGGATAACACTCTATATAAAAAGAACACTGATGGCCAGTGACAGGCAGGAAGTATAGGCGGGACAAGGAGAGATGAGAATTGGGGAAACAGGAAGTAGGAGGGAGAGACACTGCAGCCACCGCCAGGACAAGCAACATGTAATGATGCCAGTAAGCCACCAGCCACGTGGCAAGGTATAGATTTATAGAAATGGGTTAATTTAAGATATAAGAACAGTTAGCAAGAAGCCTGCCACAGCCATACAGTTTATAAGTAATATAAGCATCTGAGTGACTATTTTATACGTGGATTGTGGGACTGAGGGGCTTGGTGGAACCCGGAGAGAAGCCCTCCAGCAACAGTGGCCTACACATTTGTACAGGTGAGAGCCTGACTTGCTGGTGTTCAAGTGTTGAGACTAGAGAGGAATATGAACTTAGAAGCACAGGGTACAAGTACCTTAATGCCTTGGTTTGAGAGGCTGGGCTGACAAATCAGGTGAGTGATTGAGTGCTGGATACAGGCATTTCATCTCAGGCACCCATTGCAGATGTCAGTACAGAGGTTGACATCTTATGATGTACATAGTGGGGGTATGCTCTAGTTTGAGGTGAGGGTTGATTTGAGGTGAGGGTTGAGGTGAGGTGAGCTGATTCTAGAAGCTGCAGAGCCCAAGAAGAAACTGTCACAAAGTCTAGATGACAGAGACCAACAGGTCGAGGAGAAACAGGGTTGTTAAATGTTTTCAGCCCCTTGAAAATTCAGTAATGGGTCTTTGGAAGTAGTGAGAGGACAGAGTCAGAGCCCCAGTTGATTTCCAGCGAACATCCTGGGGAACTCATGTGGCTGGTGCTTCCAGAATGCTGCATCATGACCAGCACTCAGCATCCAAAGCCTTTACAATTTGTGGATATTGTATCTACATAAGGCTTTTTCTCCCCCTGAGGATGTGCCCAAATCCCAGAATGCCTTGCCAATGAATGAGAAAGCACCATGATCTCAGAGTGGAAGGCTCAGAACAGCCTGGTTTGGGGAACACCTTCTCAGAGAAGACCAAGCAGTGTATAGTGGGGACTCTGAAGCTAACATTCCCAGCATCAAGCCTTGCCTTCCTTATTTAATGACCGTGTGAATTTGGGGAAAGAATTCAGGTTATTTGTGTCTGAATTTTCCATCTCTAAAATGAAGGTAGTATAGCATTATCTCATGGGATTTGTGATAACAAATAAATGATGCAATCCATGTGAAATGTTAATTTACTAGATGGTATCAAACTGTACAAAGGAAGTAGCACCTGGGAGTTTGTGGAAGTGACTTTATCAATCAGTTATTGCTATAATAAGGTTGCATAACAGACCCCACATAACCCTGGTGACACATAACAGATATTTACTTTTGTATGACTCTGTGCTTTGTCTAGACAGTTCTATCGACTTGAATTAGGCCTGGCTGATGTACATCTTGGATCAGCAGGCAGGTCATTTGGAGCTAGATGGCCTGGATAGCCTCGGTAGCAATGGTGCTACTTTTCTCCACATGATCTGGCATTCTCCAGCAAGCTACTTTGGGCTTGATCTCATAGCAGGAGCAGGGATCCAAGATAGGAAGGAAAAATGTACAATTCCCCTTCCAGCCTTCACATGCCTGAAGTTTTCTTTCTACCATTGATCAAAACAAATTATGTGATCATGCCCAATGTCTAAGAGGGAGAATGTCACATGGTTATAGTACAAACAGCACAGATACAGACAAGCAACTAAACATGGCTGTGAATGCAGTCAACAGCACTCTGGTTCTTTCAGTAAACTTCCCAAGGGAGAGCTAGTCTTGGCAATACTCATTTCAATAATTCTTCTCTCCCACCAGCTAATTGGGCTATTCCTCATTGGTAACTACTAATATTAAGGGACATAACACTATTATCATTCACTAGGCTCTTTGTTGATGCCAATTATTTAATATTTCTAGCTTGGGAGGCTGTGGAGAGAATCAGTGAAATAATTTGCATAAATCCTTTTGTTTAACTCAGAGCAGACAGGTTGTATTAACTCAATAAATGTAACCATTGATATTTTTTGTGGTTGTTCTAGTGACTGATTGATTAATTTTTATTGGTGCTGTATATTGAACCCAGAGCCTTCTCCTTGTAAGACCAGTGATCTACCACCAGACTATTCCCTCAGCCTTTGGTATTTATTTTGAGATAGTGTCTTGCTAAATTACCCAAACTGGATTATAACTCATTCTGTGATCTAGCCAAGCTGTGACTTGTGATCTTCCTCTCTGAATCTCCCAAGTAGCTGTGATGACAGGCCTGTGTCAGTACGCCTACCTTGAATTGTAGTTTATATTTTTGATCATCATGGGGATTACTAAATGTTATCTTAATCTCAATGTTGGCATTTTCATCCCAACTTAGCAAATGAAGCAAGAGACTCGGGCATTAATAACTCTCCCAATGTCACACATCTAGTAAGGGTGAGACCTTTTTAAATTAAAATTGGGAATAGTCTTTTTGTGGAGTTTGATATGAAAGAGAAAACACAGATGAGGGTAAAAAGTTCTCACTCTGGGTCCCAGGACCGTAATTCTGCTTGGTGGGAGCTCAAAGAGTGTGCAGATCCTCTTCTGATTGGCAGCTTGGCAGACACTTTGGCCACTTGGAGCTCTTTTGTCTCCCTGACTGACCTCCCAGGCTTGCCAAGCAGCAGTGCTACTAGTGAAATCAGTTTGCTCACAGCTCAGGGTTCCTGTACTTTGTAGATTCTTAAATCTTCTGAGGGTAAGTTTAGCTACTCAGCCCTCCCAGCATCCCACTAGCATGAGG
Organism: Peromyscus leucopus; assembly: GCF_004664715.2. Taxonomy (NCBI): domain Eukaryota; kingdom Metazoa; phylum Chordata; class Mammalia; order Rodentia; family Cricetidae; genus Peromyscus; species Peromyscus leucopus. The sequence goes on along the minus strand of NC_051066.1, from coordinate 138,619,841 downwards.
GGTAGTGGTTGGAGACTCATTGAAAACCAGGAGTCAGTCTCTGACCCCAGAATTCACACAGGTAAATCTGGCATGGGGCTCATGGCTAAAAGCATGGAACCTTGTGTAGATCCTGGGCCTTACCAAATGACTCATGGAAGCAGTTTTCTAGTTCTCAGTATCCATGAGGAGTGCTCCCTCAGCCTTCCCTCGACTGTGTTGAGGGAGAAGCATGCTTCTTACCGGATACAGATGGGAAGGTCTTTGCCCCAGGTCCAGGTGCTTTTAGATTTAGGGAGCCTTGTATCATCTTTTCAACAAGGACTCTCAGTGATGACTGCTAAAGTGATTTCTTCTTTGTAAGATTTATTTGAAGAACTCATATTTATATGTGTGTGTATGCATACACATGCATGTGAATACCCACTGAGGCCAGAAGATGACATCAAATCTCCTGGAGCTGGGTCCTGGGAACAGTAAGCATTCTGTTTGATCACCAAACCATCTCTCTGGCCCCTAAATGATTTATTGACAAAGGCTAGGCAGAAAGAGGGGCACAAGGTAGATGAAGAAAGCCTCTATCAAAAAAGACTTATAATCCATCAAAATATTACACAATTTCAGCTTACCCTGCTGCTTATTCATCTGCGGCCTCATTGTGTTCTGAGAGCACAGTTCTCAGTTCATGTGGGGATGCTAGAAAGGACAATGCTGGCAGTAGATTGGCATGGTCATTTCAGACGGAACTGGACATGTGTAACAAAGGCCTTAAAATGGTTCATAGTAATCTAATATAGGAAAAAATTACCATAAGGAATCAATCTAAACCAATGCAGGGCAAGGTATGGGAGCAAAAATTGGAAACAGACCTAAGTGCCTGAGAATAAGATAATGGTTCAGTGAATCATAGCTAGTCCACTTAGTGGAATATTATGTAGCTATTAAAATGGTAATTATAGATGCTATTGAGCAACATGGGAAATGCTTCTGATAGAATGGCAAATAAACTAGCCCAGAGACAACACTGAACATACACAATGATTAAAATCATACAAAAATGTGCTTGTGTTGTCCTAAATGGTATGGCTCCAGCAACAATATATATTCTGAATTTCTAGGCAGGGAGGGGGCAGACTTCCAACTAGCAAACAAAACAAGGTTGCTCAGAGCAAGCTGATGGTAACCTCAATGGCAACTGAAGTCTCCTATGAATTTTCAATTTCTTTTTTTTAAAAAGATTTATTTATCTATTATATGTATATAGTGCTCTATCTGCATATATGCCCTTATGCCAGAAGAAGGTGTCAGATCGTACTACAGATGGTTGTGAGCCACCATGTGGGTGCTGGGAATTGAACTCAGGTCCTCTGGAAGAACGGTCAGTGCTCTTAATGGCTGAGCCATCTCTCTAGCCCCAAATTTTAAATTTCTTTAGCAACTTTTGTTTTTCAATGAATGTTGCAGAATTTATATTGCATAAAGTCAAATATTTTTATATTTTTAATATTTCATTCAGAACTGTATATTTTAATGTATGTTAGGATTCAAGAAACACAAAGTCCAGCAAGCTCATTTGATGAACTCTGGACTTGGTGAGAGTGGTGTGTTAGAGAGCTGTGAACAGAAAGCAGATTGCAATGTGTGGAGGCTGGGATGGCACAGTATGTTGAAACAACAGTTTCAGAAGGCTGGACTGTAAAGTGAAGGTGTCATACAGGTTCGAGGCTGCTGAAGGACATCTGGTTAAAATTCCTAACTTTAACTGTATTCTTTGAAATTTCATGATTGCTATATAAAGCACAAAGGCTGATGGCAAAGTCAGATGAAATTCCTGGGATGAATGGAGCAAGATCTCTAAGAAGGTGTAAAGCAGTTAATGTCTGAATAGTTTCCTAGTTTTATTTTTGCATGACCTAAAAGTGAAATCTTTTGACCAGGTCATATCTGTTAGTCTTCAAATTTAGGATCAGCAAAATGGGAATGGGGATGTTGAAAATCAAAGAAGGTGAGGAAACTAACAAGTTTAGATAAACCAAAGGGCTGTGGTTAGGAGAGGATCTTCAGAAAAGCCCTCTGGAGATGTTTGTTGTTGTTTTCTTAGTGGAATTCCATACTTTGTGCTAAGTGACCACGTCCTTTTCTTCTTCTTCTTCTTTTTTTTCTCCTCTGAAAAAAGCTGAAGAAAGTTCCAATTGTGTATTAGAGCTGAGCTCTGAGGAATGCTATGGGAATGTACAGAGCTGGTTGGACCCTAGAAAAGAGGCAATGTGCAAAGGCAGCTAGCAGCCAAACCACAGGATCTCTAGGGCTCTACGGAAACGAGGAAGTTCTGCCATCCTCAGTGCAGGAAGTCCAGTGTCTAAAACTATAATAAAAATGACCACCACTCTCCCTGTCCTATTATTTCTTGGCTTGTTTTAAAAGAGGGTAAATGCCAGCTTCGGGTGGCTACAGAGCAACTCTAAAACGATAAAATTATATTGTGACAAAGATGGATTCTTTGTAGAAGAGGTCAAGTGTGAATTTGGGCATTTTTCTAAACTGGCTGAAATTTAAAGGTTAACTTGTCCTCCTACTGGGGACATTAATAACTAAAAGCAGCAAATGGGAAGATAATTTAAATTTTTCATAGTTGCTTTCTAAAAATCACCCGAAGCCTTATAATTAACATGCAATGACAATCTTTGTAACAAGAGATCCCCCCCCCAGCTTTTCTTTAAATGTGCAGTACTTAAATGAGCTCTGTTGTTATAATTTCTCCATTAATGTATGGGTTTATTTTAGACATTATTATAGTATCTAGAAAAACACTTTATAAACAAAATGTAAAACTCAGATCCAACCTACCTATTATAAATATTTTAAATTAAAATGATAATGTACCTAAAATCTAGATATGGGGACTAACATAGAAATGCTTTTTACTGGTGTTTATTCCATTCTGTCACTATGGCCTTCAGTATGGGTTTCATTTCCTTGTTTTTATACCTGGCTATGCACCATTGAACACGCAGTCTCTTGAAAATACGTTCTGTGTATTCCAGATCTATGTAGTCGGAAATGAGAGGGAAGGGCATTCATTGACTTGTGTGGTGACACATCTTCATTCTCAACATAACTTTGGACCTGTCTACAATGGTGTTTCCACAGAGATTTAACAGAGGGTGGAAGGCCCCTGTGTGCTGGCCTGTACCATCTCTTACACTGGCATTCTGAACTGTATCAAAAAAGAGAAAGCAAGCAAGCCAGGTGATACCAGTATTTTTTCTCTCTTTTGCTTCCTGAGTATGGATTCATTGTGACCAGCCACCTCCAATTCCCTCTGCCTTGCTTTCTCTGCCTTCTCTACCATGACTTCAAATCTTGAGCAAAGTCAAACCTTCCCTCCTTTTGTGACTTTTGCTGGATATTTGATCATAGCAATGAAGAAAGTAACTAATAACACTTACAGGACTGAAAACCCACTGAGAGTATTAAGTTATATATCATGAGCTAGAATGTGTATTTCTTCTATAGACTCGGGAATGGGACCAGTTGACTCAGTGCATGTGGGAGAGGGAAGCAAGTGTGGATATACACAAAAAGGCATGAGTTGTTTTGTGCAGAGTCTAGACTTATCCTATAGGACAGAGAGCATATTCAACACTGCTGGATTGATATCCAAGAGCATAGATTCCAACTTGTTTTATTGATAGTTATCAATTCTCCTTTCATTGGTGACAAAGTCTTGACTCTGGTCTTGGTGACATGGGCTAAGGCTGTTAGACTAAAGATTGGGTACATTTATCTACAGACCGAGTCAGTGCTTTGCTGATATTTGGCCCTCTCACACAAAGCCCTGATTTTCAGTGTTTGCCAATACCCTCAGTGTGAATATCACCAGTGTGACTGATATCAAGGCACTAGTGTAAAATAGCAGAATATAGGATTGTAAAGAGGTGTATAGAGTTAGCAAATTTCACAATTCCTCATACCTCTTAGATTTCCTTACACAATGTGTGCTCACTCTTATTTAAAGATTGTTTATGTAGACCTGGGTTTGGGTTTAAGTCCTTGAACCCATGTCTCATTGCTTTGTCAACCTGGAAGTTGGCTTATTTAGCTTATTCTTTCTTGAGTTCATTTATTCCAACCACTGTTCATTCATTAAACAAATATGCAGTGAATGCCTGTCACGTATCAGCTACTTTCTTAAGTATTGACTATAACAGTGAATGAAATGAGGAATACAGTATTAGCAAATTAATATCACTAAGTACCAGGGGGCCCCTTTAAACAGATCAAACTACACAACTGTCTTGCTTATGCAAATGCAGGGAGAGGGGCTTGGACCTGCCTCTACTGAATGTACCAGGCTCTGGGACTCCCTATGGAAGACCTTGCCTTGTTGGAGGAGGAAATGGGGGTGGATTGGGGGGGAAGGTGGGAGGGGTGGGAGGAGGAAGAAGAGGGAGATCTGTGATTGGTATGTAAAATGAATAAAAAATATTTTCATATCACTTAGTGATATGAAAATCCAGGGTAGAAGATATAAAATGATCACAGGCAGTTAGTGAAAATGGAAAAGTTTTAAATAAAATATAACCATTTTATAATCATAATTCTACAACTGGAAGCCTTTTCTGAGCAGAGAACTGAATGCCACTGATGGGAGAGCATTCCAGTTCGAGGGAACAGCAGTTGCAAAGCAGGGAGGGAGCAGCAGGCACAAGCTCATTGTGTTTGGGGGGCATGAACCTAGAGTATGGCTATCAGTAGAGAATATGGCAGGAGGGGAGGTTTGAAATGGCACTGAGACCCAGCTCTTGTACCTTCTGGCCACTTTGGAGACTTTGAATTTGAAGCCAAGTTAATAGCCAAGAAAATAGAGGCAGACCATCTGCATGTCAGTAGCCTCAGCCTCACCTGGGAGCCAAGAAATGAAAATTCCAGGCCCTATTCTATACCACTTGGATCAGAAACTTTAAGTGTGGGCCTAGCTATCTGTGTTCTAACACATGAAGATCATAGCTAGGTGCACCCTCTCCACCTTACCCTCCAGTGTCAGGATCACCATCTCCCTTAGAGATTTAAACATTAATTTCTCCCATATATCTTGCGCTGCTAGATTCCAAAAAAGAATACAGTAAAGTAGAGTCCCCGTATCCTCATGATAGGTCAGATGCAGCCTGTTGTGGTGGTGCATACCTTGAATCCCAGCAGTCAGGAGGCAGAGGCAGGTAGATTGCTGATTTCAAGGCTAGTCTGATCTATAGAGCAAGTTCGATGACAGCCAAGGCTATATAGTGACACTCTATCTTAAACAAGAAAGAAAGAGAGAGAGAGAGAGAGAGAGAGAGAGAGAGAGAGAGAGAGAGAGAGAGAGAGAGAAAGAGAGAAAAAGATAAAGATTTGGCCAGATGTGGTGGTACACATGTTTAACCCCCACACTCAGGAGACAGAGGCAGATGGAGCTCTGAATTTACAGCCACCAAGGTACGTATAGTGAGACAAACAAGACTAAACAATAATAACAAAACAAACAGATACACAGAAAACCCACATCAAGTCTGTTCCTGATGCAAGGGTGATGGAACACACACTTTACCACAAGTCCTGCCATTAATGTCCATCTTCAAACCCTACCAATGCATTCTCATTTGTGAGTGTACTACTACTCTCTTTTGACAAAAGTCTGCTTCTTCCTCAGGTATTTTTGTCTCATATGCACCCAGCATGATAATGTTGTTTAAGTTAATTCTCTCCATTTGCTAGGAGTATAGTAAAGAGAAAAGTCCACATGCCGCATAAAGGGTTTATAATCTGTGTGTGACTGATAGGAATTGTTTAGTAATACTTAATTTAAGCTACTAAATATTCTTGATTCTCCACCCACATGAGACTTTTGATCGCCCTTGCAATTATAAAGTAATACCAGGGTTTGGGTACCCTCTATATGATTACAATATTCAAGCCTTCTTTGGATGTCTGAATGGTCTGAGCATATGTGAAAATAACCAAGTACAAGGCTAATGTAGCCTTGTATTACTGAAATCATCACTCAGTTTTACTAATTCCATAAGTAGCAATCTTAAGGGACATATTCATCATTAAGTCAAGGACATTCCTTAAAAGACCATGACAGGGACCTCACTGGTAGCTAATAGTTACATCTGATAAGTTATGTAAAGAGCTGCATTATATGCAAGTGCTTAAGAAGCTGCTGTGGACATTCAGCTTGCAGAAATCAGGGTGGTGATAGTTACCTAACAATAGGCTGCAACATTCAGTGGGTATTTGAAGCTCCATGTGGGTCTCATTCTGGCAGCTAGGTCTAGATCTCACCACTCCCATTATCTGTACAATGGAATCTTACCTAGTTTCATAAAAAACTAAAAACCAAAATAAAACCTAAGGCTTCTAGGAAGAGATGTTATGAACTCTATTTGCACTTCTAGAACCCCAGCACATCCAAAACTAAGAATCATGGCTGTGTTTGTTCAACTGTAGTCATCCAGGCACAGTTCTAAACATATCTGTTATTCCTATTACAAGCTATTCCAGCAACAAAAGAAATAACAATTTTTCAGGGATTATAAGTTCATATAATTGCACATCAGAGGAAAATATGGATATTAAAGCCTCATAAGTGTTGAAATGCAGCACATTGTTGCCTATTATTTTTTCAATTTCTTGCTCATGAATTTCAGCTTAAAATACATCCATTTCCCCCCACACCATTTTGCCCTCTTTTTCATAGATTTCAGAAATAAAATTTACCATGACATGGAACTTAAGTATTTCTTGCTATTGAAATTCTCTACACTATAAACCGTTTATTTAAAATTTTACTTACAGAGCTGCCATTGCTCCTCTAGAGACATATGCACCTGTCTGGTTTTAGTGCAGGCTTGTAAGCTTGTCTTTATAAAAGTTTGTTATCCTAGGCCCAGGGTTTTGAGCTGCTTTTGTCTTAGAACTTTCAAGGTCCTTGTAATAAAGGAAGGGAGAAATGGGCAGGAGACATTGGCTCTTGGCTACCTGAATCCAGTTAGAAGAAGTACCATTTACGCTTATAGCCCATTGACTTCAGCTTTCAGACAAGCAGGGTTTCCCATTTCAGTTTTGTTTATATCTCATCTCAGGACTGAGTTGGGGATCATCAGGTAACCCGCCAAACTATGCTCATTCCCCATATCCCCAATTATAGCAAAATGTCATACTAGAGATTAAGCAGAACTTGCCATTTCCTATCTGTGAGACACAGAGTTTTAAAAACATGTGGCTTTTTCCAAACAAAGTTGTGTGTCCTCCCAGAGATTGTTTGCTATTTTTGGCCTGGAAGATGCCTAGCTGTGCTTGATTTAACTCTAGGACATAGAATACATTCAGAGTTGCAATATTTGGATTTTTCTACTTCTCTCTGGTGTCAATCTAATAGAGCAAGTGCGTGGTGTTTTCTAGTGACTCAATTTCAGATGGCTCCTACAGCCTTCAAAATGGGAGACCTCTCAAAGACTTGGAATACTCAAGGTCAGCGGTATCTGCTGACCAGAATTAATTCTGGTTTCTATCCCAAGTTGTGAAAGGCTGGCTTTGTTCTTCATATAAATTGCAAATGGAGATATAGACAACAATCATTCTCAGGATACATTCTTCCATTAGGCAGAGTTTGGCAGGGTATTTCCTGACTTGTATTTACTGAACAGATTGCCTATTACTAGACTTGCTTTTAGATACTATGGTGTGGCACTGAATCCACCTTCAAGACAGAATCTGTGACTCTAGCTGCTAGGATGCCATTAGCAGGTGTCTTTCAGCACATAATCCTGTACTTGTGTCTCATCAAACCATCTTTGCTTTGATGATTTGTAGAAAGGACCAACAGAACTTGAAAGGAGGTCATACTATGTAGCTGGATTCTAATGGCTCCCTCGGGGGAGGGGGTGAGAAGGAATGGAGTCAATGGCACAGACATTGGGAGTCGGACAAAGGCAAACAACAAACTCATTTATTTAATAAGGGGAAGGCCTTATATATCCTGCTCCCATCACCCAGTTTGTGTCACAATCTGGTGGCATTGTGTGGTTGTCCTTCAATGGCTGGGCATGATCTCTGACAGCAACCAGGAACTCTGACAGTACCTGTTGCTAGGCCCTTGGGTAGGCTCAAGATTGGCCCATAAGGAAGTATGTTATGTGCATGCCTTGGCAACTGGTTTGAGTCAATTTCCTCAACCCTGTGGGCCTGTCCTACTACAATACTAATCACAGCTTAGCATAGTAAAAGAACACAGGTTGAGATCAACACAGGTCTGCATTTAAAGAGTGCACATACAAGAACACAGGAGGAACCAAGCATGAGAATTTAGTTATTCCTCAGTGGGCCCAACCAGCAATAATACATGATGATGCAGGATGTTAGGATATTGCCAAGCAAGGAATCTCCTGAACATTGAGGTTCATAGTTTGTATTAGTGGTGAGTACTATAGGCTTAATATGATCATGTAACTTATCTCAACTTCTTGGTCTCCAGCTAGCAGCTATCCCCAGAGGTCAAAATGATATAGCATAAACCCAGAGGTACAGATGGACAAAAGCAGGCATCATCTTAGCAATACATCACATGGTTAAGCATCAATTGTTCAACATGTTCCAAGGCCCCAGGTGCTGTGGATATCACTCTGTATGCTATGAATGTATGTTGCTCTGATTTGATTGATAAATAAAATGCTGATTGGCCAGTAGCCAGGAAGGAAGTATAGGCAGGACAAGCAGAGAGGAGAATTCTGGGAAGAGGAAGGCTGAGTCAGGAGTCATCAGCCAAAGACAGAGGAAGCAAGATGTAAAAGTAACGGTAAGCCACAAGCCATGTGGCAACTTACAGATTAATAGAAATGGGTTAATTTAAGATATAAGAACTAGATAACAAGAAGTCTGCATGGCCATACAGTTTATAAGTAATATAAGTGTCTGTATGTTTACTTGGGTCTGAGCAGCTGCAGGAGCCAGGTGGCCACAGGAAAACTCCAGCTATACCCAGATATACCATGAATGAGGCTAGATACCTCAAGGGCTTCTTGGAAGTTGTTTCTCCAAACTAGGTCGGTGTTTTCTTTGTCATACAGAATTTTACCACTTGAAGTTCACTGAGTTGAGCCTTTTACTTAAGGATCCTCTGCAAGAGGCATGTCAATCTCTGAGAACTGCCTCACCCAAAGTCATATTGCTTCTTAGGACAACCAGGGTCATGACCCACTGAAGCAGGAAGTATGAATGCCTCACATCTTAGCCTTATCCCAGGATACTTTAGATGGGTTCTGTTCCCGAGTCTTCATCACAGCTGTACTTCTGCCTCACTCCTGCTAAATCCTCCTTCCCTCTATGGATGTTAACACCAAGGAAATCATGTGATAAGCAGCCTCCTTGCTAATTCCAAGTCTACTTCTCAGGGAACTTGTCATGTGACAAAATGTGAAGCAGAAGTATTTTCACTTGTTGGTCATTTTGTTTCTCCTGAGTGATTTTATTTTGGTTCTGTTTGCCAGGATCATTATTGAATTATGGAGTGCTTGAAAGTTAAGTTGGAAGAAAGTATTTTTCCTTAAATAAACAGTCTCAATGTATCCACCACCAGGTGTTAAAAAAATTCCACCCTTTCACTTATTTCCCCAACATTGGCTTAATCTTCTTGGATTTAGACTTTCTGAACAAGAGAAATAAACTTTTCTTCCTGTTACGAATATTTACTCCTCCTGAAGCAATCAAAGATCTTGTAAAAATGGCTGCCTAGCTAATGGCTTAGTTACTAGCATAATTATTTTAGTTGAGGATTTTTCTGTCCGGAATTGTTTCTTGAGTGAGCCTTCTCATCTCTCCATCATGACTAAGATAAGACAACCACAAGGATGAGGTCATGCTGATAGTCGCCTTACCAAGAGGACAGAAACATCTGTCACTTAGAGAGTATTTGTGATGTCAAACTCTGTGTATGGTGCTCCTCATATTTCTAAAGTCACTGATCCTAATTCATAGCCAACATCCTTAGTCGTAGCTACATATATCCTCCCGTCAAGGCCATTGTGAATTATATTAAACTTACAGGGTAATGCTTCCAATCTCTAATATTTCTTGTTTCTGGATATATGCCCAGCTAATACATCAACACCTTATTTTGTGTCCACGCATTTATGTAAACAATTGTAGATATATAGTATAGGATTTTAAGGTAAAGTATATTAAGTAAATAAAGGGTTGAAAACAAAGGGATTTTAATATTGTGTTTACGCTCTGAATCAAGCCACACCAGAGTAAAAAAGTAGCAATGGATTATTACCATCTACATACCTGGCTAGGATCTGATGCTTGCATAATTCTGACTTCATTACATGATAGTAAGAAGGTATGTGGCTCTTTTCCCTCTCTAACCCCTAAACATAAGTTTTATATTAGCTTCTTAAAGCTGTTGTAACAGATTACAAAAAATATAGTATTTAAAAAATCTATTATATGATAGTTACACATTGTCTTCTAACTTTCCTGAGTCAAAGGTCAGAAACAGATTTCATTGAATTGACTTCCACATGCTCTCGGGGTAAATTCATTTCCTTTCCTGTCCTAGTGTCTAGAACTTACCTCAGTTTCTGCAAAGGCAGTGGAAGAGAACCTTCCCATCTTTCTCTGACTCTAACCTCTTTCTGTTATAAAGATCTTTGTAGTGACATTGGACCACCCAGGTAATCATGGGCAAGGACACCTTTTTAAAGATTTTTAATCATATCAGTAAATTATCTCTTATCAAGGACAGTGATGTTGCCACATGTTCTGGTGGTTAGGATGTGGGTGTCTTTGGAAGCTGCTGGTATGGGATAGATGGCTTCCAGTTGCCTATCACTGTGGAACCCATTGACAAGAACGGTTTTTGTTTTTTGTTCCCCCCCCCAATAATGTAAATGCTTCCCAGGGCCTATTTTTTAGTAATTCCTAGTCTCTCTGTTCTTTGATCCTTGGCCTGTGATCAGGCCTGTTCTCCTGTTACTATGGGTCAGTTTTGTTGACTACTCTTTAGTCAACCTTAAATCACTGATGGTTTCATAAGCTGTTTCATTTGTTCAGGATCCTGCCTTCAATCAGAATACCGAGTGAAACGTGAGTTCTGCAAATGCTAGAGGAACACCTAGAACAGATCCTTCACACCAGGTGTCTTAGAAAGCACTTTCCCATAAGCAATTGTTTACGGTATCCTGATGATGAAAGGGCTGGAAAATAGATCCTACAGTGTGGAAAGTCTCCTTGCGATTCAGTCACGTTCCCTCCCATTTTCCTCTGGCTCACTAGGTACACAATAGGCTCACACTGGCTGAAATTTGCACCAGATCTTTCGTCGTGTATCTCATGGCACAGTTTCCTTAACTTCTCCTCTTCTTAGCACACCATAAGCACAGGCGACTGATCTGTACGTTCTTTGACAACTATAGTTCCATTTTCTCTATTTAGAAACAAATGTAATTACTTAAACTGGAGAAGACAGAACCACTTTTGCAGAGAAGTCAAAACATGTATCAATACTCATCGCTATAATTATTTCTCAAGGAAAAAAGTTCTCACTGGCTTCTCTTAGTAATGAGGAAGAGTCTCAACAATGGTGGCTACTTATGAAGTAATATGGGTTAGTTCTTCACCTCAGACATGAGCCTCACTTGGCTTACTTGCCCCAGGAGTCAAGGAATTATGAAGACCAAACTCAAATACTTCTGTAGTACAAGAAAACAGTGAAAAATATGTTTTTGTGAGGCAAATGTGTCTACACTTGAGTTGTTGACTCTGCTACTTTTTAAAAATCATTACTGCACAAGATCATGTGCCAAATTGAGTCTGTAAAGGATCATCAAGTGAATATTTTTAAGTTTTGTGAGTCACATGGTCTCCATCATAATGACTTTGTTGAAATCCTAACAAAACTTTATACCCCAGTATATGTTAACTTTGGCCCCTGGGGTATAATCTGCTGACCCTTAACCAAGATATGTAATATCTCAAAACTTTACATAATTCTAATTAAGAGTTTACTTCCAAGATATTATTAGAATTTAACTGAGATGCTCTCTCTCTGTGTGTGTGATACTTAGTACAATACCTTGTAGCTAGAGTTTTTCTGCCTTGCCCACAGTCAGGACAAATCTTTGTCACCCGCCAGTCCCACAGCCGCTCAAACCCAACCAAGTAAACACAGAGACTTATATAGCTTACAAACTGTATGGCCGTGGCAGGCTTCTTGCTAACTGTGCTTATAGCTTAAATTAGTCCATTTCCATAAATCTATACCTTGCCACGTGGCTGGTGGCATACCGGCATCTTCACATGCTGCTGGTCATGGCAGCAGCTGCAGTGTCTCTGGTCATGGCGGCGGCTGCAGCATCTCCTTCTGCCTTTCTGTCCTTTTATTTCTCCTCTCTGTTAGTCCCGCCTATCTTTCCTGCCTAGCCACGGCCGATCAGGTTTTATTTATTAACCAATCAGAACAACTTGACATACAGACCATCCCCCAGCACAGCCAAGTGCAGACCATCTCAAACACCTGCACTCAGGCCCATGGTCCTAATCATCCTCTATACGGACCTGCTGGGTAACGCCACAAGGAACCCAAGAAGGGCTCCCACAGGACATACAGAACATCCCACAGCAATACCTGTCACAATATATGCTCTGTATGCCATTTGATAGATGGATGTATAGATATATGAGTGAGATAACTGAGAGGGGGGAGAAAGAAAGAAAAAGAAGGTGAGAATAATCATAAATATATATTGGATAACACATTCCCCATTTCTAGAAGGGAATTCTCCCAAACTAAAGGGATAATGGAGTAAACAGAGTTGAGCAGGTGACTCAAGCTTTGTCACATGTAGCAGAGTAACAGTGCTTCACTTTCCTCTTTGCTTCCTCAAAACTGGCCTCCCTGAGTTGAGGAAGGTCATTTACATCCCAGAAGTAGAGACCTTGGCATTACCTGTGTCTTGCCCCTGCCCTGGTATGATAAAAATAGGTCTAAAGCTTTTTACGAACTTGAACAAGAAGAAAAGTGAAATTGTATGAAGATTGAAGCTAACTCTTCCAGAATCTCATTGCGTGCCTGGTCACCCAGGATATGGCTTGAATAGTGTGTTCATCATTTAGGATGGAACAGGTGAAAAAATATGCAGAGGTTTTGATTATTTCCTGTAGGAAATGAGATTGGCTCTGTGTGGGGATGCTTCACAATCATATCAAAGTGTTATTTAAGTGAATAGGTACATGTGGTACCAGCCAATGAATCTTCATCAAAGCTCATTTTCTGTAGGCAGAGAGGTGAGATTCTTGTCAAGGCTTCTTTTCACCTTTGTTGCTAGACTGAAGATTGAAGAGGTGACAGGCAGTCACAGTCAAGTTAGAACCACCTTGTTGGATATATATCCAATGCCTTGGGTTATTTCAGGCAATCAAGTCTTTGCCCTGATGCACAAAAATAGCAAATTCTACCTGTTTTAATTACTTTTCTCATCATTGTGACAAAGTACCTATCTGAAACCTCCTGAAAGAGGAAACGTTTAATTTGCCTTCTTGTTTCAGAAGATTTAAACCCTGGTTTACTTGGTCCTATGCTTGGACAGAGCATCCTAGTTGTAGGAATGTGTAGAAAGGGAGGCTGCTCACCTCCTGGCAGACAAGAAGCAGAGCAAAGGAAAGGGCTAGGGACCAAGTATAACTTTCAAGATCATGTTCCTGGTACCGGCTTCTTCCAGTGAGGCTGTATCTCCCAATATTCCCAGGAATGTCTCAAAAATAGTGCCACCACTCAGTACCAGACATTTGCCCAAAAGCCTGTAAGGGCCATTTCCTGTTCAAACCAGAGTCCCACACTTGACTTTCTATGACTCTTCCCAGAAGTCTCATTCTCTCCATAATCCTCTATGAGTATGTGGTGGGCCCTCTGGTTTTTCACTTTGAACTCATAGGATCTTGGAATGAAATGTCCAGGCTGTTGTTGGAAAACTCAGAATGATCAGTCTCAGAGCTAGAGAATGTTGAGGACAATGGAGACAAAATATCTTTAATGTGCTCAGTTAAAGATCTTTCCTAGGGCTCTGGAACAGTGAAGTAAGCTAGACTTCATAGTTAGGAATTTCACTTGCTCCACCCAAGTCCTTTAGCATAATCCCTGATCTCTTCTATCTTGACACTCTTTATCGGACCTCCTAGTTTGTCATTATCTATGGGGCTATTCTGTCAGCATTCAGAGTATCCGTATATATGTGTACGGATATATACACATACATGTGCATATACATAATACATATGTGTATATACATGTGTGTGTGTGTGTGTGTGTGTGTGTGTGTGTGTGTGTAGTATATACATGTGTGAGTCTGTGTGTGCTGGCTAATTTTGTATCAACTTGACACAAGCTAGTGTCATATGAGATTAGGGAATGCCAATTGAGAAAATGCCTCTATAAGCTGCCAGGAAGCTTCCAGTTGAATCAGAACCTTTACTATGGCTCCTGTAGGGAACCTATGGCCAACAGGTATGTGCCCTTTTAAACCATTCTAAGCTAGTCCTGATTCTTCACTCTTCATTACCTTTGTCTTGTTTCTCTCATGTTTTCTCTATAGACTGCCTCCAACCTTTTGCAGGATGCAGCGGCTCACTGAATACCAAATGAGTGACGTTCTCTCACTAATGATTATTAACCAAGTGTGACTCGTAGCTACCATATTTCATAGCATCCCAGCCCTCAAATCTCAGTTTCTTAACATGCTGTATTTTTCTCCTTTGCCTGCTGGTTTTCATAACACTCAGAGGGAAAGTGGACCAAAGAAATGACAACTCCAAATACCAGTCTCATTTCAACTCACTCCATCCTGCAGTAGTGTGTACATTGGCTCAATTCTCTCAACATGCTGCTTGGGACCTGTCTTTTACCTGATATGTCTTTAAAAAAATACTTAGGTTTTTTTAACAGTCTGAGCACCACAGTAAATGCAATGGTCTGCTTGCAATATTAATAACCTATGTGGTTTAACCTTATGTTCCTAATAAAGGAATTCTCTGCTGTTTAAGGCTCTAGGATGAATAATAGCTGAGTGTTTCTATTGTCCTCTTAAAATGGAGCTCACTGTATGTTGAATCACAACAGCACGACTTTTTATAGGTTGTGAATAGCATAAAGGCCCATCATGTCGTTGCAGGCTGTGCCAAGTGAATGGATAATGGCGAACCAATTATTATAAATAATGCCTTGTTTCCTTCTGGCCCCTGTACAAATTTCAAAGAATGCGACTCTATTAAAGATGGGAGATTAAATTAAGTGAGACACTGTTAGCACTAGCACCCAGCACTGTGCTTGGCACATGTCATAACTTCACACTGACTAAGTCATGATC
This sequence comes from Peromyscus leucopus, assembly GCF_004664715.2. Classification (NCBI taxonomy): domain Eukaryota; kingdom Metazoa; phylum Chordata; class Mammalia; order Rodentia; family Cricetidae; genus Peromyscus; species Peromyscus leucopus. The sequence continues at coordinate 138,604,461 of NC_051066.1, read as the reverse complement.
TCAGTTTAGCAGTGTATAGGTGATTTTTGTTTTGTTGTCCACTCTTTGTTTGCCATGATGGGTTCTGGGTTCTGGGACAAGCCTGTCAGGGTATGAGCCCAGGATGTTTTGCAGAACTTTTAGGATGCTGCTGGGTGGGGCTGGTTGCAATAGAACTAGAGGAAGAAAAGAGACTGGGACATTATAGCCAAGGCAGTGGGGCTAAGATTAGTCTGAGTGGAAAGGTAAAGTTGGCTTTAGGAGCTGGGAAGATCAGAGGATCCTGCTGAAATGTATGTGGGGAGTATTTCCAAGCTAGGGTTCCAGAAACACATGTGTGAATTGAGCATGTTGGAGATCCTGTTGGGTGGTGAACTAATGTGCTCTTCAAGCTCTGATGGTTACAAGGCCCTTGTAAAATAAGGTCACAGTCTCCCAAGCCTCAAATTCTGATGGAATAGCACCAAGTCCTGTCACTGCCTCATCCTGTTCCATAGAGTTTAGATAACGCTTTCTTGTGGTCATTATTGAGATAAGGGTAGTGGATTAAGTGTGCTTTCATTTCCAAGCTTTTGATTGGTTTTAATAATTATTATATGAGGTATTTTCCTGTATATGAAATTGTTCTCTTTCCAGGCTAACATATATTTTAAAGCTACTAACTTTTGTTTCTATTTCTGTTTTGAACGCTATTGTTTTCTGTATTACTTGCTATTTAACACCCAACTGCTCACAATTGTAATTCTATCCAACAATGGAGCCAAAGACCACACCAATTGGACAACATGAAGCATAACAATAAAAATACATCTCTTATGGTTACCAGTCTAGATGGAAAAAGTAATATTCACTTTAAAGCCAGCATCACACAATTCAATGACATACCCATGACAAGGTGCTCTGTGACATTGAATATTCTCTTATCTCAGAAAATATATTCTTCCACCAGTGCCCTAGCACATGGAGGGTAATCATGGGTATGAAAGACTCCAGAAAATTTTATTTGTGAATATTTATTAAAGAAATATCAAGTCCTTCAGCTAATAGCCTCATTCCACTTCTGCTTTGCTTTACCCTTTCAAATGGATCTTTGGCCCTCCGGAATTTGTTTCAACCCATCATCAGTTGCCTGTAACTGTCTTTGTATGTGGGTCATTTGAGAGGAATGTGATAGTTGGGTGAAATTGCCAAGCAGGAGAAAAAGAGGTAGGTAAAGGCTTGTGAGTCACCAGAATCTAGATAGTGATCTAAATCATTGTGGAGATGATATTAGGAAGGGGGAGGGCAAGAAATACGCACAACAACTAGGGATACAGACATTAAGCATATGGCTCATGTTGGGGTCAGGGAGGCCATCCCAGCAAACCAAACCAAACTGCAGAGCTGTATTTAAGGATGTCATTAGTGGAATTCCATGCTTGCTGGTAATTCCTTGCAGGGAAAGACTAAAAGAAATGACCAGTTCAGCAGCAACATGCCCATGACAGCTATTTTGCAGAATACAGGGAAGGACAAAGGTCATATGGTATGGGTTAAGAACAAGAAAGTGGAGTTACCCTTATTTTACTCTTCTACCCAATTCAACTATGAAGGAGAGTGGAGGATTTGGAGAGACAGGGAGATACAAGATCTGTTTCTTCAGGGCAAAGAAGATATGGAGTTGTGTAAATACCCATGGAAAGAAGCCTATGCCAAGGGAGTGGTGAAAGACAGAAGTAGAACAACTAATAGATGTGGGTGAAGATCTTGATGAGGCTGGGGTAGGGACAGGGGTCCAGAACCCACAGAAATAATAGCCCTCTGTTTAATGGTAGCACAGAAAGGAAATGGATGTAATAGAGGTTCAGGCTTCCTGGAAGAAGCAAGCAGAACATCCTCTGGGGCCTGTGAAGAAGAATACAAGATCATCTCTTGAAGCAGGGAGTAGAGGAAAATGATAAAGGTCTGAAAAGGCAGCCCTGGAGAACAGAAGGGAGGGTGTACCCAACAGGATGTTGTCTTTTCTAGCAGGACTCAACTGTCATAGAGTCAAAGGGAGTGACTGCCTGGGTTCACATAAGACACTACAAGTTGAATTGACCCTTTCAATTGTAAAGTCTTAATTCCGGGATCACAGAAGTGACCTTATTTAGAAATAGGGTCATTGGGGATGTAATTAAATTAAAATGAGTACACTAGGTTGAGCTGTAATCCAATGCAACCAGTGTCTTTATGGAGAAGGGAAATTAGACATACAGACATTTGCACTGTGAGAATCCGGAGAAAGATGAACACAGATATCAGAGTGATGCTGCTGTAAGCCAAGAGATGATGACATGGTCTCCAATCCATTAGAGGCAAAGAAAGAGGGATGGGGATTCTGTTTCACAGCCCTAAAAGGATTTAAATCTGCTGATACTTTGACATTGGATGTCTGGCCTCACAAACTGTGAGCCTGTAACAGTTTCAGGAGTTTAAGCCTCTAACCTTGTGGTACTTGTTAAGAAAGCTCTGAAATTCTGATAGAAAGGAGTTGGGACATTTGTTTTAGTGTTCCCCTTTTCCTCTCCAAAGGCTTTACAGAAACATTTTGAGGATACAGTATTCTTGAGGAGATAGCCTCAGGAATACAAGGTAGGTAAAGAAAGAGAGACAAAAATCTCCAGAAGGAAGGGAAAAGATGAAGTGTGGTATGAAAGTGTTCCTTCGGCTCCCACAGTGGTAACTGTAATTAGACCAGAGGATCACAGCTTCTTAGAAGGTCTCCACTCTACCCACCCTGGATTTTCCAGTAAAGGTTAATCCTAGCCTCTGGGTCCTTGCTACAAGGATCATGGTGTTACAGCCCAGATTAGAACTGCAACTTAGATCAGAGCCAAGGTATTTGCAAATCACTGGTTCATGGTAGGCCCTGGCTTTCATTTACATATGATAACCACAGACCTTAGATATCCTCAGAGGGACTTTCAAATGATCTGAGCCCTGTGCCTCTTCAAAGGACTGCATAACTAGTATGGATTTAATGGGCTATTCACCCCATGATTCAGCAATTCCTAGGTTCCAGCACTCGGAGAATTCGCTCATTAGCTTTGAGAGGCAACTTTTTAATGGAATAAAATAAGGGAAAAAGCGGGTTGTGGTTTCAAAAGTTACTGTGATTAAAATCATATGGACAGCTGCTGTTCAGTGTAGTGTCACCCAGTGTGAATGAAAATGAATTTTCTGTCAGCAAGCCACTGGGCTGTGAATTCTGTTTACTGTATAGAAGATCTCTCTGCTCCTTTAAAGTTTTCAAGTAGTGTGTGAATATATAGCATTGGTAGAAAATGTATTTCTTTAAAAAAAAAAATCCTAATTTAAAGAATAACTTTTTTTTCTTCATTGAAGAAAATTTGGAAAATACATTTAAGCAAATATCTTTTTAAAAAGCAGATAATCTCTTGAGTTTTAACATTTAGGGTGTGTATCCATCTGGTGTCTTCTTCCCTGTGCATACATATATGTGCATACATTTACTAAATTGGTGTCATACTGTAAATACAGTTTTCAAACTTGCTGTAGTTAACATATCCTGACCACAATCCTGTGCTATAGAGATACTCTTTCAGTGGTCTGCCATGTGGGTTATCATAATTTATTTAATTGATCTCATTTCTTTGGGAATTTAGGTTGATTTTTCAGGTTTATACTATTAAGGATGATTCAAGGTACATTTTTTTGATATGTATTTTTTTAAGCCTGAAGCTTTTGGGTTTGCATTCTGATCCATTGAAGGTCGGCCAGGTAGTGGCGCTGACATCTAGGTGCAGAAGGCTGTCTGTGCTCCTATCTCTCTAACTGCCTTCTTTGTGCACTAAACGCTTGATCCTTGGAGGAGGTCACTGTCTGATCTTAACTCGAGCAACCTTGGAAGGGAGTTCATACCAACAAAATAGCCTTTGGAAATGGCTGCACGGAAAATGGGCCTAAGTGCGGAGAGCAATTAGAAGGAGGTGTAATATGAGGGGTGGTGCTCAGGCCCTGTACTGCTTCCTTCCTGATGAGCTGGGGCTGTGTGACTCACAGGAGAAGGGGGTGCACTCGGGTGTTTCTGCTCCCCCTTCTCCATCCTCTCAAGACAGAAAATTCATAAGCTGTTCTCAGTGACAGTTGTGCAAAATGAAAAGCTCTGTGAATGTGTGGAGAATAGATTATCCTGACTGCTGTTAAGCGTTTGACAAATTGGGAGTTTTGTCATACATCAAAGAACAATAGAGGGAGAATAAGGAACGATGTGCATCATATAAATACAACATACCTGATGGCTCCCAGCGTCATTTATCTTTCTGGGTGGTGGGGCTCAGGAGGAGCACCGGCAGACAAGTGGGAAGAGGGAGGTCACTAGCCCCAGGAGACTTTGAAAACCAACCGATGATGAAGATCAAGATGTGTGTCAGGCTATACCAGGCCATTTAGGGGGTGTTCTCATTGTGATTTCTTAAACTAGGGAGAAATTCCCTGAGTCTGATAGGAAATGGTGTCTGTGAAGCTACTGATGGGCCACACAAGAGTCTTATGTACTCCAGCACTTAGAGGAATGGAGACTGATCTGCCTGCAGTCTGGCAGAGCTATGTCCAGATGTGGACACAATGGGAATGTGGATGGATGGCTAAGAGGCAGGTCTGTTCCTTTTTTTTTTTCCTCCCAGCCATGGCTTCTACCACCCTTAGCAGAAGGAATGCAAAGCTCAGGTGGGGTGGAGCTCAGTCTCAGGACTCAGAAGAAAAGTTTGCATAGAGTGGCTTCCATTCCAGAGGGCAGCCATGGCCCTTATGGACAACACAAAAAAAAATCTGCAGAGAAGGCTAGAGGCAGCAAAGGTTGAAGGTTGGGCTGGTTGTAGAAGAGGGGGAGGATTTGAAAGTAGGTCTTCGCATCCCTTTAGCAAAGGGGCAGCCTTTGGTAGCTAGGAGAATCCACCTCTTCAAGCCTCAGTTTTGTGACTGTGAGCTGGGATGGACTGTTGGCATATGTTATAAGATGAACCAATAGAGCATGTCTTATGGGGATCATGGAAAGGTTCTAAATCTGATTGCAATGATGGGCACATGACTCCGTGGACATACTAAGAAGCTTTGAGTCACACAGTTCCAATGGTTGAATTATATGACATGTGGATCATGTCTCAGTAAAGGTATTATTCCTCCCAACCCAAGAAAAGGAGACAAAAAGTGTCTGGCACACAGCACGGGGAACTTATTTATATAGACTTGAGTTTCTTCCCATCTCACAGATGCCTGTGGAAAAGGTTGACAAGCCCTCAGTTCTCAGCTTTCCAAGTTCAAGTCTTTCTATTCTGCTCCTTAAAATGTTGTCTTCATTCCAAAAGCAGACACCCAGCCTTCATGTAAGCCCAACGTGCTTACCACAATGACATTCTTAGTTAGATAATCATGCTCCAAAAATGCTGGGGGGTGTGAGCTAACAGCCCAGTTTCCATCAGTTCAATTCCTTCCCCATGTCTCGAGAGATCATTCTTATGTATCTGAGTGTCTATGTTGGGTCTGCATACCATATTGCAGAAGAATTTGCTGAAAGAAAAAAAAAAGTGGTGGAAAAGAAGTCCTTTCTGCTGTCTACCGCAGATTTTCTTGTAGTAATTGAAGCCTGCTTCCCACTGCCTGTCTGAATTCTGGCATCTGTTGAGGCTTGGATGCCTGGAGTCAAATGGAATAAGTGCCTCTTTGGAGAACAGCTCCTGGAGGCCACTGCATATTTGTCACATGTCAGTGGCATCTGCATATGGATGTGAAATGTATATTTAAAAATGTGCACACACTTGACTGCACCCATGTCCTGCTTCAAATGTGTTTATCCAATTGCCCATCACAGGCCCATCCTGAAGGTTTTGGGGATTAGGGGCTGGCTGACCCCTTCACCTTTGTCTGCCAGCCTACAGCCTCCTCAAGCATGGGATGTCCCCTGGTCACTCTTGTGACTTCCTCCTCCTCCCTGGAATGAGAAGGCTGGAGGATTCAGCTTCTCGGCTGGTTTCCTGGCTCTGGAGATGGATTTGTTACCTTGGTAGAAAGACAGGGGAAGCCACAGCTACTATAGCAGCCAGTATAAGGGTAGCAAGGGGGTGAACATAGTGTTTGGAGCCAGGAGACTTGTTTTTGGATACTGGTTGAGCCACTTAGCAGCCCTGTGATACAGGGTGTATCAAGTAGATTCTCTTGGCCTTAGACATAAAAGACAAGGTTGTAGGTTACTCAAAGATCCCAGATTTATGCTTCAAAATATTGAAAATGATGGGTTCCATAGTCCCCTTTGTGAGCCTCTCTCAGAGATCTAAAGACCTCCAGTGGGCTCTACCTTTTAAGAATCCCAACAACTTCCAATAGTCTCCTTTAACACATGTGATTTGAAGAACACTCAAGATCCAAACTATAGCCCCAATCCTATAGCAATAACAAGTTGAAAACATTGTCCCCCAACTTCTCCCACTGTGAAAGAGTCTTTGCCCCCTTCCATTGTGGTGGGCAGGCTGTGGCTGTTCCTTCCTGTGGAGAAAACTCAGAGTAATGCTTGCAAAAGGTTTTCTCCTAAGTCTCTTGTTTCCATAGAGGTACTCTTTTTCAGAATTAGCCTCTGGGCAGTGAAAAGAATGCATCACATGACAAGACACATGTCTGGGCTCTGGTCCATGTGATGGTCCCAGCCCAGATGACCTTCAGCCACACCAACACAAGCACAAGATGTGTGAGGAAATAAGACTTATTGGAAACGTATTCCTTCAGTCCCAACTTCCCCAGCCTTGACCTGGTGATTCCATTCTTCTCAGGTGATATCCCAGACACTATAGAGTAGAAAAAAGCATCCATGCTGGATCTTCTTAGTGTCCTAAGTGAGTGAGCTCTTAACTGCTGCTTTAGAATTGTTATTCACTGACTGCTTGTACCCCCCCACCCCCATTCCCATGTTGAAGCCCTTTGCCCCAATGCGATGCTGTTTGGAGGTTGAACCTTTAAGGAGAAGTAGAATTAGAAGAGGTCATGAGACTAGGACCCCTATGATGGGATTAGTACCTTTCTAAAAACATGGAAAGGCACCCGAGCCAGATCCCCCACTAGTCTCTTTCCTGCACACACCAAGGAAGTACCGTGACAGTGCATAGCAAGAGCAGTGGTCTGTGAGCCAAGATCAGCCTTATCATGCTGCTATCTTGATCTTGAACTTCCAGCCTCTAAAAGGATCAGGAAATAATTGTGTACTATTGAAAGCACTAGGGTATGGTGTTTCATTAAAACAGTCAAGTGTACATCCGTGTAGCACCAGAGCTGTAAAATTGTAAAATTGCTGTTTGCAATTTGGGCCTTTGGTCATCATACAGGTAGCCTGCAGAGTGTGAACTGGTCATAGCAAATAACCTTCCAAAAAAGAAGTGTGGTTCAAACTGGCATTCCTTTGTAGATTGGAGTTGGCTTCTGTCTCTTCCCAATGGCCACTGTGACATACCTATCTAGGATCAGGACTGGGCCAAGGTAGCAGACAGCTGTCGTGTGGGGGATGGGGCGATGGGATGGATGTGCACCTGCACATCCATATGTGTGAGTGGTAGGAGTGGCACAGAGGAAAGCTCAGGAATGCAGGCACACAGCTCCTCTGGAAGGACTCGCCCAGTGCCCTCCTGCCTTCCTCATCCTGTGCCATGCCAACAGCTCAGAATTTTTTATCCTCAGTCAGTCTCCTTCCTCCCACCCTGAACCAAATCAGAGCCATTATTCAAGGACAATGGGGTCCTATGGTCCCTTTCATTCTGCAGCAGCGAGGCAAAGCTGACAACATGGGTATTTATATCACACCCTGGCTTTGCAGAGGCCTCACATTCACTAATGAATTAATTCCCCCTAACAACATCCCTTTATTAGAGTGGCATCACAGTGTGTTCATCAGACAAGGGCACTGAGGCAGTGGCTGAGACTTCTCTCCTGATCCATGAGATGGCCAGCTGTGGCCATTACAGGGTCATATGAGACATGTTGTGCCAGATACAGAGAATGGGACAAGGAACTTGGATCTGGATGGGAATGAACCCTGTGGTTATTCTTTGGATGGATGAACTTGTGCTTGGAGTCTCTACTTCTCATTTGTAAAACTGGGAGAGCAAGGGATCTAATCATGTGTGGTTTTTTTGTTTTTTTTGTTTTTTTTTCATGATGATTCAGTGACACATGTGTTGTGGAAAATTAGTTAAAAATGCGTTACATTCTTTTATGCTGTGGAATATTTGTTAATGATGCAAAGATGTGTTGCATTCTTTTATGTTGTATTTGTTTAATTCCTTAAAGCTGTATTACTTTGCCTGTCTAAAACACTTAATTGGTCTAATAAAGAGCTGAATGGCCAATAGCCAGGCAGGAGAGAGAAATAGGTGGGGCTGGAAGGCAGAGATAATAAATAAGAAAAGAAAAGAGCGAAGAGGAGGAAAGAGGACACCAGGGGCCAGCCACACAACCAGCCACGGAGTAAGAAGGAAAGAAAGATATGTAGGGTAGAGAAAGGTAAAACCCAGAGGCAAAAGGTATATGGGATAATTTAAGTTAAAAAAAGCTGGCTAGAAATGAGCCAAGCTAAGGCTGGGCATTCATAATTAAGAATAAACGTCCCTGTATTTATTTGGGAGCTGGGTGGCAGGCCCCCCAAAGACCAAAGAGTTAAAAAAAAAAAACATCAAACAAACAGAAAAAAAAAAAAAGCTACACACATAGGACATTTCGTGAGCTGTGACACATGCATAGGCATACTATTAATGTGGGTGCAGGAAAGATCTGCATTGTATTGAGGGTGAAGAGCAGAGGAGGCAGTGAGAACCCTCCAGTTTTCCTGGAAGATATTAAAGTAAAAGTAAACACCTAGAAACCTCTCCGACCCCCAACCATTCAGGTTCCCTTTCCCTGAATTCTAAGCTCCGCAGAGTCTCTTTGTTCCCAAATGCTACTCTTTACTCTCATGGTGGCTTTCATGGTTCAGGGATGCTCAGGTTCATTCGTTTATTCATCTCTCTATTCATTCACTTACTTTACTTTTGTGTATGGTGGAAATAATTTATTCTACTAAGAATAAGAATTATCATTGATGGGCGATTTAAAAAAAATCAAGATTTCAAGGTGCTGACCTTCAAGGCTCTACCTGTAGGTTCTGAATCTTGGATTTTTTTCCCCAAAATTTGTGTCAACTTATGATGGTTTTATTGTTAACTTGACTGGAGATGTGCCTCTGGATGTATCTGTGAGGTAGGAAGACCCACACTGGATGTAGTTGCCACTGTCCCATGGGGTCCTAGAATGAATAAAAAGAGGGGAAAGGTAAGCAAATTGAAGCCCATAACTCATCCTTCTCTACTTCCTGACTTCATACACAATGTGACCAGCAGATTCATGTTTCTGCTGCCAGAGCTAGAGCCACTAGGACTGCCAGGCCTTCCCTGCCATGATAGGCTGCACCTCAATCTGGGACTTGGTCATCCCTTAAAGTAGCTTTCATTAGGTATCTTGTCACAGTAAGAGAGAAGCACCTAAGCTTTTACCCATTATTGGTGGCTCAGCCATAATCTCCCTTCTAATGTCAAGTCCTTACAGAAGAAGTTCCTTATATCCTCCTTGTATCTATTACCCACAGTTATTTTCATTTTGCCAAGATATGCAAACATGAAGTATGCCTTCTTAGCTATTACTCTTGGTATAGTTTAATGGCAGTAAGTGCATTCATAATGAGGTATAGTCACTAGCAACATCCATTTCCACAGCTCTCCTCATCATGCAAAACTGAGACTGTACATACTCAATAAAAATTCTCCGATCCCTGCTTCTCCCCACCCTATGCTAGCCACTGTATTTCCTGACTATGATTTTCACTATTCTAGGTACCTCATGTCAGTGGAATTGTTGAGTCCTTTTCTTTCTGTAACTAGCTTGTTTCAGTTAGCATATACCTTCAAGATTAACCTGTGTTACTATGTATTTCAGAATTCCCTTCCTTTTTAAGGATGAATAGCAGTTCACTGAATGTGTATGTCACATCTTGCTTTCCATCCCTCTGATGATGCCTGGGTTGCTCCCACGGTTTATTGTAGGCAATTCTTTGTGAATGTAGGTATGTTCAGGGATTACTTTTGACTCCAAATGGATAGTTCTGTCTGATGGATATTTGTGGCAGCTGATCACAGCACTTCGCCATGGTAGGCATTCATAAAGCATAAATTACTAAGTAATAATAGTTAAGTAACCATGAATGTATGACAGAAAGGTCTATCATGCTTGGGGAGAGAGGAGAAAGCCAAGGGTATGGGACACCAGCTCAGAGTTCTCAATCTCAAGCTACTTATAAAAGTAGGGTTGTGCTTTTGGCCTCATCTGCTCATTGCCTATCTGTTGCATGTGCAGTCAATGAGAGGACACAGTGAACATATTTTTATCAAACAAAAGGCATTAAGAGAATGACAGCTGTCATTCCCCCAAGGGCATGGCACATAACACATGCCCAACAAATGTTGTTGGAATTAATGGTTGTTTACTTAATTCTGCAAGTAGCAGACTTTATTTTTAATTCTGATTCTCTTTTCCTCAGACTGGCTTTGTTGTGGACCCTCCTTTGCAGGGATGTCCCTACTGTGCCAGCTCTGTTAAGTACAAGCAAGTGTACACACCTCCCTGTGAGACTGGGTGACCCCAGAGAACAATGGCATTGATCTTTTAATGAACTAGACCTCTCAGAAAAGTAAAGGCAAAATAGTAGTCACAAAGAGTTTGGGAAAATTGGGGTCCAGAGAAGACTTCAGGGGGCATACAGTATGAACTAAGCAGGCGTGTAGGCGTGTCTCAATTTTCAATGTGCTGTGCGTAAGAATGCCTGGGGATACTGTGAAATATGGGCTATGGTTCTGTAAGAATGGAGTGGAGCCTGATGTATTCTTCCTTTATATTCACCTTGTTTGGTGATATGATTGCATACAGTTCACCAACCATACAATGAATAGCAAGAGCCCAACCTCTCGGCAGTAGAGAGATAGAAAACAGAGATTTCTGGGCCACACAACACATCTGTGATGTTCTGAGCTCCTGTGTAAGGGGAAGAGACTTCCTTTCCTTGCATCCATATGATTCTCCATAATAATCCATATAATTCTCCCTAGCAACTGTGTCTCAGGCCAGAAGACCAGTCTTAATGTTCTCCTTTCTGTTGGTCTCTGAAAGGCTTGACCCTTTAAGTCAATTGTTCACAGACTTTTCCAGAAGTGTACTTTGCTCCAAGGTCTGAAGCAAATTTGGATAAGACAGTGATAAATGTGTGAAGATTAAGGCTGGAGGTTAATGGCTGGAGCGGAGTGTTAGCTCAGCTATGAGGACTCCTCTAGCCCTTGACTTTTCTACAGAGACTGAGATGTGAGTAAATCAACACCCCACCCATAGGGCCTTGCAGGAGCTGAAGATGCACAGCTTCTCTCATTCAGGAGCTGATGAGCAGAACCTGGCCTTGCAGATCAGTTTCACAAAGTCTTACCTGGATTTTGAATTTCTGTCTGCCCCAAAGCATGACCAAAGATCTCCCCACTGCAGGCTGTGTCCTGAGGGTCAGTCCTGGTTTGAAACACAAAGTGACCAGGTGGATTCTGATCAGGCCTACCTTTGACCAATTGGTCCATCCTTACTGATTACAAAGCAGATATAATAGAAATCTTTATAGCCAGACTTTCTTTGGACTGCCAGCTCCCAAATAATAACACAGAGACTTTTTATTAATTATGAAAACTTGACCTTATCTTAGGCTTGTTCCCAACTAGCTCTTAAAACTTAAATTAATGCTTAAATTAAATCTACATTCTGCCATGTGGCTCATTACCCCTTCTTCATACTGTACATCTGACTTTCTCTGCATCTTACTGGCAAATCCAGCCTCTCTGATTCTTCTCCCAAGTTCCTCTCTTTTCCCTGAAGTCCAGCTTATCCTCTCCTGCCATTAAGTTATTGGCCATTAAGTTCTTTATTAAACCAACCAGAAGATGCCTTGGCAGAGACACATATTCACAGTGTACAAAAAGATTACCCCACAACATTTCTTTTTTTAATATTACTTTTATTTATTTCTTTTGCTGCCCACTATATCTATAATTGATCCTTAAAGGACTCCTTGAGCCTCTATCCATTTTTATACCACTTGGTTCCCACCTTGAGCTCTAAGTCCTATTACCATGCCTATACTTCAGTGACACACAGAGATAGAGAGATGATAGATAGATGTTAGATAGATAGATAGATAGATAGATAGATAGATAGATAGATAGATAACCCCTTTTTGATTATCACTCTTTATCTTGACTGCCTTCTAGCTGGCCAGGAGTCCTGTGATCTATTATCCACTGTTGCCAGTTTGCCCTCTTCCAAGGCAGCCCTCTGAACTAGGTTTCATCCCAGAGACTAAATGAGTTGCCTTCTGAGCACCCAGCAAATTTCAGGGTGGGTAGGAGGCTCCTGACATGTTCCATCACCCATGCCAGTGCAGCCATAGAAACTCAGCATTTTCTAGAGAATAGGGTAGAGAGGAAGACTTGGTCAAAGAAGGCCAGATCAGTAGAGTGTCCTAGGAGAGAAGGAAGATTGGGCCATTACTCTTGTCCCTTCTTTCTACTTTACCACTTCTTTCCCTTCTAACAGGCTCATTTTGAGCAGCTGTTGAACTTTGAAGGGAACATCAGGGACAATGAACCCAGTGGCTTTTAGTGAGTGCTCTTGTGACTCTAAAAGAGAAATGGTATCCTTTACCGGGCACTTTTCCTTAACTGAGTCATGAGGGGGCTCCTGAGAAGAGTGGACCCTACAGATAGGAAATAGGAGAAAGCACAGGGAGAGGGTGGCCTTCCCATGGGACACAAGGCAGCAGAGAAGGGGCATGGCAGAACGGAAGTCGGGGTTTGTTTTCTTACCTAGTGTATCTTCATTTTGATTTTTTCTGTAGCGACCTTCATTCCTTTGGGGCAGCTGTAAAGCTTTAGAGTTCATTGACTGTAGAGACTTGTCTGACTGTTAGAACCATGGGAATGTTTATCAACATGGGTTGGATTACTTGGGGCTCAAGCACTCTGACTTGGCTTCCTAGGGCTTTTATGCACTGCACGAGAAGGAGAGGGCCTCTTGTAAAACTCTATTGTCTTACATTCTCCTCCTCCATGAGCACAGACACTCACATTGGTACAGGATATTAAGAGGTACTTGTTGATGGGCTCAGTTGATTAGATTCTGAAGAGAAAGGAAGGGACAGGGGCATCTTCCCTGCCCCTTTTAGTCCCAGGAGTGCCCGGGTGAGTTGACCTTATATGATCAGGAGAAATAAGACAGAAGGATGCACTGTCCCTGTGGTATTATAACTTCTGTTTTATGAATTAAAAGACGGAATTGCTCAGTATTGATGAGCTTTAAAGTATTCAAAGAAACTAGATTTCTTGTCTCAAGGACAACCATATGGCTCTCCCATCTCAGGCCCAGCATCAATAAGGCAGATGGGTATCAGAATTCAAAAGACCCCATGTATTAATGTGGTGAAGGAAGGAGACAAAATATTTTAAATGTGTGGGTTCTAAACAGATGACTCTGTTTAAAAGACTAGGACGTGCAGAGGCGGTAGGAGACTGGGGGAGTGATATTAACTAGAACATTGTTGACTCATGACCATCAGCTTCTGCAGGAAGTCCTGATTAGGCCCACAGCTGCCTGATGTCATCTGCAACATGAGCATCATTTCTTTTGTAAGCTCCTAACTGCTTACACACACTTGGGTGTTTGTTCAGTTTCCTTACTTTTTGGTATATTTATTTGCCAATCCCTTAGTGTGTGATTTTTTTTTTCCCTATAAATATGTTCTTACCATAAGAGAAGGGCAAAAGGAAGGAGATACTGGTTCCATGGCATTTGCTGAATATGAAGTTCTTATAGGGTCCTCAGCTTGAGTAGCTGGGGATTCTTAATGGAAGAGTCTAGAAGGTGAGTGGAGACTGATTACATGTTATTTGCTCTAATGCTCTGTTCCTCAGTGTCTTAGGCAACATGTGTAGGGAGATAAGCAAGAAATGTCATTCTTGTCTATCTACTAAGTGAAGTTTTGAGGTCTAGCATTTATCACAATCTCCAGGTTCCCTCAAAACACATTCTATTCATCTTCCCCCTTCCCCATTCTCCACTTTGTACCCACAATGAGTTTCTGAGAACATAAATCAGATCATGTCACTCCCCTGCTTTCAGTCACCTCCAAGCTTCCTATTACATTGTGCATAAAATACAAACTCCTTTCCGTGGCCTTCGGAGCTTAGTAAGACCATAGCCCATGTCTCAGTAACCAACCATCCCTCAGCTCCTTACCCCCACCCCTGCTGTGGGCCATGTTCCAGTTGTACTGGCCATTTCTGTTATCTGAACTCTCCCAGCTAGTTCTGCTGTTTGTTTTGCATGATGCTTTCTTTGCTTGGAATGTGCCTCAGTTCCCACTTCCCATCCCCTCCTATCCCCTCCCATCCCCACCCTGCCCACTAACCCTGACAGTCACATGGCTGATGAAGCTCTTGGCTTGGCCAGTTCCCTCACATCCCCTATACTGTCTTGCTGATGTATGTATCTTGTGTGTTTTCCCCACTGCACTGATCTCTCCCTGAATTTGTGTACATCATTTATCTATTTCTCTTTTTAAACGTTTAATGTTTTTGTTTGTTTGTTGAGACAGGATTTGATTATGTAGCCCAAGCTGGCATTGTACTCTTTTTTAAAAAAATATTATGGTTCATTTTTATTTGAGATTAAAAAGACAGAAAAGCATTTTACATACTGACTGAACTCTATTATCTTAGATCATACAAAGTGGCCTGTGCCTATTCTTAACCATGTCACTTGCCATATTTTTTAATGTCTCTGTGACTTGGTCACCCCATGAGTACAATGGAGGTATTACTAATTAGCACCCACATTTTGTCATTAACATTGAGTGCAATGATATTTGTAAAACTTTTGACCAGTGTCTCACCCCTAATAAGCCCTGAATAGTGTTGACAGCCCATATTATTATTATTTTGGTAATTCTTATGCACAGGTGACTCTTCTGGGAGTCCTTTAAGGGTAATTTGATAATATACAGGTGTTATCTGAAATCCTCTTTTTCTTGAATCAGCAGGAGCTTTAAGGGAGAGTTTGTCTTTTGCATATGACTTTGGAGGTTAGCAGAATATGCAGCCATTGTGTTCAAAGGAGCATAACGTTAAAGGCAGAGAGATAGCATTTGTGCTAGCACTACAAACAGAGTTATAGAGAAAACCACCCACTAGACTATGGTTCTGCATGTACACACACACACACACACACACACACACACACACACACACACACACACACACACACAAAACTGTGAGTTTATTGGCTAAATGGGAATGATTGACTATGGGATGGGGAGGACACCAAACAGTAGAGCCTGTAACAAGGCATGGAGCCCTCTGTAGTGGGTAGCCATTCCAGCTTTGGTCTGGAAGTTCCAAACCCCATTGAGGCTTTGGTAACTATCATGCTTACAAGGTGGGGCCAAGAGAGGGCTCCGGAAGACCCAAGATCCAGATGTGCTGTGCTCTCTTGTTTCCTGGACCCTGGACGCTAGAGGTAGATGGAGGAGAGTTCTCCAGAGAACACCACCAGACTGTGCTGCATCTTTCCCAGAACCCACAACCTACCTATCCCTTCATTTGTAAGTTACACCACTAAATAAATCTCCGTTTTAACTACGTGGAGTGGCCTTAATAATTTTACCAATAGCCCTCTATTATTTTAGTATCAAGGAATGTGTGTTTTATTTTTATTTTCATGAATGACCTTAATTCATTTGTTGGTTGTTGTTGTTACTTTTTTATTCCCAACCAGTGTGTCTGGAATTCTCCATACCTGCATTCTGCTGGGCACAGACCCCCGCCCAACAGCCAGAATCTATAGCTAGAAAAAGAACATTCCAGAAAGGTTCTTGGAAGCCATGCCACCCAAACATGCTCATTTAACAATGAGAAAACTACGGCCAAGGAAGGTACCTTTATTTATTCAGTAATTCAGTAATGATTTATTGAGCCAGTCTGCTGTGCAAGGCCCTAAGCTAGGGGAGAAAATCAAAAGGAGCCATCCTCTCTTTCAGAGTGAAGCATCCACAATTAACTCTTATAAAAGACTACTTAATAGATGCAATATGCAAAGAGCTGGGGCCTGAGAATCATGAGCTTTGAGTTCCAATCTAAATTCCATCACCCTTTAAAAAAAAAATCTAAACCCAGAGGAATTTACTGAGCCTTGGCTCTTTCATGTGTAAAATGTGGAAGATGGTGTCTGGACTGTGAATCTCACAAGGAATTTATGAGCACACAGATAATCCTGACACATGCTGATGCTTGATGGCCTATAAAGCAATTTGTAGAGGATGCTTTTGTTACTGGTAGGATGATAATTTGCAAACAGGGAATTGCGGCTGCAGGAATAATATAATGTGAAAATGAAAGGGATGGCTGTGGAGGTAAAAGGAGGATTGTGTTTTGGAGAGAGAGGAGAGAGGAGCAAAGGCTGAGCCCCAAACCTTTATTCTGAGGAGCCTGTTTTTTTCCTACTATTTGGAATAAATGGGACGGGGCTTTTATTCATGAGGAGTCATTCAGTCAGATGGCAGCTACCACACATTAGTATCTGAGCTTGTTTTTTGGGAAGCATGAGGAAGAAAGAGAATGAAACTAGTGAGAGCTGGGATGGGCAGCCTTCTGAGGGTGCTACTGTTCAGGTGCTGACAGAAAGATCAGTTACGGTTGAGAGAACAGCATAAAAATAGTGCATTTATTAGGCCAGATGGTGGTGGCTCATGCCTTTAATCCCAGCACTCGGGAGGCAGAGGCAGGCGGATCTCTGTGAGTTTGAGGCCAGCCTGGTCTATTAAGTGAGTTCCAGGAAAGGCACAAAGCTACACAGAGAAACCCTGTCTCGAAAAATCAAAAAAAAAAAAAAAAAAGCGCATTTATTTTCTGCTACCAAGACTAGATAGGTGAGGCTGGTAACTTTATAAAGAAAAAAGGTTTATTTAGTTTCTATTTCTCGAGTTTCAAGGGCATGGTGCTAGCCTCAGTTCAGCTCTGCTGAGGGCCTTATGGTTGATGATGTTAGAAAATGAGAGCATAGATAGATAGAACATCACAAGACAAGAAGTGAAGGAATCAGGAGAGTAGTCAGACAATACTATAAGAGCCTTCAGAAGAGCATCATTTAAGGGTCCTGGGAGAGTGATCTCCTCCCTCCTGAAAACATATTCCTGTGGGGCTTATGCAAGGACACTTAGCTCAGTCTGGGAGGAGGAGACTGGACCTACCTGAACTGAATCTACCAGGTTGAACTCAATCCTCAGGGGAGTCTTTGCCCTGGAGAAGATGGGAATGGGAGGTGGGCTGGAGGGAAGATGGGGTGGGGGGAGGTGGGAAGGGGAGGACAAGGGAATCCGTGGCTGATATGTAAAATTAAATTAAATTATATAAAAAAAGATTTTTCCACTAGTCTCCACCACTTTCCAATATCCCTTCCCTGAAGACCAAACTTCCAAAACCTGAACCCTTGAGAAACAGACAACCTTCAGATTGGAGAAGACATGAATGTGGCAAATTTGAGTACCAAGATATGGTTTAAAGTGAGGCCTGAAGTCTATGTGGGCATGGTTTAGATGGACCATTTTGACAGGCAGCCCTGAGCTAAGTCAGGGGATAGTGTGTGTGTGTGTGTGTGTGTGTGTGTGTGTGTGTGTGTGTGTGTGTGTATGTGTTGACAGGATAGCTTGGTGACACATGACAATGATTATTTGATTGCAAATGTAATTTACACTCAGAGACAGCCTCCTTCCCATTGTAGTTGCCCTTAGAAGCCACACATGGCCTTGTGAAGTGTGTGGAGACTGTCAGGGTGGGGTGCTGAGAGCAATCATCATCCGGAGTGGCATATGAAAAATGGGTGCACTGTAGATAGGACCCATTCAAATGAGCATCTTTCCGGGAGAAGAACAGCACATACCCTGGGGCTCCTTAGCTTTTGTGGTACCCTGCACTGTACTCCAATTCTCTATCACAGGATCTCTGTTCCCACTTCAGAGAGTTAATGGGATCTTAAGGCAGGGAGCATTTCTTCCCTGAGGAGGAATAGATGGAATTTTCTCAGAAGACATGCATCTATTAAGCTCCTGTGGTTTATAGAAACAGTCCTGTGGATGATGACAGCTGGGAGGGTGACATAAGCAATGTTTGTGGCACTTCCCAAATGTTGCTATTCATGAACCTCAATTCCAACATGTTCAAACCTGAAATTTTATTTTCTTCCTTAAGAATAGATGCTCCCTCTTCAGGCAAAGCCACCATGTTGTCATCCCAGTCATAGTCTGCTCATTGTCCTCAATGTTTTCCTGCTCTAACCCCCACCTACCAACTCTGCTTCTCTACAGCTGCATCACTGCTGCCTTAGGTCTAGGTCCTCTACCTCTGACACCTAATAAACAAGATGAGCTAGGCTCACACTGCCTTGGTTATGCTCTTCACTTCTGTGCCTTCTTCTGATTGGTAGAATCTCTTTCCAATCTTGATTTGCAAGATTCCAAGCTTCCAGCATTTTCCTTGTTTATTCACTGGACCACTTTGAAGTCTTCTTTAGGTGGCCTCTCTGTGGTGGGCACTGAAGGTTCTAGATGGAGCATGGACATTCCTATCATGGCCAATCCTACATGAACTTTAAAGAAGATGGAGCTGCAGATGAGGTTCAATGTAAGATACTAAGCGTAGATCCCTCCTGCCTCTTCCATGGGTTCCCAGGCCACTGAAACTTTGAGACAGTGTATGTTGTTTTAATCTGTGGGAATTGTGATGACTTACTGTGGAGGAATAGAGCACTAATACAATATATGAAAACTTCCTTTGATAAGTCATGCACGACTTATACTTCTTACTTCTAAGCCAGCCTAATGTCTACATACATTTTTGTCAATATTAGATGCTGCTAAGCTTTAAATTTTGGAGAATCTAAGATGGCAAAATAATACTTTTAAGTCTGTAAGTTAGAGGTAAGACTGTGCTTTCTGTATCTTAATTTAAAAAAAAATGTTCACTATTTGTACATAGCTATTTTGCCTACATGAATATCTGTGTACCATGTGTACGCCCATGGAAGCCAGAAGAAAATGTTGGATCCTTTGGACTGGAGTTATAGTTGTTAGGTGCCATGTGGATGCTGGGAGTTGAACACCGGTCCTCTGGAAGAGTAAGCAGTGCTTTAACTTCTGAGCCATCTCCCAGCTCTACTGTATTTTAATTGAAAATTATTTTGGCTCATGACCAAATCATATCCTCTTCCTAGTTTTGTCTTTTTTGTAGTGATTTGTCTTAAGCATCTGTTTCCTCTGCTGGACATGTTTATTATTGTTGTTTTTCCTATAGCATTTATGTTATTTGGTGATTAGAAACATGGTTGCTCTTCTTCTTTGAGCTTTTAAAGTGCCATTCTGTCAGTCAGTATGGGAGCTTGGTTGATGGATAGTAAGGAGAGTCATGATAATATAATCCCATTTGCACAGATAAGCTAATGATGATGGGATCTGAAGTACATTAAGGAGATGGAGATGGCAAGGTGAGGACTTAGCTCAGAGGGCCTTCAGAAGCACCATGGGCAGGCTTTGATATTCTTCAGATAAGGTTCCTTACTAGCTGTAGCATGGTGGTAAAGAAATTAAATAATAGAGTATTTTCTGGCTTAGACCAGTAGGTAGCAAGTTCACCAAAGAGCCTTTCTCTCATGGATGTGGACCACCAAAGGCTGTGGGCTTTTCAACTCCCACAGAGATCAGGAAGCACATGTCTGTTGTCCTTACAGCCATACCTTTATTTCAAGTGGGTGGATGAATAAACCATCCCTGGAGAATGCTCTTCCTCCCTTTTAATAGGCAGAGCCTTTACTTATATTGTAATCCCTCAGCAGACAGCCATGGCTTTGACGCTGAGCAGATTGGCAGGGGTGTTTATCAAGCAAGCATCTACTTGGACATGCCTGGCACAGCACAGATCTCCTTTTAAACAGCCTAAGCAGTCTTGTCTGTGGGCAGGGGTGTGGGTTGGATGAAGAAGTATTCTTTCTTGCAATGAACAAACCTTAGTGAGATGCTAAACATTACATTAAAATATCTCGCAAGCAGAAAGAAAGCGATTTGTTCTGTTCCCAGATGCTGGACAGTTCCTCAAACTGTCTAAAAGGAAGCCATGCTGCCCACAGTGTGTAATTGCATAAATAAAGATGATCTGTTGGGCAGGAGATGTTTTCTCACAGGGCATTGGAAACTATTTGGACACTTGTTCAATTGTCCAGCGTCTGGTGTGGATAGAGGCCATGAATGCTCCTAAGTGTTCTAAAATGCACAGAGGTGGTCCCCAATAACAGAACTATGTGGCATCAAATATTAACTGTGATGAGACAGAGAATCCCTGGTCTGGTAGGAACAAGAGCACTGTAGGGCCTGGAGAGATGGCTCCAATGTTAAGGACACTTGCTGTTTATCCAGGAGACCTGAGTTTGGCTCCAGCATTTACATCAAGCTGCCACCTCATAACTACCAGCAGATTCATGAAAATATCTCTAAGCACTGTACCATGTCCTGTGAATATGGCCTCCCAGAATCTCTTCTTCCCCTGGTGTCTCTACTGAGTACCATTTTTCCCCTTAATGATGGGAACCTTGGAGAGGTTTAACACTATGGGATATGAATCTCTCAGTTCACCTGCTGTGTTCTGGCCACAAGCAACACTGATTGTCCTATAGCTGAGAGGACTGTCCAAAAAACACACCTGTCTTTGAAGTAGGAGGATATTTCCTCAACTCAAAATTAAACATCTCTAAACACTCACTGCTATTTGGCAAAGTTCCCATATCAGACCCAACGCACCAGACACTGACACCGACTTCATCTTTGATTCTGAAGATGTATTTGCCCAATCTATATAGAAACTGTGTCTGGCAGGAAAGGTCAGCTGTGGAAGAAGACAAAAGGCTGTATATTTAAAATTATGAGAGTGGATAAATATTTGATGTGTAGTAACTAAAGCTGGACATTGCACATATGTGGGTCAGAACATACTATGTGGATTCGGTTTCTTATGGGGAAGATAAAGCTAGAATAAATTAACATTAAATGCCATCTATGCATCTCTAGCATAATGTGATTTTTACAGATAATGGAGATATATGTGCACTCTATAAAGATGTTCAGGGGTTCTTCTGTTCATTGTTTTGTTTCCAGATTGATTCCATAGAGCAAGGTTTTCTTTTCTTCTCTTTCTAATGTTTGTTGATGGTGGCAGTATTCTTTTCGATCCCAGGAGAGTTACAGAAAAACAAACATTACAAAAAATAAGTATTGGCCTTAAATTGTCACTCATAAAGAATCCTGATGCCTATGTTCTGTTTCCATGAACCAATTTTGCAGAAAGAGATGTTTTTTTGTGTGTCTTGAGTCTGTTTCTCAGAAATAGTCTCTGTGGGACAGGATCCGGATTGACAGCAGCAAATGGGATTTGCATGGAGGCAGCATCTCCAACCAACAATTCCACAGAGGGTTCTCAGCCCTCATCATTCTTAATCCCCCTTGGCAGGAGCTCCCACCCTCTTCTTCCTGCATTTTGCCTCCCTCCCATGGTGTCTGTCTCCTGCCTTGGCTGTTTTGACTGTTGCCATGCTGATTCCTTTGCAGGTGCCCATCCCCCTGTCCCATCCTTCCCCTGTGCTCTCTCTTATGGAAATTTCATTGACTCCTAAGGTCTTAACCACTGACTACAGACAATTCTGAAATTCCCATCTCTAGCTTCAGTCAGCTGTAGACTCACTGGCCACTGAGATGAAAGTGTACAGTTTCTCTCTTCCCAATAGTGGCTACTTGCAACAAACTGAACAGCTCTGCTTATGCAGGGTAAAACACACAAAGTGGTACTTTGATGTATCTTGCTCCTTTAGATTATGGAGCAATCTCAGGGTAGCTTAAAATGAATCTATTCCTTGTATTAGGACCCTTTCTATAAACAAGACTTGATATCTCTGTAGCCCTCCTTACCTTTGCTGTCACTATTACCCTACTGCAAGTCCAAGTGACACCTCCTATTTCCTATGTACTCTAAGGTTGTCTGCATATGTGGAATCGTGAAATCCTCACCGTCCACTAAACCTGCTTTTAATGACTAGATCACTAATTCTTCCACCTCTGTCAGATGACACTCACCAATTTCCATGACATCACCCACTAATCTCCATGATGACCATGCAGCTGTAACCCCAGTGCTTGGTTCTGTGCCTGGTCCAAATATGCAGAAACCAAAGCAGGATAAGGTGCTCAAGAGAGAGACATGGGAGAAAGAAGGGATAACTACTCTAGAGAGATGGGTTCTCCTCCCTAGACCTTGAGAGTTTGAAGCCCCGAGGTTGTTAGAGGCCGTCTGACCACTAGAAGTAGGAATGCATCTAGTAGTGGGTGAGTAGGGAAATTTGGGGTACTCTGCTCTTTGGAGGAGGATTTTGATGTTCTGTGATCCTTTTTATGCCTGAGCTGAACACTGAGTTGTAAAAGTTCATGGAGAACTTTCGGGCATCTACTTCTAACTGTCTGCATCTACTGCTACACACGACCAGCCTGATTGATCAGTGGCTGCTTCTCACGTGTGGGGGATCTGCCAGCTACTTTTGTAACAATGGAGATGGAGAAAAAAAATAATGTTGGAGACGTTGAGGTCATTTTCATTCACAAAGATAATGAAATTTTCTAAAGGTACCCTCCTGTGAGCTAAGAGGAGAGACTGTCTTTTGGTCCTTGGCTTAGCATGGCAGGAGCTGATGGTACAGGCAGGTGGAGTTCTATTAGAGATCAAGTAGACTGTCGAGACATTCTAAACTGAGCTCTGTGTGGGCCTTACCAAGAGTGAATGAATTCCAGGGAGCCAGACTCTCAGGGAGGCACTCTCAGGGTGAATTGCCCTATCCAATCAAAGCATGAGACATTGAAGACCCTTTTACTCACCATGTTCAAAAACTATTGATAATGTTTTTTTTGTTTGGTTGGTTTTGTTTTTTTGAGACAGGGTTTCTCTGTGTAACTTTGCACCTTTCCTGGAACTAACTCTGTAGCCCAAGCTGGCCTTGAACTCACAGAGATCTGCCTGCCTCTGTCTCCTGAGTGCTGGGATTAAAGGCGTGTGCCACCACCACCCAGCAAACTCTTGATAATATTAATGTCTTTATCTTCTCCAGATTAAGGAAGGACTGAAGAACCAAAGCTGATTGGAGAAGGTCCTTTCCACCTGGAACCCCAGGTACAGGGCCTCTGAGCCAACATCCTAAACAGTAGCTCAGTGTGCCTCAGTAGGCCCTAGTGGACCCCAGGGTGCCTTAGTGTGCTCCAGTGCATCCCAGCATGACTCAGTGTGCTCTTAGCTCTTTCTCTTTTATTCCCATGAGATATTTGTTCACTTTTGCGGTATCAAAATAGGAAACAGAATGCGGGGGGGAATGCCTTCTTTTCTGGGGAGGAGTTATTCAGAAATCCTTCCATGGTGTGGCCTGTGTCTGTCAGGATGGAGTCCAGTGAGGGGACCATCTCTGTTATGATGGCGGAGGCTGCAGAGTGCCTTAGTACAAGGCATGTATTTGTTCTCTACCTGTGCCTGGCTTACAACATACATTGTATATTATCCTCACTTCAACTTTTATTGTCATTGTCTCTGGTACCAGAGAGCAAAAAAAAAAAAAAAAAAAAAAAAAAAGACTTAGCAAGATGTGGCTTCTAACTTGCAGAGACCTGAGTCTAGGGTAGTGGGTCAGGAGTAAAACCCATTAGAACCATGGCCCAGTCACCCTGTTTTCTAACTGTTGGGCTGTTTTATTGCTGTTTCAGTGGCCTTGTATGGCATCCTTAGTAGCTCACAATAACAAACGATCGTGAACATTTTGATTTTTTTAAAGGGGTGGTATGAGAAGTTGCTGACAAAGTAGCTGATACATGTGGATACCCAGACTCTCTCTATTTGCTAACATCTCAGTTCACATAACCAGCCATTTGCCCTGTAATGGTTGACTCTAAACTTCATCCTCTCTTCTGCAATCTGCCACATCCAATATTCCTTACTGAACATCAGCTGGGCATGGTAGTGCACACCAGTAATCTTCACACTCAGGAGGGATGTTTCCAGCCAGGAAGATCACAAGTCTAAGACCAGCCTGAGTTACATGTGGAATTCTATCTCAAAATAAGTCTGCATGTGTGGCTTTGGAATGGCTAGAGGGAACTGCAGCATCTTGGGATTGGGAAAGAGAAGCCACAGTTTCCAGACTGCCATTTTATGAACCTGTCTCCATGACACAGACCTTTATTTATAGCTTAATGAACACGCTCCCTTTATCTCCATGTCTCCTTTCTGTTTTGACATTACATGACATTTTTAGGCAGTCATATTTATTGAACCTTTTTTAGTGTTTCTGGATTTTGAGTAAAAACCTATAAAGCCTTTAGACATTCCCATGGCTTTGAAGAAATTTATTTTTTCTCTACTTTTCTTGTCTCCTAGGATTTCAGTGAATTGGGGTTTTTTTTTTGCATTTAAATTTTGGTCTGTTTGGGGTTTGTTTTGGTATGCAGTGGGGAAAATGATGCATTTCCAAGAAGTTCCTCCTTGGGATGCCCCTTTAATAACTATGTTAAACCCCCATGGGATTCTGAACTTTCAGATGTTCTAGTGGTAATGGCCAATTCCTTTGTTAAAATATTAGTTGATTGTTAAGGTTTCAGTGACTAAAGTATTAATATGATGATCTTTGTAATGTATTTTGAAAGTAAGACAGGCTTTCTAATAGTTGTTTTTTTCCTGTCTTTTCTCATTACTCTGTTTTCCTAAACTGTATAATGAGATATGAGCTATATCTCCTCTATCATATTGATTGATATACACTTGTCAAGACCAAACTACGAAGGCTTCTCTTTGGGGAGCTCCCTTGATGACCTCAGGTTTACATGTGTTTCCCCCACCCCTGATTCACATCCAGAGCATCTCCCACACCCACCTTGTCAATTATCCACATGAAGCAGGCTTGTGATTGTCTATCCATCTTTGTCCCACTGAGCTGTGATCTCCTTGAGGGTAGGGATCAAGCCTCCTCTGCTCTCCCGTCTTTCCAGAGTTAGCTCATGCCTGGCAGACAGCAGGTGCTTTCTCCCATTATCAGTTGCATCACAAACCACCTGAAACCTAATGGCAGCACTATTTCACTTTGATTATCACTGTGTCGGTGAGTTGTGATGGAGTTCAGCTAGATGGCCTCACTCCTGGAACCCTCTCTGTGGTTGCATCAGGCAGTTGCTGGTGCTGGAATCATGGATGAGATTTCCTCACTCTCAAGTCAGGTGAGGGAGGCTGGCTGTCACTGGGACCTCAGCTGGGCCTGCTGGCTGAAGCCCCCGTCACGTGGCCTGCATTTCTATAACGTGGTGACTGCCTCCAAAAGCTGGAGGGTTTGGCTGAAGTTGTGTCACCCTTTGTGACTAAGTCTGAGAACTGTCACATCAAAGCACAGCTGCCATGTTCCATGGGCTGTGGAAGTCACAGAAGCCTGTCTAAGTTCAAGACAAGGGCACATAAATTCAGTGTCTTCATGGGGAGTGATAAGATCACGATGGAGTAAGTGGTATAGACATTTCCATTATCAGATAATATAACCCAATAATCGAGGCAGGGGCTTGTGAGTTCATTTTGTCTTCATATCCCATCCCATCCCATCCCATCCCATCATATCATATCATATCATATCATATCATATCATATCATATCATATCTGCCCATCCTACTGTTGTATCAGTACTCTATAGCCAGTTGTTAAATGGATACAAATGTACAATTGAAATCACCAGGATGGTTCCATTGTGAGCCTAGACTTGACTTAGAACCTCTGACTGATGAGATAAGATAAAGTGCTGTCAGGAATGTTGTTTGGTTGGTTGGTTTTTCAAGATAGGGTTTCTCTGTGTAGCCCTGGGTGTTCTGCTGAGATTAAAGGTGTGCACTGCCACTGCCTGGCAGGAATTTTTTTTTTTTCTACATCTCCCCTGGCTTGAGGTGAAGCCAAATCACTGAGTTCGTGGAGAGACTTTCCTTCCCATCTGCATCACTGTTCCAGGAGCCACAGGGGATGTGGCAACTTTGTAGCACAGCTCTTTTCTTTTTTTGTTTGTTTGTTTGGTTTTTTGTTATGTTTTTTGAGACAGGGTTTCTCTGTGTAGCTTTGTGCCTTTTTCCTGGAACTCACTTGGTAGCCCAGGCTGGCCTCAAACTCACAAAGATCCACCTAGCTCTGCATCCTGAGTGCTGGGATTAAAGGTGTGTGCCACCACCGCCTGGCTGCTCTTTGCTTTTTGATCATAAAGTTTTCCTCTTCCATTCAAAGTGCTGGGTTATTAAAGTTTGTTTTACCTTCTCTACTTTCTGAAGCAAGTTCTTTGGAGAAGATGGATGTAAGGGAAGTGACATATTAAGTATTTCTGCTGGAATGTGGGGTTTCTGCTCAAATGGAAGGTGCCTTGTTTATGACTGGCACACAAATTGAAGAATGGAACTTGCTTTTTGCACAATTGAGTTTATCGTTTTTTTTTTTTACCCTCAGAGGTGGCTCTTGCTAGTGGAGAAAGCTAAAAGGGCTTGGCGAAGCTGTGTGATTTGATTCTGCCAGATAAAGTAAGCAGGGTAGTGTGTGCAAACCACAAGAAATGAATGAGAGAGTTCTCCTATGCCTCGGAAAACCTCACTCATTGTTGACCAGTCTCATAGGTGGGAAGCTGCCAATAGTGAGAACGGAGTGGGATTGCTACTGCTTGGGTCTTCAGGTCAGACTTTAACTATCCAGTGGGTTTATGCCTTAGGTGACGACCCATTTTTATGAAGGTCTTTGTTGAGATAGCCTTTAATATACATGGTAAAGTACAGAGAGTCCCTAAACCCAGATGTTGTAGATTCAAACCCTACTTTCCCTTTATAACAGCACCTGTTACCCCGCTTCTTAGTGCCACAGTGGTCTCAACTCAATACTGAGCTTCCTTCTAAAAGTTGCAGAACATTTAAACAGAGTTCAAACAGTGGCTGACATACAGTGAACTCTCAATCTGTGTTAGCTACTAGCTTCACTGTTTCTGATACTGTTGTTTAATTGTCATTATTAATCATCATCTGCGCAATGTTCTCCCTAGACCTGCCTATACAACTTCACATTATTCATATAATTTAAATTTTTTAGTAGCAATATTTTTAAAAAGGAGACATTTTAGCAATGTATTTTATTTAACTAATTTATACAAAATACTTTTATTTAATCAACATAAAAAGTTCATGATAATCTGGGCCAGGTGGACCAGGACTCTAATCCCAGCTACTTGGGAGGTTGGGGAATGGAGGAACAGGGGATTAAGGATGGCCTGGGCTATGTAGTAAGGCAATGTCTCAAAATTTCAAAACAGTAAAAGAGGGATGGAGTTCTAGAGCTCAGTGGTTAAATATATGCTTAGACTGCATGAGGTCATAAATTCAGTTTCTTATCCACCATATAATCATTAATGACATACTTTGCTATCTACTTCATATTAAGCTTATGTTCTATGAGACCTAGTGTACTGTTTTCTGCATCTCTCTGTTGCATTAACCACATTTCATCCACTCCATAGTATCATGTGTCTGGCCACTGTCACACTGAGGACATAGCTCTGGTGGCTTCTGAGTACATGAATTTAACCACAACAGATAGGGTACCTACTGGGTGGTGGTAGGGGGTTACTCCTTACAAAGTTCTGTGAGCTGGCTATTTTATATTGTCATATAATTTAATTCTTTTTTTATGAAGCAAAGTTGAATTTTATTAAGAGAAGGATTTAACACAGATTTAAGCACAAGCATTAAGGGCAAGAGTGGTGCTTAGGAAGAGGACAGTGTATACCCAAGGCATGGGTCTGGCTTCTTAAGAGAGAGTCATATTTGAGTATATTACCAATATCCATATATATGGTAATTCTTATGGCCATCTTGCCAGCAAGTATTTTATACCCACTTTATAGCTTCAATAATAAAAGTTGAAGAACTAATTTTTCCACAGTTGCCCAGCTTTGAAGGGCAGAATTTGAACTCAGGTCTACAAGATTGAGGCAACTTCCTTATGGTAAAGTGGTAACTAGAAGATCACTTTTACTGGCAGAGCAATACAAGTCTGTCTAGCACTGAGGCAGGGCTCACATACAGCATCTGCCCTTTGTACCAAGCCTCCCGTGTGACCATGTTTGAAGACAGGTAGGTCAGGACTAAGAGAAGAACTGAGCCTGTGTCCAAGGTGAGGATACAGGATAAGTCTGGGATTTTAGCTGTGTCTGTGACCTGTGTCATGACTTATTGGAAAGTTGGGATCACGCTATTCATTGGCCGGACTCAGGGCTCATTCTTTCTAAGGATCAGAATTGATTCTGGGTCTAGTCTGTGGAGAAGTCAAACTTAGGTCTGAGACTGAGTTCAGGGTTCTTCTTCAAGTCAAGGTCAGAACTTACTTTATGTCTCAAAGCTAAAGCAGTAGGCACAGTTGGTTCATAGAGGATTCATTGTTTTCTCACAGTCCTGAGCCCATACTAGACAGTGCCTTTGTAAAGTTGGGACAGTACCCTTTCCCTGTCTGGGTGCCTCTATGGTGTGCCATACAAATGGCTGTTTGTGACCCTAGCTGTAGTGACCTCTAGAGACTCCACAGGGGTAGCAGCTTCTCTGGAGAATGTTAGGGAGATAGAATGGTCAGACATCTCTGCTACCTTCTGTACCCTGGATGGGAACAATTTCAGCAGTCATGTTGCATGTGACCCAGGAAAGGTGGGCTGGATATGATCCATGGAGTCAGTTGGCATATTTAGAGGCCCATGACATAGCATGTCTCTCTCCACGCCCACTACAGTCCTCACCTGAGCCCAAGCCTCCTGGCACTGCCAGATCAGGCTCACAAGGTTGTATCTGTTAGTCTCAGCTATGTACTAGACAGGGAGCCCCAGGGGGACCTTCTGTGAGGCAAGGGAAACAGGAACCCTAGTCATCCAGACAGTTAGTACTCAGCTGGAAGAATGAATGAGGGGGCATTTTCAAATAAATCATTCATAGAAAAGCAAAGTAGAAATGGTGTGGGCAGTATTTTCTCCTTTACCTAAGAAAGTAGGGCACATTCTCAACTATGTTCATAGCAGCACTATTTGTAATAGCCAGAACCTGGAAACAACCTAGATGCCCTTCAACTGAAGAATGGATAAATAAAATGTGGTACATATACACGATGGAGTGCTACTCAGCAGAGAAAAACAATGACATCATGAGATTTGCAGGCAAAATGGATGGAACTAGAAAAAAATCATCCTGAGTGAGGTAACTCAGACTCAGAAAGACAAACATGGTATGTACTCACTCATAAGTGGATCCTATATGTAAAACAAAGGGTAACTAGACTGCAACTCACAACTCCAGGGAGGCTACCCTAGTAAAGAGGACCCTAAGAAAGACACAGGGATCACCCAACGACAGAGAAATGGATGAGATCTACATGAGCAACCTGGACACGGCGGGGGGGGGGGGGAGCT
Source organism: Peromyscus leucopus (assembly GCF_004664715.2). Lineage (NCBI taxonomy): Eukaryota > Metazoa > Chordata > Mammalia > Rodentia > Cricetidae > Peromyscus > Peromyscus leucopus. Next base: position 138,574,781 of record NC_051066.1, on the reverse strand, counting down.
AATAGAGGGCAAGGGTCGGGGGAAAGAGAGCTTAGGGGAGAAGGAGGTCCCAGCTGGATCAGGAACAGAGTGGGAGAACAAGGAAAGAGATACCATGATAAATGAAGAGCCCAGGGGAATAGATAGAAGCAGTGTTAGAGAGGTTCCCAGAAATCCACAAAGATACCTCCACAATAGACTACTGGCAATGGTCAAGAGAAAGCCCCAGCTGACCTACTCTGGTGATATGATGGCCGAACATCCTAACTGTCATGATAGAACTCTCGTCCATTGACTGATGGAAAGCGGATGCAGAGATCCACGGCCAAGCACCAGGTAGAGCTCCAGGAGTCCAATCGGCAAGAGAGAGGAGGGATTATATGAGCAAGAGATATCGAGACTATGATTGGAAAAAGCACAGGGACAAATAGCCAAACTACTGGAAACACATGAACTATGAACCAATAACTGAGGAGCCCCCATGGAACTGGATCAGGCCCTCTGGATAAGTGAGACAGTTGATGAGCTTGAACTACCTAGGAGGTACCCAGGCAGTGGGACCAGGACCTGTCCTTAGTGCATGAGCTGGCTTTCTGGAACCTAGAGCCTATCCTGAGACACTTTTCTCAGCCTTGGTGCAGGGAGGAGGGGACTGGACCTGCCTCAACTGAATCTACCAGGCTGAGCTGACTCCCCAAGGGAGACCTTGCTTTGGAGGAGGTGGGAATGGGGGGAGGATTGGGTGGGAAGGCTGGGGGGGGGTGGGAGGAGGGAGGACAGGGGAATCTGTGGCTGATATGTAAAATTAAATTAATTATAAAATAAAAAAATAAAATAAAAATATTTTAAAAAAAGAAAGTAGGGAAATGAAAATACAAGGAGAATGGTAAGTAATGTAGGGAGATGCTCACAGTGGCATCCTGTGCTGAGGTTTCAGGCAAGCAGAGTGCTCTCCACAGCAGGCATGGCTTTCAAGGGTGGCCTGAGGAATGTGAACAGTATCAGATCTTAGATAACGTCAGCCACTCCTAAGATTTAGGGTCGTATGACTCCCCATCCCCATGTCCAGGAATCAGGTTCCCCTTTAAGCACAGAGGGGAGTGTAAATGGTGGACTTAAACAGGGGAGCCGTTTGAAATGTCCTGCCCTTCTAGATATGATTCCCTTGTGTTCTCATCTCTACAATGGGGGTAGAAGGATGCTTTATGCACCCATTCCTTGTTAGTTTGAGACAAAATCAAAAACAGGTTGTAAGAATCTGAAATGATGAAGTGAAACATCCCCACGTCATAGAAAATATCATGCTACTCTGTGACAGATAGGCTGTTCTGATTCTAATGTGAAGTGTCCCCACAGGCAGGTGTATGTGAACCCTGGTCCTCAGCTATTGGCCCTTTTTAGGAATTTGTGGATCCTTTGGAAATTAGGACCTAACTGGCAGATACAGAACACATAAAACAGAAGACTGTTCCTAGTTATAGTCACCCCACCACCACCACCCACTCCCCCATCCCCGTATCTGGTCACATTGCTGCTTCCTACCAGCCTCATGTTTTTGCTGATATGCCTTCTCTACCATGATGGACTATGTATCCCTTTAAGCCATGTGCCCAAATCATTCCCCCTTTCCTTAGTTTGTAATGTCGGTATTGTGTCATCACAAGGAGGAAAGTAATTAATACAGACCGGTTCTGAGGGATGTGCCATTAGACAGTGTAACACAAATTGCTAAATAGTCTTTTTATTTAAAAAAAAAAATAAAAAATAAAAAAAACCAGAGCCTGATATTGGGGTGAATGCTAAATCAGAGAGACAAAGGAACAAGCCACATCATACCTCTAGGATTCCTCAGCCTGAAAAAAGCCTTTAGTTCCTGTCTCCTTATGCCTTATATACCTTTCTCCACTCTGCCATCACTTCCTGGGATTAAAGGTGTGTGTTATTCCCAGTACTGGGATTATAGGTGTGTGCCATCACTGCCTGGCTCTGTTTCTCTCCTAGACTGAGTCAATCTCATGTAGTCCAGAGTGACTTTGAACTCACAGAGATCCAGACAGATCTCTGCCTCCTGAGTGCTAGGATTAAAGGTGTGGGTCACCACTGTCTGGCCTCTATGTTTTATCTAGTGGCTTGTTCTGCTCTCTAATCTTCAGGTAAATTTTATTAGGGTTCACAATATATCACCCCAAGGCAGTGTTATTGTTGTGTGAACATCAGCATGAATTTATGTACATTGAGATATGTAGTCTACTGTAGGTCTAGGCAATATGGCATATGTTGTTATATGTGCAGCCTATTGATAATTGAATTATAACTAGGCAGCCTGCACCATATTTCCTTTGGGGTAAAAGAGGTTTGTGTGTTTTGTTGTGACTGCCAGGATTCTGAAGCAAGTTCCAAAAAGTATTTGTGCATCTATAATGCAATTTTGGAGCATCGATGTGTGTACTTAACAATAATATTGAACACGCATTTAATTTGGACTTGTAAGAAAAATCACTGGTAATCCTTTTATGTTTCATCTTTACAGTTCTATATGTAATTGTTTTTCCTTGCATGCACCATGAAAAGTATCAAACAATTTTTTAACAGTGGAATTGAACTGAATATTGATGCCAGCAAACACTGTATAAGTGTGTGATTGTGTGTGTGTGAATGTAATGTCATGTGTATATATGTATAAATATATATTCATGAATATGCATAACAGTATCTTGCCATGTTAAAAGTATAATTTAAATTTGCTTTAAAAGGGATAAATTATTCAATAAACTGTGTTGGAGCTTTTAGCAACTATTGGTGAAAAATAATTATATTCCCACACTCAACTCTAATGTGCCTCCATTATTACTATGATTAAAAAACCAAAATGAAACTTGACTTAGTGACATACTCCTGTGATCCCAGAACTCAAGAGTCTGAGGGAGAAAAATTGCTTAAAGCCAGCCAGGACAATACTGCAAGACCTTGTGTAAAACTTTAAAAAATGATAATAGTGATAAAATAAAATATTTTAAAATTGAAAACATGAAGCAAATTGAATGATATATAGGCAAATATATATGAGATTTTGTATAGGAAATAATTTATCTCCTGATTCTGCCTTGGTTTCTTCATGTTATAAGATTTCCTATCTTGTAGGGCAACTGTGGGGATTAAGTAATGTATATGAATTCTTCAGAAAAGCAATTTCCTGAAGAAATTATATGTAAGTATTAACTACTATTTAAAACATGTATCAAGTAGAGAAACTAAAATAAAACGGTAGATCAGACTACATAAATGTTAGAATTTCTGAATATCAAGAAATAGAATACACAAAATAGAGTGCAAATCACACATTAAAAATTCATCCTGGATGACAGAAAATGGGAACTATTATGCATATGTAGAGTTATTTCAAGCCAACAAGGGAAGAGAGGCACATGAACGGTAGCTTTCTGAGGATAAGAGAAAAAATCTGTACTCATCTGTTCTTTCTGCAGACACTCAGCACACACCTGCTATGTACTGAATTCTCTGTGGGACGATGGGTGCAGCAATGGCAGAGCAAAAGCCCTGTGATCAAGGAACCTGCATCCTATTGGACAATACACACACAAGCAAGAAACCTAGTCCACAAAGAACAAAAAGGAAATTTCAGTTTTGACAATGAGTAACCATGTTTATTAATGTTCCCACATAGCAAATATTTTTGAGTGATTTTTATCACATATTCTGGATGATACAGGGAAATTAACACTCTCACACATTTGTAACAGGAGCAAGAACCACTGAAGCCTGACTGTTGGGAATTTTGTGCAGTATGTGCTAACAGATCTTGAAATGTGTGATTCTTACATCGTGACAATTTGACGTATAGGAAGATACCTACAGAAGTAGTCAAAATGCATAGAAAGATTTCTATACAAGAGCAAGAGAGAAAACGGAAACAAATTTTGTTCTAAAGTGTCATAATGAAAGCTACTTCTTATATGCTAACAAACATGTAAGCATAAAAATATAATATGGGTTGATGGATTCATTTATTTCCCAATATTTATTGTTCATCTTGCCCCCAAAGTACTGCGTAGGCCCAGGAGATACAACATTGGTAAATGAAGGTAGTGTTTCTGTTCTTGGTAAGTTTGAGTCATAGGATGTACTTTTTTTTTTTCTGGGAATAAGACACAGTCTAAATTGACAGCAAATCCACAAACAAGTGTGCACATGCACATACATTATATATTTATACAATGTGTGTACAGTCAGAAAGATTGTGAAAATGCTTTGAAGAAATCCAAGGCATATAAAGGATGGAGGGGTGTGTTTCCTCTGTCACAAAGGGCTGGAGTGGAGGCACAGAATCTCTGCATTGGTCAAGGTGTCAGAGGGGTTATGTCTGACTGATCTTATGTATAGGCCCATGGGAAGCCAGGCCCATGCTATACTGACCTTTCATTGAACAACATCCTCAAGAGAGGATGAGAGGGCAGGTCACAGGAGAGGTTATAGAGAGTTATGGGCCATTTTGAAGATTGTGAGGGTATTGAGAAGTCTGGTCAATACTGAATAATAACATTATATATGATTTTGTGGGTCAGGAATGTAGACAGAGTTCTGCTAAGAGACTGCATCATTGACCATGGTAGTTTGAATGAAAATAGCCCTTACAGGCTCATAGAGAGTAGCTCTGTTAGGAGATGTGGCCTTGTTGAAGTAGGTGTGTCACTGGGGATGGGCTTTGGGGTTTCAGAAGCCCAAGCTAGGCCCAGGGTAGCTCCCTCTTCCTACTGCCTGCCAATCTGGATAGAGAACTCTCAGCTACCTCTCCAGCACCATGTCTGCCTGTGTGCTGCCATGCTCATAACCACAATAATTGACTAAATCTCTGAGCTGTAAGCCACCCCCAGTGAAATGCTTTCCTTTATGAGAGTTGCTATCATCCTAGTATTTTTTCACAGCAATAGAACTGTAACTGAAACATTGACCAACTGGTTACTTGGTGGAAGATTGAGCTGATTTTTAGAGAGTCTGAGATGACTCTTGGGTAGACCTGGCTAGAGGGCTGAGCTCTGGTGGCTAGTCACCTGGATGCCTACATATGTCTACTACAATGCTCTCTAGAATAGACCAAGTGCAGAATGAACTTGTAGGCTCAGTTGGAAGCCAAATTTAATCTACCACAGTAAAGGAGAGGGGAAAGGAGCCAAGGGACCAATGCGATTTTAGTAATTTAAGATTATGGCTTCATAGATATAATCAAAATATTCAGCAGAGAACTGACTGACTGTGTTGTACAAATTTATATTTTCCCAGGGGAATATTTGTTAACTGATAACTTTTTATCAGTGAATGGTATATGAGGGAGGATAGTATAGCATGTGTGTGTGCGCGTGTGTGCGTGTGTGCACACTGTGTGTGTGTGTGTGTGTGTGTGTGTGTGTGTGTGTGTGTGTATGTGTGTCCATATACATACTTTCCTGGCCATTGGATGGAATTATCCTGAACAAGGGGTCCTGAAAGTGATCATTTACATTCTTGACTCTGACATAAGCAGGGCTGACCCAGAAGCAGATGTTTGAACAAATGATTCTGAACAGGCTAGTTGCTACAGTCAGTTTTCCAGTTAGGTTTGTTGATCTTACTGAACACTCTTCCCAAGGCTCTGTTTTGACACTGTAAGCCTCTAAGGATGTGTTTCCATTGTCAAGATGTGGTTCAAGATCACCTCTATTGATCCATTAACCAATGGAGTTGCAGCATTGTTGTGTCAATCATTTATTCATACACTCAGCAAACAGCTTTGGATATATCAAGGGAAAGCGCTCGTAAAGTGTCAGACGATGCTCTACACCCTGGGGTCGGAAAGGTAAGTGTGAAAGATTATTCTTTTACTGTGAGCAGTTTGCTAAAGGAACAGAGTCAGCCATTTCTGTTTCTGGTGTGACCTTGACCAGGCTTTGTGTGATAACTCTATACATCATTTTGGATGGATGAAATGATGAATGACAGCCATTGGGGGCCAAGTGTGTAACTTGAATCTATATTCTGACAAAGAAGCTAGAGGTGAGTGTTCCATAGACTTCTATGTAGGGCCCAGACCTTTGAGCAAGTCTGGAGGAGGTAGAAGGGAACTTCCTCCATGCTTTTTTACTTCTGCAATGTCTCTGGCCACACCAAACAAACCACTATAGGTCGACCACAGCCACCAAGTCACCAGTATCTTGAAGTCTGGGCAGATTTTTTTAAAGGCAACTTTTCTGCTCACTCAATCCATGCAGGAAAGAGCTGCTCCTGGTTGACTTGCTGCTAGCCCCTCCTGGTCCCCTAGACCCGTGATTTTGCACATCCTACAACCATAGGTGACAGCCAAGGAGCTGTGGGTCCCTGCAGGTCATATGTGACCCCCTATGATCCTGTGTCTGCCCATTTCTCAACAATGAGATTCAGCTTGTCAGGTTTGCCTGAGATATCTAATAGTCTCAACCCAGGGTTTGAAGCACACTTCATCTTCCCAGGGAGACCTCCACCCCAGATCCTGCCTCCAGGACCCGTCACCAGCAAAAGAGGGCTACACACTGCACCAAGACAGGCACTCCCTTCCCTTCTCTCCACAAAGCAGGTCTTATTCAGATCTACCTTTGGGGGTCTGGGAAGCAGGGCTGGACTGATATTCCACGTTCTTAAGATTATAACCGAGCTTAGTAAGTAGCCTGGAGCACCAGGCTCACTGGGGCACATCAAAGCCATGATCCCAGCCCCTTTGTTGTTCCCAGCACTGATTTGTTTTTCTGTACTATTGTGTATTCATTTCAATTCTTCCTTTAGAGCAGAATTTAAGTTGTTTATTGATTGGGGCTGTAAATTGCTCTGCAGTGCTCCAGGCAGAAGAGCAGACAACTGTACAAATTCCAGCACACCTAGAACTGCCGCCTCTACCTCCCACCTCCGGGCTCTTTCCACCTGCAGGGCCATCTCTTAAGCACCTTTGCTTTCAGATGGCACTTTCCCCCATCTAAAGGCAATAGAATTGTCACTTTTCCAGAGCCCCTTTTGAAGCCCCATTTTCAGTTTTTTTTTCCTCCTCTTCCTCCTCTATGCAGACTCTTCTGTTACGGGGGTGCATCTCCAGTCCCTCCTGTTGAAGAACTAGGGAAAGGATGATGGACTTTTCTTGTTGCTGTGACAAAAGGCCTAAACAAAGCTACTTAAGGAGGAAGTGGTTTATTCTGGCTCATGGTTTGAGTCTCTACTCCACCATATCAGGGAAGGCGTGATAGCAGGAGTGTGAGGCAGGAGGCAGAAAGATGAATGTTGGTGTTCAACTCACTTTCTCCTTTTTGTTCAGTTCTCACCCCAACCCTTGTATCTTAGTTAGGGTTTCTATTGCTGTGAAGAGACACCATGACCATGGCAACTCTTATAAAGGAAAACATTTAATTGGGTTGGCTTACATTTTCAGAGGTTCAGTCCATTATCATCATGGTGCAACATGGTGGCGTGCAGGCAGACATGGTGCTAGAGGTGAGTCCTACATCTTGATAGGCAGGCAACAGGAAGTAGTCTGAGATACTGAGTGGTATCTTGAACATATATGAGACCACAAAGCCTGCCTCCAGAGTGACACACTTTGTCCAACAAGACCACATCTACTCTAACAAGGTCACACCTCCTAATAGTGCCACTCCCTTTGGGGGCCTTTTTTTTTTTTTTCAAACCACCATACCTTGGGATACAGCAGTTACCATCTAAGAGTCTGGATCTAGTTTCTCTTCTCTGCCTATTAAAGAAGTAAAGGACAGGCGAAATCTCAGGTATAACAGAGAACAGCAGGGGAAGTCTTTACTAGGTGAAGTCTTGTAAAAGTTTGAATAGAGTGGCTACGATAGCCTCATGGAAGAGGTGACTTATTAACAGACTTGAAGGAGGCAAGAGATTTTTTAGCCAAATGGATCTCTATGGAGGAGGAGAAAATTTTTTCCATCAGAGGGACTGTCCATGAAAAGGCCCTGAAGCAGGTGTGTGCCCGCTTTGTTCAAGGAACAGCAAGGGCCCAGGCTGGGACAAAGTGTGCATGGAGAAAAGTGGAAGGAAATGAAGTCTGGGCGGAGGGAAACTACAGACTGGAGCTTGTAGGACCATTTAAAGAATTGAGACTTTGGCCATGCATACAGTGGGAAATGGTTATGGGGTTTGCAAACAGACAAGATGATTTGCATGCATGTAAAAAGGCATGAAAGTCTAAAAAAAAATCGCAACCCAAGATAGACTATATGGCAACATCTGAGAGAGGACTGATAATAGAAATAGTTGGCCTGTGGACATTGTAACGGTCCAGTCAGCTGTTTTACAGGTGAATTGAGAGAGGAAGTGAGAGAAAGAGAGCTCCTTTAATTGTGGGCCACTAAAATGATGGGCTCCCTGCCACTTGAGATGGGGAAGAAGGTTGACAGAGCAGGTGCGTGAGGAGGGTCCGAAGTATAGTTTTATGTGTTTTCAGACACGGTAAGTTTCAGACATACATTAGAGGGCTCTTAGACTACACAAGATAGCAGCTAAGCTTGCATTCACATTGGGTTAGTATAGTACTATGACTCTCAGCCTCAGATTCTGTTCTCTCTCTCTCTCTCTCTCTCTCTCTCTCTCTCTCTCTCTCTCTCTCTCTCTCTCTGTGTGTGTGTGTGTGTGTGTGCATGTGTACCCATGTGTGTACATGTGTGTATACATGCATGTGAAAGCCAGAGATTGTCTTCGGATGTCTTCCTTAGTTGCTCTCCACTTAGTTTTCTGAGGCAGAATTTCCCACTCAACCTGGGGCTCATTGATTTGCTCAGGCTGTCTCTGCTCCCTTCTCCCCACACTGGGTCTACAGACAGGTATACACTACCACATCCATCTGACTTCTGTGTGGGTGCTGGAGATCCAAACTCAGGTCCTCATGCTTGCACAGAGGTAGTTTGCTGACCGAGCATCTCCCCAGCCTTGATCCTGCATATTTCATATGTATATAATTTTCAATCTTGGACTAGATGATTATGTATCAGTGTGTCCTCGAAGCACTGGTAAGCCTTCCTGGTGAGATCCTGCTTAGTGTATCTCCAGGCAGACCCAGGTTCGAGTCTAAGGTGACTCAGTCTCCTGGTTGACACGAAGTTATTTACTCCTCCCACTCTGAGCCTCACTTTCTTCACCCCTACATGAGAGAGCTGACATGAGTAACCCCATGAACAACCTCTTGTGTGTGTTTTGGTGTTTGTGAGTCTGGGGCAGAGAGGCTCTGTCTTACAGCTCGATGGTGTCCTGCTTCATCCTGGGAATTTGTATATGTGCGTGCAAATTTGTATACGCACACATGCATAGATACAGCCCGTCCTAGCTCTGAAGGATTGCTTGTTTGGATGGATTTCCACTTCCTGGTCACAGCAGAGATTCTCTCTGGCCAGCATCTTTTGAATTTGACTCATTTATTTGTTTTCATGTTCTTGATCTTTCTCTTTGGCCTACCATCTGGACTCCCCTTACCCTTCCTGGTTGCCACAGCAGCCAAAGCGACAGTTCAAGCAGCCAGTGTTAACCCAGTATACCCACACTGATGTCTAAGGGGTGAACTACCCCCTCATTGCAGTAGATCTAGTAAGAGAGATGCTCTTTGTCCCAAGTCTATGAAGCTGAAGACACCTGGTTCAGAGAACAGATCACAGTTCACCCATTCATTCTCTTCTCATACCTGAGTACTTAGATCTCTGTTCAAGCCCCTTCTTGGAAGCCTGCTCCTATACCTGGGTAGTCCCCAAGTTACCTCCTCTCATGTACCCATCTCTTGGGCTGCTCACTCGCCCTTATCTACATCACCATGTTTAGCACCTACATGGATTTTAGAGAGAATGACTCATTAAAGCTAGTTGATTTCCTTGCAAACCACATTATACTTCTGTGATTCAATTTTATAAAGAGCCAGATTTTTGCTTTCTGCTCTGTCATTACACTCCTTGATGTTAACTTGACCTATCCAGCTTTGTTTATTAACTATCTCTCTATTGGTAGGCTTTCTTGGTGCTGCGCCCCCCCCCCAACCCCCGGCCGCAGACCGTTAAGCCTACTCATTTCTAAAATACTACTTGACCTGATCGTTATAGTGTACTTTATTGTCAGTTTTATTCCACCCCATTTTACTCTGCCACATCACTCTTGATCATCCATTTATCATAGAATTTACCACACTATATCCAAATGGCCTGTCTTTCTCACCCAGCGATGGGGCAGGAATTGGGCATCAGCTGTCTCAGAGGATACAGCAGCCACTTCAGTAGCAGAAATCCTGTGGGAGCTTGGTGACTATTTGTAGAATGAATTAATCATTTAAGGATTTAATAAATTGTACTGAAAAAGAAATGGTTGTGAATTCACCTGCTTAGAAAGATACATAAAGGTGTTAATTCCATTTGCTTCTACCTGAATAAACCACAGCGAGTTCTAGAAGACAGGTTGTTTTCTTGAACCACATGATTCCTGGCCTTAAGAAAACTCCAGAGCACTTAAGGGTCTGAAACTACCCAGGTCAGGGCATGCCACAGTACCATCCAGACCCTGGAAAAGAGTAGCCAAACAAATGTTCTTGACGTCATTGTTTTGAGTTACTTGATTGACCCAGTGAAGCATCTAGCCATTCAATGTTATTAAGCTCTGGCTGTAAGTAAGCACTGCCACAAGGCATGGATGTGCTGCTGAACAGGACTCTGAACTTCCAAAGGCTTACAACTTAGCCATAAGGGAGCTGTGTCCAGAAAAGGCACCCAGCATTCATGGCAAATATTAAGAAAGGCTGCCAGAGGACGTGATACCTAACTAAGATGAGTCGGAGTAAGGGCAAGGAGAGATGCCACTGGTGTGCAAAAATAAATGGGTTCATACAAGATTTTCTTGGAATCAAGGCTAGGTGGGAAAGATTACACCTTAGGGCACTTACACTGGCAAAATTGCAGCACATGGAGGAGAGGGCTGAAGGCCTGGGTTCCTTGTGGGGTTAACCAGGCAATAATGTAGACAGATCTTCCTGTGTAAGCTTGGTGGCCCCTGAGCAGAAAGCATCCAATCAGATCTACGGGCTAGGAAGCTCCCTGTGTGGGCTGTTGGAAGATGTTGACACACAGACAAAAAGAGAGTGACCAGGGAAGTAGCTCGATAAGATAATGGGGGGACCAGAAGTGATCAGGTCCAGGATAATTGTTTAGGAACTAAAATCACCCTGGCAGGTTGTTAGATCATAGGGTTAGCAAGGACAGCTTGGGGATAAAATCTGGCCTACTGCCCAGTCTTGGTATTCCTGGAACATTCATACCACAGCAACAGAGTTGGGAGCTATGCAAGGAAGTCTGGCTGGCAAAGTTAAAAATGTCTACTGCGTGAACCTTGAAGGAAGCATCACTAACCCCTGGGTTGGATGCAGGGCATGGGAAACTAAACGGAAGGAGGGCTGGAGGCATTCTCCATGTCTTTGTAAGCTGATGCTGCCTTACTTACATGGAGACCTAGAGGGTGGAAAGGGAATGCCTTGACCTTTCAATCCTCCTCAGTCTCCCTTTCCTAGTCTCTTAAATGAACTCTGAACCCCCTGTCTGGCTCTTTCTTGGCTTCCTTCACTGGAATCCTGTTCCCTGTCCTCCCTTGACTGGAATCCTGTTCCCTGTCCTCCCTTGACTGGAATCCTGTTCCCTGTCCTCCCTTGACTGAAATCCTGTTCCTTGTCCTCCCTTGACTGGAATCCTGTTCCCTGTCCTCCCTTCACTAGAATCCTGTTCCCTGTCCTCCCTTGACTGAAATCCTGTTCCCTGTCCTCCCTTGACTGGAATCCTGTTCCCTGTCCTCCCTTGACTGAAATCCTGTTCCTTGTCCTCCCTTGACTGGAATCCTGTTCCCTGTTCTCCCTTGACTGGAATCCTGTTCCCTGTCCTCCCTTGACTGGAATCCTGTTCCCTGTCCTCCCTTGACTGGAATCCTGTTCCCTGTCCTCCCTTGACTGGAATCCTGTTCCCTGTCCTCCCTTGACTGGAATCCTGTTCCCTGTCCTCCCTTGACTGGAATCCTGTTCCCTGTCCTCCCTTCACTAGAATCCTGGGCCCTGTCCTACTTTCTACTTGTAAATGTAACTCTGCTGCAAACTGATTGTTCTTCTACAACCCTGATTTTGACTTCACCTGGCTGAATTTAGAATGACCTGATGCTGCCATCCAGCTTGCCCAAAGCCCTGGGCAGGGATGAACACCTATCTGCCTGGGTCTCTCTATGCATGTGTAGGCCAACTCTGGTCCACAGCTGGACCTGGTTCTGTTTCAACCATAGCCCGGGCTGCTTCTCTTCATTGTTTTGCCCCCAGTATCGTGCCCTGCTGTCCTACTGACACTAAGATGCTCCTCTGGCCACACCGAATGTGTCCCAGTGGACCAGCTGCCACAGAGGATGGTGCTGCTTCCCCTGCTGTCTTTCTCCACACTCCCTCCATTGTAGCCGAGGTAAGCCACAGGGATGCAGTCTGTGACTGCCTCTCTCAGAGGCCGGGCTGTCTCTTTCCAGGCAGGTCACCTTTGGTGGGTGTGTAAATCCACTTTTCTGCTTGTCAAAGTGACATTTTCATGATGCCCAAAGTTATTAAGTGGCATCTTTGGGTGCCTACTTTTTAAGCAAAGTGGAGTAGGCTGGGAAATGTCAATAGTGGTAATGTACAGTTATGTCCCCAATACCCTTTTGATTGAACACATGATGGAAACAGTGCAAACCGCAGAGCCCTTTGCAGGGAATTGCCAGTTAAAGAATTTGTTCAGACTCATGCCTTTTTAACTATAAACTCTGAGTGTCTTAAAGAAAATACCAGCTGCCACGGGCCTCCGACTGACTAGGAAATGTCAGAGCTCAGCCTGCAGTGCTCTGGCAGGCTCTCTAGTCTCCAGCCTACGTGTGCAGTCCAGGGCCTCTCCAGTTGTGTAGCCCAAACTGTCCTCAGGTGTGGCACTCTGAGGACGCAGTGACGGTGATGGTGCAGTATCCCCTTCTGTGCAGGAAAGCCAGCTGGGGAGACCCTGTAGACAGAAGTTTACATGAGGAGGAGAAAGCCAGAGGGCCAGGCTGGTGAACTCATGCTTGTATCTTGGCACAGTCCTCCTGTGAATGTGCTCTGTTCCTCCAAACTCAGGCTCAGGCTAGTGTTTCTCTCAGGGTCTGACCGATGCTGTGGCTTCTTTTATTGTTGGGTTCCCCCTGAGTTCTGCCTTGTGCCCAAATTTCCAGAAAAAAATTCCCTTCCTGTTGGGAATGTTTTTTTTTTTTTCTACGTCATTATGCCAAGAGGATTGGGGAGGGTTGTATTCATCATAGTAGGGTACTTCTTAGTGGCTTGGGTGCTTGTCTGGCCCATGGCAGGCTGGTCCTTATATAACCAGGCTCATTCCCCTGACCTCCCTAACCCCATGTCCTTGATGGTCATTACTTCCCTGGATGACCATTGTTTCTCTAATTTCTTTTGTGTGGGAAGCTGGAGGAGTCATGTGTGGTTGGTACATGAGTGTGCATGTGCATACTGAAGCCAGCGGTGTTCCATAAGAGCCATCCATCTTCTTGTTTCTAGACATGACCTCTCAGTGGGAGCTCTTAGAGCTCTCTAATTAGGCTAGACTGGCTGCCCTTATGGGGATTATATTCAAATGCATGTTCAGGGGAGAGGGAGGAGAGAGGGGGAGAGGCAAAGGGAGAGGGGTGGAGATATGGACATTTTTCTATAGAGCAATTTAATCTTTGCAGTGTTAGTCAATATGGACTTTACTTTTTGGAGTTAGTGGCTAGGCATAGGATGGGGTTGAGGCTCCTGAGTGGCCTAGAATGTATAGAACATTTTCTTCATTCTGTTTCTTATATAAGGAATTGATGGCTGTTATTTGTGGAAAATCAGAGATGTATGTATATGATGACTATTAATCCTTGGTGAAAAGTTAAGAAATCGATTGAACAGTTAATTAATGAAAATCATAGTGAGTTCTATTAGAGAAGAGGGGGGTATGGGAATGCATGAGAAGAACCTTGTCTTACCAGCAAGAGGCACTCTTTTTAGAGGCTCCAGCAGAAAATTCTTTGTTGTCTGTATTCCTTAGATGTAGGCTCTAATCTCCATCTTCCAGGCCAGCAGTGTGACATCTTCTACCCTCAGATCTCTTTCTCCTCCCACATCCTTCTTGTCTTTCCTTCTCCTTCCCTCACCTATTTCTCACCTTGACCTCCTTTCTTTTCCCTCTTTCTCCTTTTCTCTCCTGTATCTCTCCCTCCCTTCCTCCTCCATTTCTCACTTATAAAATCTCTGTAATTACATTGGGGTGATCCAAATAATCCCATCCCAAGACCATTAATTTAATAATGTAATTAACTTAAGTCCAACTTAATCTGTAGCACCTCTTTTGCAAAATAAGATAATCTGGTTGTAATATTCACAAGGTCTAGAGATTAGGACAAGGATGTGAACTTTTTTTTTTGGAGGGGACACTATTCTGCTCACCATATTTATCATAGCAATGCTTGTGTTAATAAAAGGGTCAACACAACACCAGCATCCCAGAGGAGAGAATGGTTAAATTAGTTCTCCACCCCATCACACCTGACACCATTAAGGTGCTTATGAAGAACTGATCATAATGTGGATGATTCTGGAGTGGTCGGTTCTGGAGCTGTGCAGATTTAAGAGTGTTGTGAGTTGCAAAATGTGTAAAAAGGATTATTATGAACAATTAGGAGCAAATATGTCCAAAATGAAATAATAGTTCACATTTATCATAGTTTGTAGTTGAATCATTTGTATTTAATTTCTAATTGTCTGCATTTCCCCGGTTTTTCTGTAATAAGCATACTAATTTAAATATATATATGTGTGTGTGTGTGTGTGTGTGTGTGTGTGTGTGTGTGTGTGTGTGTGTGTATGCATTGACCAAAAAAAGAGAAATATCCTGGAGTGGTCAGAGCCTGGAAAGAATGGGGTTCTAAAGTCTCTGTATCCAAGTCAGTGACCTGATGATCTGAAGGGGTCACTGCGGCAGGGCATCTTTTCCTCAATGTCAGAGTTTGTGGGTGAGTGAGTGTGATAGATGAAAGGCATCCTTTACCCTATCTTCCTACAGGAGATGCTGATGTTTCTCTGCTGTGCTGATCAAATTGCCACTCAAAAAGAACAGTGTATCTCACCATGTGGTGATCTGCAGTGGGAGCTCCCTGGTGGCAGGCTATAAACTGACAAAGGTAGACTGTTTCCAATACTGATGAGTGAAGATTATGTACCAAGAACACCTTTAGAAATGTTCAGTATCATATATAAGTGAATTTCATAGGTGCTCAATTTTACACACTGTGAATGCTACTATTAGGGACCTATAAAGTCACTGGGTTTGCAAGGGAAATGCATGAAAATGATCGTGTGTGTGTGTGTGTGTGTGTGTGTGTGTGTGTGTGTGTGTGCATTTGTATAACTAGAATTACAACCATTGGGGCTTCCTGAGGACTTTTACTCATTGTTATGCTAAAAGTTTTGGTTGCCTTTCCTATTCTCAAGCACCTTAAAAATGAATATGCATACTTAGAAATACAACTAATCCCAGTATCTAATAGAAAGAACTCAAACCTCTCTCAGATATAAAATCCTCAGGTATTGTGGTGTTTTGAATTAGATGTCTCCTATAAGTTTTGGATATCTGAATAGTTGTTTCCATTGGGTGGCTATTTGGGAAGGACTAGGAGGTGTGGCTTTGCTAGAAGAAATCACTGGAGGTAGGCTTTGAGCTTTTAAAAGACTCCTGCTATTTCAAATTTAGCTTTCTCAGCTTCCTGTTTGTGGATCAAGATGTGAACTCTCAGCTGCTGTTCCAGGACCAAGCCTGAGTGCCTCCTGCCATGATCTCTGCCATGATGATTATGGGCTCCTAAACTGTAGAATCACAAGCTCTTCACCCCCTAATTTTTTTCTATACGTTATTTTGGTTTTTTTATTTTATCATAGCAGTAGAAAAGTGTCTAATACAGATTCAAGTCTCTTGTATAAAATGGTACAGTATATACACTAATAACCCTCCAAACCCTCATTTATATTTTAAATAATCTCTAGATTACTTCTAATACTTAATGCAATGTAAATATCATGCTAACAGTCATTATTCTGTATTATTTGGTAACAATACCAAGGAAAAAAGTTTGTACATTTTCAGTACCGATGACTACACATGAGGCCCATGGTCAACAATTGGCTGGATCTTTAGATGTTAAATCCAAAGATACAAAACCTGAAGATATTGAGAGTCCACTGTGGTGGGGACCTAAAACATTTGGAAACCAATGAGACAGTGAAATTTTTACATAGTAGAACACATGAATGGAACGAAAAACTGCGAATTTCCTTGGAAAATCTTGGGCATTTCCTGGAAACATCAAAATGTAGGAGTATGTGGCTTATTAATTACGAGCCTCTCACCTTGGTAATTAAGCAATAAAGGCCCATCAGGCAGTGCAT
The DNA here is from genome assembly GCF_004664715.2 of Peromyscus leucopus. Taxonomy (NCBI): domain Eukaryota; kingdom Metazoa; phylum Chordata; class Mammalia; order Rodentia; family Cricetidae; genus Peromyscus; species Peromyscus leucopus. The sequence continues at coordinate 138,558,289 of NC_051066.1, read as the reverse complement.
TTGTGGGCTATTAGAGCCACATTTGGGGGAGTTGGAAACTTGCAGCTGAAGATTAAGTGGTTCTCACCACCTGAGAGAGGCATTAATCACCTGGAGCTGCCCTACCTGGTGGGTCTGGTTACTTATTTAGAGCGGCACTTACATGTTAAAGTGAGCAATCCCTGTTCATGCAGAGCAGAGCTGCAGACTGAAGCCTGGTGATTAAGCAAGGGCAAGCAATGTTTCCATGAGTGATATTTCTGACTCCGTACAGCATCTGCCTGTGGGTCACCCTTGTGCTCTTGTCAAGGAGGGACAGATGGGAAAGATGCCCCAGACCCCTATGACACACAATGGATGTCCTGCCAGGTATAAGGACTGTATGTCCTTGGGACAATGTAGCACAATAGAAGCATGTTAGCTTTGGAAATAGGCAGATTGAGTTTAAATAGTAGCTTCATTTCTTACTGGGCAGCATTGCGCAACTTAATCTTACTAGATCTAGGCATATTAATTTGCATGTGTTAGCTATTCCCATGTTAGAAATCAGGCCTAGAACACCAGTGCATTCTGCAGTGAGAGTTGATTTAGCTCACCTGTGTTGGGTTAGTTAATTTTTTTTCCTTGTGATTAAATACCTGAGAGAAACTATATAAAGCAAGAACGATTTATTTTGTCTCAGGCCTTGAGAGTTTTGGTCTGTGATTGGCATGCTCCACTGCTGTGGGCCTATGCTAAGGTAGAACACTGTGGCAGCAGGGACTGTAATGCTGTAAAGCAAGTTACATGGTGGCCAACAGACAGGGAGAGGGGTGCAGGAAGAGACCAGGGACCATGTATATCCTTCAAAGGCATGTCCCAGTGACCTATTTGCTTCACCTAGACTCTATTTCCTCAAATGTCTACTACCTCCTAAAGAGTGCCACCAGCTAGGGACCAAGTCTTCAACACAAGAACCTTGTTATAGCATTCTAGAGTCCAAATGCACATGTGTGCAGCAGGTTGGATAATCCTGGCTGAGTTTGTTTACTCTTTGGAAATTGAGGGTCAGCTGGTCTTGGATGTTATGGCTGGGATGGCTCTGTTTTGGATGTGGTTCCAATGTCTCCATCCCTCCTTTGAAGACCAGTGAATGACTCAAGCTTAATTTCCTCATGATGAAGGCGGCAAGGTAGAGGATAAGTGAGAAACAGAGTGAAAATCTTGAGCTAAAGTAAAATCTAGAATGTAGGCTGTTAATCTGCCAGGTGCTGGGTATGGGGTTCCGAACAAGGCACCTTTATGCAAACCAGAACCTAGTAAGTATGTCAGACATGAAGCAGATGGGCTTACACATGCATATAAAAATTAGTATCAATTGTCTTCAGTGTTACAAAAAGAAAGTAGGAGGTGTTAATAGGATATATACAGCAAAACCATCTGCCATAGTTGGAGAAAAACAACTTTCTCAGCTGGTGGTGGGGCATGTTTTTAATCCCAGCACTCAAGAGGCAGAGGCAGGTGGTTCTCTGAGTTTGAGGCTAGCCTGGTCTACAGAGTGAGTTCCAGGATAGCCAGGGCTATACAAAGAAACCTGTCTCAAAAAAAAAAAAAGAAAGAAAAAGAAAAAGAAAAGAAAAAACAAATACCAAAGAAACAAAACAAAAACAAAAAGAAGAGAAAAGCTTCTTATGATCTACTCTAAAGCCTTTTTAAAATTTATGTTTTTAAATTAATTTTAAGGGTGCATGTGTCTGTGTGTGGGTAATGTGCGCATTAGTGCCGGTGCTCATAGAGGCCAGGGGCATTGGGTGCCCATGGAGTTGTAACTATAGGTAACTGTGAGCTTCCTGATGGGGGTGCTGGAAATTGCAACCAGGTCCTCTTGAAGACAAGTCAGTCTTCTTAACCACTGAGCCACCTTTCCAGCCCCTACTCTAAGTCTTAAGCATAATGTCTGTCCTGAATGCTGGGGATAGTAGGACAGCATGGTACCTTGTATAAAGACTTGCAGCCAAGGTGAGGGTCACACACACACACACACACATACTCTGCTCACTAAGCCTTGCAGGCTGGTTAGGGGTCTGTTGTATATAGGTAATCCTGAAGTGTAGGGCGGTTCTGTCCTTTCCAGTTCCAAATATCTCCCTAAGTGTATGGTGAATCAGTTATACAGTGTTCCTTGAGCAGATGCACTTGAGCCTAAGGTGGGCTTCAGAGTGTCTCACCTTCTCAACTATCACATCACATGAATTGATATACTCAGAGGAAATGGTCCTGTGGAAGAATGAGAAGGAAGTAACTCAAGTTAGAGACTAGGAGAGAGCTCTTGATAGCGATTGCTAAACAACATTAACTGCATTTCCGGGGAGACTCTGTGAACCCTTGAGCATATATGCTGATCACTCAGCATTGGGTGGGAGGGCATGAAAGAACGTGGTGCTAAAGAGCCTTTTGCTTCCTTCGGTCTAGAGCATAGCATGCCTCTGGCCAGAGCTCTGAAGAGGCCACATTATTGTTTTGTACTAAATGCCCTACAGTCTGTGAGGAAAAGAAACACTGGGCCTCTGCTCCCACAGCAAACTGTTTAGTCGCACTCACCATTGCTCTGCATGTCTGAGGCTCAGTTTCTTATCTCTATAGTCAGAAGAGCAAAAAGTCGCCCCTTACAGTTGCTCTAAGGGTTCAAAGCTGTGTCGTGCAAAGTGCTTAGCATAGTACTGGCATGTAGTGGAAACTGAAATATGGCTTATTCTCAGAGGACTCTGGGAACTTGAAGCATCTGGGTTTAGCAGTGTTGACAGCTCTGTATAGGCCTAGGGCTTGGCACCTCTGACCCCAAGTCCCAGCTCCAACAACTGGACTTCAGTTTACGGCAGTTTGTTTGAGTTCTGGCATTCAGCTTTTATTTGAGAGCCAACCCGGAGGGGCATAGAAGAAATTGGATTTATTTTTATGACAGTTCTTAGTGGAGCCTGGCAATCAATCATGTGTCAGGATGCTGTTTTGAAAAGAAGCAGGTTATAGGTGGACTTCGGAGACACAGCTCCACTTACAAAGTGAGTGGTGGGAAATACATCACTTATTCCTTCTGCTCAATTTTCTCACATGTGAAGTGGAGGATAAGAATACCAACCTTGAAAGGGGGAATCTTCTGGGATTCAAAAAAATAACAGACGGGAAATCCCCCAAGAACCTGCTTGTGTGGCACCCGAGTTACCAGTAAATGAAAGCTCCCCCATGTCTAATGTCTTTGGATGTTGGGTGGAAGGCATTGAAAGGACTGTTTAAGCCATTTTGCTTCATCAATACTAATTAAGACAATCACAATCATGAGCCCAAGTACCATGCATCAATGCAGACATTGTAGGCCACCAGAAAAATATATCACAGCGGCAAAGCAGGCTGGTGTTCAATAAATACTTTGCGTCTGATTAATCATCCCCTGCATCTGTGCAGTACTTCAGAGTTAATGAAGCAGTTTCACTCTGGTTGGTATAGTAACTGCTCACATCATGTAGAGGATGTTGGCATTAACTCATTGGACAGATATTTCTGAGCTATGAAGAAGATGAGACATCTCATGGAAGATGTCAGTGTGGTTGGAGAAATAAGGAGGTCAGTTAATTGCTTCTCTTGAGTATGGTGGAAGAAGGTATGGTACAGGAGAGAGGTTACCCCCAGCAACCATAAAAAGCTAGCCAGAGGATACAGTTCAGCTGAGTCCCAAAGCGTAGCTAGGAGAGTGTTTAATACTAATTACTTTAGTGTGTGTGTGTGTGTGTGTCCGGACACATACAATGGGGGATGGTACATACATGGTTGTCAGAGAAGATCTGTGGAGTCCCTTCTGTCCTTCCATCTTACATGGGTTCCAGGGATAGGACTCAGGTCTCCCAACTTGCAGGGCAAGTGCCTTTACCAGGTGAAATGTCTTGCTGACCCTCAGGAGTTTGTATCAGGGACATAGTTTGTATACACATAGATATGGGCAGGTTAGCTCAAATTCACAATCTCCTTGCCTCAACCTCCCAAGTGCTGAGACTGGATAGGCACTTCATTTTCACTGATGAAGAAGAACACATGTTGGAGCAGGTTAGGCTGAAGTAACAAGTAAACCCAAACATATAAAAGCTCAACATAGTTGGTTTATTTATTATTTCAATCAACTTTTAATTTTGAAATAATTTTAAACCCATCAAATGCAAAGACTGCATGGAGAGTTCCCATCTACTTTATCCAGTTTCATCAAATGTAGCATTTTACATAACCATGGTATATTTGTGGGGTACTATTGGCTAAACTCCAGATTTTACTGGGATTTTAGCTTTTAAAACATTTTACATGGTTACATTTTTCCCCTTCCATGATGAATCTCAAGATAGCACTGCATTTGGCAAAAGTTCTCTTTTGCACACTCTCTGGGTAAACCCAGTGTATAAGTCCTATGAGTCTTCTGATGAGGAGGGGTAGGAGCTCTGACATCCTCCCTGCATGGTTCCTAGGTATCTTCTCATCTTCATCCCAGCCACTGGTTTTGTTCCCCTTTTACTGCTGAAAAATTCTTGGAATTAATTGTGCACCTTTTATGCAGTTGTGCTCTGAACATAAAACTCTTGTGAAAACAATACGATCTATCAAAGAAAAGCTTTCCCTGGAAACTGCATACAGCCAAAATGGGGGTGAGAGGTACTACCAATTTTAGCTACATGCTACTGGAAAGGAGAATGAATTAGGGAAAGAACTGGTTGTCTGTGCCACAAGGAGAATGTGCGGGTATGTTGGAAGTAGAGGGATTTGCACCAAAAAAGCCAACAGGAAGAGTGAGTGTTAATATTCCCATTTTGTAGGCAGAAAAGTTAAGGCTGCAGACAAGAAGGTACAGCTGTTAGGCATGGCTGCCAGAACCAACTCCAGGGGTGTAGAGTCTAAAACCAACCTGTGCTCTTTTCTTGCCCCCAGAGGTCTTTAGGTGATCTATAGGATGGACAAATCACAAGGCTATTCCATCCCATTCATTTCTTTAAGGGTGGCTTTTATCAACACTGTGACAAAATATTTGTCCAAAACATCTTTAGGGGGAAGAAATGTCTGCTTTGGTCCACAGTTTAGAGGTTTCAGGCTGTCCTTGTCGGGGAAGCATGTGGCAAGAGTACCTGCTCTCGAGCTCCATTCACAGGGGAGACCAGGGAATAGAGAGCTCAGGCCAATGCAGAAGAGGGCATCACCTTCGGACCCACTTATAGAGACATATTTCCATCAACTACGACCTACATCTCAAAGGCTCCGCACATTCCCCAGAAAATACCACCAGCTAGGGACCACAGTTTCAAACATCAGGGCCTGTGGTGGCATTGTAGACTCCAGCCACTACAAAGCCTGTTTTTATTGTTCAGTTGAACTGAAATTCCTCTCTTCTCAAGGAAACAAGCAAATGATGTGGGAGGATAAGAGAGGGAATCTCAGGGCCCCAGTTGATCTGATTTTCTTACCAGACTTGAAGCCATACCCATGCCCAGAGGCTCTTTCACAGCTGGGTAAGATGGGGACCATGTCTGCCTGTCATCTCCAGTGTGACGCTGGTGTCTGTTTATTTCTGGCTGGATAGAATATAATTGCTCCCGAGGCTGACAGTGACAAATGCTGGTGTGGGGAGTGTATTCCTCTGAGTGATGGGAGGGCTTGTGCTTCTCAGCTGACAGAAAAGGCCTTGTCAGAAAGCAACAGGGGGTTTGCTTCTCAGCTTGAGGCCTCAGGGGCATGGATGGGGACAGTTCCAGGGCGTGAGTTCCAAGCATCCCCAGGAGCTGGCATCTGTCTCTTTTGGGATATGAGGGACAACGTATGCCAGGGCTTCATTTTCTCAGGTACAATAGTCTACCTACAGCTTTGTTTCTAAGTTTCATTTGCCTGCGGTCAACCATTATCTGAAAATACTAATGGGAAAAAAATTCCAGAAATTAACAATTTTAAGTTTTAAATTTACATTATTCTAAAGAGTATGATTAAGTTCACATTATTCTAAAGAGTGTGAGTCCCTGTCTAGAATATGAAGAATTCCTTTATCCAGCATGTCTAGCCTGTATATGCTATCCTCCATCAATCACTTAGTAACTGTGTGGGATAACAGGTCAACTATGATGTGCTCAGTTCTTTATGTTAGTGCTTATGTCCACATACCCACTGTTTTATTCTATGATGTCTCCAAAGCTCAACATAGTAGTACTAGAACTTTATCACAGTATATGGTTATAACTATTTTATTTGTTATTATTTACTACTGTTAGTGTCTTACAGCCTCTAAGTTGTAAATTAAACTTTAAGGAATATAGAAAACCAAAACATATAGGTGGGGGCGCATGCCTTTAATCCCAGCACTTGGGAGGCAGAGCCAGGCGGAGCTTTGTGAGTTCGAGGCCAGCCTGGTCTACAGAGCAAAATCCAGGAAAGGTGCAAAGCTACACAGAGAAATCCTGTCTCAAAAAAACAATATATATCAAAATTTAAGTATCTTTTGGGGAGCTTGGAGCATCTTTTCAGGGGATAAGGGTGATGACACAGCTTTGACATGAAGGACTCAAAGCCCCCACCATTCCAGTTACAACATGACCTACATTGGAGGAACAATATAATCCCTATGCATAGCCATTAAAGTGGAAATAAACCAGAAAAGGTCCTTTGGGAAAAGCTTAGATAGTGCAAAATGATAATAATGACAAAGCCAAGTTGACTTCATATACTTTGAGGTTTTGCTCTTTCTTTTTGTAAAAGAGATTGGGGAAACAGTCAGGTATGTTTCTCAGCATCTTTTACAGTTAAGGGTGGTCACAGTACAAGCTTTGAGGTAGAGATGCAAGGTTAGACATTCTCCACTTTGAACTCTAGCCTTTCAAAAACTCCTTGACTGTCTCTTCCCCTTGAGGGACTTGTGCAGTGAAGGCCTTCAAGACTTGGAGACAGACATCCGAGCCTTTGACAGAAGGAGCCTGGGTTATTCAGTGACCAAGTAAACCTTCCTATGAGCTCAAGGGCCAAACTAGCAACATCTTTCTTGTGTTTGGTATCAGATACAAATCCTAACCAGTTCTGAATAGAACATTTTGTATACTTTTGCTATGGGTGCACACGCATGTGCATGCACACACATGCACATACAATGGAGCTGTATCATTAAAAAATATTGACTATCACTTGCTTTAGTCTCTGAAAAGACTGTGGATATCCCCATGATAGAGTTATATTTAATCATGTTAGTGCCTGCATAATATTTCTTTATATGTATGTTCCACAATTTAACAAATCACCTTTTTATGGACATTTAAGTTGCTTCCCATTAAAAAACAGTCTAAGTACTTTTGTGATACACAAACTCTTTGCATGTACCAAACCGTTTGTGATCCATAAAACTCTTTGCATGTACCAAACCATTTCCTTATGAGGTCTATGGGGGAAAAAAGTATTGGTTTAAAACTCAGGAGTGTATGACAGATCTATTCTTTGCAAACGATCTACTCAATGCTAATATAAGTGAAAAGTCATGTCCTTTTTATACATTGCTGTTTGTTCATTGATAATTTTGAGCAACTTCATATTTATCAGCCATGAATATTGACAATTCTCTCTTCTTTGCCCATTTTTCTATTGGGGGCTTTTCATATTTTTGTTATTCTCTAATATTCCTTTGCCTGTTGAGGATAATATTTGTTACTATGTTTTATTTAGCTCTAACCTGTTTATATTTTTCATATTCTTTCTGTAGAGAAGTTTTCAAGTCTTTCCTCCATACTTTATTACTACTGTTCCTTCAGGGAACCAAGACCATAATATGGTTCTATTCTTCAGATTTTCTTCCAATACTTTTATTGTTCTATCTTCCTTTTTCTTTTGTGTCTTTAGTACTTCTACAGTGTATTTTGCTGTAAAGGAGATGTAATCATCTGGCTTTTGTTTACACTAGAGGCCAGGAAGAGATGAAGAACAAAGTGTACTCAATGCAGTAAATGTAGTTCAGGCTGCCTGGCTTGCAACCCTGGAGGAAGAGATTTAATTATGAAGCTAAGTGGGATGGTCATGGCCCGGTGATATGGTGATGATCATAATCTGGGCAAGTAGACATTAAAATCAGCAGGTGGGGCTTACATATAGGATGAACTTTTGTATTTAAATCCTTGGACTTGGATCTTGGTATAGAATCAAGAGAAATGAATCCATGTATCCACAAATATTTCAACCCAAGATTGCCAACTATAGCTGTATTCATATTAGCCCTGAATATAGAACATCCAAGTGGCAGTTCAAAGGAGAATAGATGAATAGTGATAGTACACACAATGAAATACTACTTAGCAGTAGAAATAGACTGACTCTTGATATACTCAGTAATGTAGATTAACCTTAAGTCCTTCATTTTGAACAAAGCTAGACACACAAAAATAAATATACTATGTGAATCTATATGACATTTTAGAATTAGGCAAACCTATTTGAGTGCTAATAAAGGTCAGAATATCAAGTACCTCTATGGATGCAATGTTTCCTGGAATGATGGATGAGATCGTTCAGGAAAGATGGAAATAAATGCTCTATGATTTAATTTGGGTAGCAGGGAAGTAGATGTGTACATATATAGACATTTATCAAATTGCATGTGTAAGATTTCTATAGTTCATATTTTTTAAAAGTAAGTTTTAATAAAAGAAGGTCCTGAAAATGGGTGGAAAAGGCTCATCTTTGCCCTACAGATGAAGCAACTGAATCCAAGAGATGTGATTTGTTTTGAGTTGACATTTCAAGCCAGAACTGCCTAGGAGGGACAGAATGGTGACTCCCTTGACTAGCACAGGCAGGAGCCACAAGATTTGGCACCATCCCTGAGAGACTCAGGTGGGGAAAGAGAAGCCACAGATAGTCTCAGAATAATAGTCAGCGAGGTCATAGCCCCAGCAGAAGAAACCTGTCACATTATATCCATCCCCATCCTGGGTGGTTTCCCACTCTTTGGAGTGTTTATCAATATGAACTGGCAGCCCCTGGTACTTCCAAGTAGCCAGAAGCAGAGTTCTCCTGGTCCCACTCACTCACTCACTTGGGTGTTTGCTTTGGTGTAAGCAGAAAGCATGATGATACATTACCATATCCAAGCCACACACATAAGCCCACAAGAAACAGGGAATAGCATATACCAAGGGACAGCATGTACTGTTCCAGGACTGGAACAATACCACCAGATTCTCAGTATGCTCTAGAGAATTTATACATGGCTCTGCTGATACACACCTGCTGGATCATTCTTGCCAGCCTCTCTCTTTGGATGCCCCCATCACACACAGGAGACAGTGAGAGCAAGCCCAGGACAGCATCACTGACGTTAAATATTCATTGAAGACATATGCAATCCAGCTACAAGACCTCCCTAATGCAGCTCCCTGCTGCTGTCCAGGGTCCTAGCTGAGCTTCCAGCCCTCAGCCTCTGCCCTTTGCAATGACTGTGGGAGACCGAGTACCTGGCTTATGCAGGAGGAGGCTGTGCCTTCTCATGGAACTTCTCAGGAAACTGGTACACAACGTTTACTAACTTGAGAGCAGTTCATCTCTAAGGTTCCATATCTGAGGGAGAAATAGCAATTGTTAGAGTCCTTAAACTAAGGCAAAAGCAGACCTCATTTAGAGGTGATTACGGCGTCCCAGGGACCAGCAGCGTTTTGCTGTCAGCCACAGGTTAACCACAGGGCACTGGTGCCAATTCCGAAGCCTCCTAGACCTTTCGTTCCCTGGGAGGAAATTGCCAGCAGATGTGAAGAGTCATTAGAAAGAGAGGCTGGGGGTGGAGAGTGGGTCTTGTGGCAGGTCTGCATTTTGTTCCTACTGAGAAGGAAGCCAGGGAGGAGATTTCACTAGAGCCCCAGGATCCCAGTTAGACAGAAGCATGTCTTCAGCCAGTGGCAACATTGTGTCGAGAGTAGGGTGGGTGTGCTGGGTAGGGAGGGTGTGCTCCACAACAGAGCTGTGGAGCCTTCACTGTGAAAGCTCACAGTCAATGGAGGGATACAGAGTATCCTTAGTTACTCCTGGGGTAGTCCAGATTGACTGTATGTAACAAAGGCTACCTGCAAATGGTGTGTGATCAGTGTGTTATCAATAAGAGCTAAATGAAGACCTTGACTACAAGTGTGTGGTGTGGTGTGTAGGTAATGATCTTCAGTGGGAGGCAATGCTGTCCTCCAGGGGATTTGGGCAATGTCTGGAGACACTTTGATCACACAAGCAGTGATGTCACTATTACAGAGGATGCAGAGGACAGAGATACTTTAAAATAATGGACAAACGGGACTGACGAGTCTCCTCAGTTAGCACAGTGCTTGCTGTGTAACCCATATAGAGAAGTTGGGCATCATAGCACGCTCTTGTTATCCATGCTGGGGAGGGGAGGCAGAGAAAGGTTTATCTCTGGGTCTCATTGAACTGAATCAGTGAGTTCCAGGACAGTGAGAGACCCTGCCTGGAAATGAAATAAAAACAGAATGTGGTAGAAAGCTCCTGAATATTGATATCTTTGCTTCACCTCTAGTGCTCCCACACACACACTCATGTATACATGCACGTGCATACCTGTGAATAACCATGGGAATTACACAGCCCTGAAACACTGCTAGGAGGGAACAAAGAAGCAAGAAGGTATTTTCTCAGATTCTTGACCCCTCCATCCTCTGATCTGGTGCCAGTGCCTCCTAGTGACTGAAGCCAGCTAAAATCCAGAGCCTGGGAGATCAGTGGGGGCAGCCTGTAGAAGTCAGCTGCCCCCTCTCCCTGTGTTGTTGGCTGATGCCCTTACAAGGTGAGAGGACCAAACTGAACCCACAGCTCCCAGTGAGCTTTGCTTCTGCTCAGACAGCAGGGCAGGTGCTCGGTGGCCCCAGGCTGCTCGCTTTGTCATCGTCGTGGCGGCTGCTGCTGCTCTTTTAATGTTGGCTGTCAGAATGAGGGCAGGCCATGAAGGTGGGAGCTGCTGGAAGAGAAAAAGAGCTGGGATAGGATGCTGGGAGAGAGCTCTGCCTGCAATGCTGCTGAAATGTGGATTTTCACACAGTTCACAAACTCCTCACCCCCTACCTGGTTTGGATGAGAAAGTATGAATTAAGTAGCTACAATATATTTTCCTAGCACAATGAACTTTAAAAATGGAATTTCTGTGCAAAGCAATGAGTGATTGTTCAGTAAACAGGCTAAGTACAATTATATTGTGGTTGTTTTGGCTCTGACATTTCTTTGGGAACAGAATAGCTTCAGCATGGATGTTTGGAGACAAGGTTATTCTTGCTTCTTGGAGCACAGGATCTTCAAGTTAGGGATTAAAGAGCATCAAAGTAGTCCCTCGGGTCTATAGGAACATTCCAGGCTATTCACTATTACAGAGCACATGCTGTCACTCCTTCAATAATAGCAAAATTTAAAAAATACCTTGAAACAAATTAATTTACTAAAAACAAAAGGCAGAGCCTCTGCTTGTTCCTGCCATAGTCTTTGTGTCTAGCATCATCAACTGAGGAGCAGTGGATGATCAGTGTGCACTTCATTAAGTGAATGAATGAAGCTGTGAGGCTGTGAACACTCACCGCAGACATTTAAAGCCAGATCTCAAGACCAAAGCAGTTTTCCATCAGGAGCTGTGCATCCTAGACATCCCCTGTCTGCTACACAGAACTGCTGTCTGTGTGTGCAGAATGCTGGCTTCATTCAGTTGATTAAAATGTCTGGAAGAGCAGATGTTCAAGGGCGAGAGATGTGCATGCCTTGCTCAGTGCTTCCTTTAGATGTGTGACTGGCTATTGGTCTCAGACCTTGAGGAAAGTTCTCTGTTTTTGAACGAAGACATAACATCTGTGGTTTCTTTCCCTGGCCATTGGCTTTTACTCATTCTATTACAAAGTTGATGAATTGATTAGGAGACGATGTTTATTGAGCTTCCTTAACCACAGTGTGTAGTGTATGGATGCTAGTGGCCACAGTTTTTTTTTTTTTTTTCCATAGAAAACTAGCATGGGGATGGGTGTCATGCCTGGATACAGGTTCTGGGAGAAAAATTCTTTGTTCTAAGCTGTGATCTTCTGAGTTGTGAGGACTTTGGAAAGTTACTTCATGTTATTAGACTTTAGTTTCTTCATCTATGAAATCATAGTAACAATCTACCCCATTGTAATAAGGTTAAATTAGCAATTATATAAAACTTATATCAGGGGACTAAGGAGATGGTATGATCAATAAAGTGCTTGCCTCTTAAGCAAGAGGGCTGAGTTTGGATCCCAGGCATCCAGGTAAAAAGCCAGGTATAGTGGTATGTAGCAATACTAGATTGGCTAGTCAGTTTAGCAAGCCCAATCAGTGATTTCCAGGTTCAGTGAGAAAACATCTCAAAAATTAAGGTGGAGTGTGATCCAGGAAGACACCTCTGGCCTCCACAGGCACTTACAATCACATGCATGAGCACACACACACACACACACACACACACACACACACACACACAGCATTTTAGTAACATAGCAACAGTCCTGGATACAGAGAGCTGTGGTCTGGAACACCAGCCTCCACTTACTGGGTATTTCTGAGCTCACAACCTTAGCTTTCTCTTCAGTGGTGGGCATCGTTTGTAATCAATATCCTGCTAACTCTCATGGGCTTTTTGAAAGATTTGAGTGAGATGTAAAGAATGAGAAAAAAAATGAAGAATCTGCTATAGACTTAGGCACACCCATGGTGTCTTCAGTCCCAAGGGAGGATGCAGGGCCTCAGTAACTTGAGTTAGCTTGGAGGCAGCATATTGAGGAGAATAAGGAAACGCTTTTGACATGAAAACACATTGTGTCCTTTGTCATCTGAGCTAAGTAGATCCCTACCTGAGAGGATTTTGTGAACCAATCCAGAGGAAAAAAATTTTCAATACAGTCTTCACTGCTTAATACTTGGGCAACTTGAGAATTGCTTTACCTCTCAGGACCTCCGTTTTATCTTCTTATCTCCTTCATCCTAGTCTTTGATAAAATGTCACCTTCTTAGAGAGATTTTCTATATTAACCAGCTTTATTATAGCAACAGAAAAATAATATTGTGGCTTCACAACAGACCTTTTCTTTTTATTGCTTTCGTCCCCCATTAGGCATGGGCTTCCTGGAGACAGTTACTCTAGACTCCAAAGTCTAGAGCAATTACCTTTATTAAAGGAGTCACATGGCACAATGGGGTGCTCCATCTTCATAGTGAAGGGAAGATGTGAGAGACTGAGCTGAAGACAGTGCACTATTTTTGGATGTAGTATATGCCATGGCTCCTTACATTCTGTTGGACAAGTCAAGTCTTGTGATAAACCTCATTCACTGGGAATATTAGTTTTCAGAGAGAGGTTACAAGTCATGTGGCAGCATCAAGGAGTGGTGAGAGAAGGAGTGAATATTGAAGGAGAATGTGGCCCACCTACTGTAATCCTTTGGACGGTGTTAACAAGCTGCAGGTGACCTGTGACATCATTGTTGCCATCCTGAGTCTCAGCTTACATTTTCTCCATCGTGCTGCCAATGCTGTATCATCATCTTATGAGATTTGCTTACTCAGCTTTCCAATTGTCTGTCTTCATCTGCCTACAGGTTCAGACATACCTCTTTCAACAGGGATATCTTCAAAGTCTGGGACAGTAGCATATGTACTTTGAATGGATTAGCTGAGCAATCTTTTATGCAGAGGTAGAATGGAAGACGTACCAAGAATTTCTCTGAGCATCAAGTCCTTCCCGAGAGCATCCTTCCCCATTAGATTACTCTTCCTTTCACATGATTTGGCAGCCCTGAATTTTTCTGAAGTTCCCATTGGAGCTCTCAGTTTGTCAGTCATCTCCCACAGTCTTGTCTGTAGATGTAACCAACCGTCTTATTAAATAAGAAACACAGAAACAATGTAAAAGAGAAAGCCGAGAGCTCAGAGCTCAGAGCTAAAATCTCACCCTTCCTCCTGCTGTCCCAGCTTCCCAAAAAGAGAGCTATTTCCTGTGTGTAAGTCGATTTTCCAGTCATTCTGCCTTCTCATTGGTTGTAAACCCAAACACGTGACTGCCTCGTCACTGTCTGAATGTACAGCCCCCTAGGTCTTAAAGGCATATGTCTCCAATGCTGGCTGTATCCCTGAACACACAGAGATCTATGGGATTAAAGGCATGTGCCACCACCGCCACACTCTATCTATGGCTCTAATAGCTCTGCCCCCCGGGCAACTTTATTTATTAACATACAATCAAAATCACATTTCAGTACAATTAGAATACCACCACACTTGTCTGCTGACAACAATTTACCTTTCTCTGTAGATGAAATATTAGGACAAGGTACCAGGGTAGGCAGCTTCTGTTATAGACATAATCCTTTCCAGAACTTTCTGTAGAAATCAAATACTCAAATGTGACAATGGTTGACTTAAGGTCTTATCTTTTTATAAAAGAGTGTGGTCAGTTTTAAGAAACATAAAAATAGAAACAACCTTAATAAAAGTTCCTTAAAAATCTTTTATATTTTTTAAATGCTATTTCCAGCATTCAATCTACCCTTAATTTTATTATTGTCATTGACAATTGAGCACAAATTTGGCTAGCTTAAGTTTGATGAGCAGCCAATGGAGTCTAAAAATTTACCATTTTTAACAAAGTTTAATGAGTCTCGTCATTGCCTTGGCTTTACGGTCCTTTGCTTCTCATCATAAATGTGTGCTTCCATAATTTCATTTCAATACTCTGTTTGTGCAGAATAATAATGAATGACACATGAAAAACTCAAAGTATTCACTCCATCGTATTTTCTAAGCAGCCACTAAGCACCTGTCATTATTGGAGGTGGTAGAGTCCCTGTGGGGAATGAAAGGACAACTTTCTTGCCCTCTTGAAGTTGACCGGCTCTCTGGAGAGTTCTCTGCATTAATAACATTGTGAAGAGAGATGGCACAGTATTAAGTGAGCCCAGGAGAAAGTGGCCATTGTTTGATAGCTGTTTTCCTGTCTTTATTTTGTTTTTTGTTCATTTGTTTGTCTTTAAACTCTAGTAATTCACAAAGCCTAAGTTTTTAGTGAAAGGGTGTGTTAAGGCGGTCTCTGGGTATTAGATGACAAGCAGTTTCAGGATGAACAAACAGAATTTGAGGACCGAGTTATATAATTACAATTTCTTTTCCCTTCTAGAACTGTTTCTTAGGTCTAAATATACCACAAGTATTTAGGATCTTCTGTTGTTCTTTTATTTTTTAGGGTGGAGTCTTGGTTTATAGCACAGGCTAGCCTCAAACTTGCACTCCTTCAGTTCAGCCTCCAAAGTGTTGGGGTTACAAGCATGTACAGGCTTTCTACATTTTTTCTTAGCTTACATGAAATAGTTTTATGATCTTTATGATCAGGAGTGCCTAGATCCACTCCTCTTGCTGCTTTCTGTGGCTCGTAATGATATAATGTGTTTTGTGGCTCAGCCAGAAGCTGTGACTTCCTCCTAGATTCTGCCGTTATTCAACCCAGGTCCAAATGGTCGATCAGACCCATCGATTTCATCTGAGAGGCACGTGCTGTATCCTCAGCTTTCCTTCACCCCTCTGTGACACACTGGTGCTCGGTAGAAGTCAGTTCTGTGACACACTGGTGCTCGGTAGAAGTCAGTTCTGGTCTGGGTCACTGCAGACGGGGGCTACTTATGTTTCAGGTCTTGGCTGCCAGGTGGTTGTACAGACTCTTATCCTCATCTGGTCACTGGTCACTGGTCACCATCCTGTTGGAGTGCTGTGGGTCAGAAAGAGAAAGTGAGCATAGGAAGGTAGAAAAGATGAAAGATGAGTGGAAAGGTAAGAGTTTGAGGTGGGGGAGAGAGGAAGGGGGAAACTAACAGAGTGCAAGAAAGGAAAGACAGCTCTGAGGAGATAATGCCACAAGAGAGAGTGAAGTGAAAAGGGACACAGTAAGTGAAAGTATGTGACAGAGAAAGAAAACTTCGTGGAGGGGAGGAAAAGAAGGGAAATCACTTTCTATGAGAGAGAAAACAAATGGTAGTGAAAAGTAAAAAAAAAAAAATAAGTGAGCAGAGAGTGAAAAGTGAGTGGCTGGAGAGAAAGCAAAAGTTAAAAAAAGGTTCCCGAGAGACAAAGAGATGGAAATGTATCTGGGAGAGAGGATAGGAAAGCTGAGTGGTGAGAGAGCAATAGGTAATAGGAGGAGAGGACATAAATTTGAAGGCTTCAGAGATTTTGTAGTTATAAAAACTGAGGGAGGACAAGAGGAAGAATTGTGTTTACATCCTTCCAGCCAGCTGAAGGGGCTACTTTCCAGCCTAGTTTTCCCCCATGGCCTTTCTGCAATATAATAGCTTATCCACAGCATCAGGATCTGTAGCTGAAGTTTTCCTGTGTCCCGCCTGGCCCACGGTCAGACAAATCTCTCTTACCTGCCGGTCCTGCAGCCACTCAGACCCAAGTAAACACAGAGGTTTGTATTGATTATAACTGCATGCCATTAGCTCAGGCTTATTACTGACTAGCTCTTACACTTAAACTGAGACCATTTCTGTTTATCTATATGTCACCACGTGCTCTGTGGCTTTAACTGTGTACCATTATATGCTGCTCCTTAGACAGTAGGCTGGTGTCTCCTTACTCAACCTTCCTCTTTCCAGATTTCTCCTTGTCTGCTTATCCCACCTATACTTCTTGCCTGGCTACTGGCCAATCAGCATTTTATTTATCAAACAATCAGAGCAACACATTCACAGCACACAGAGTGACATCACCCATCAGGATCCAGACTCCTGGGAACTTGGAGAGCTATGTCCATTATGGCCTCTGGTCAGATGCATGTCAGCATGTCAGAGTTGAATGCCTCTATCCCTCATGACTGGGGTTGGAGTGAGGACATGGAACTTGGCCCAGTTCCAAGGATCTTTACCCACTATGGGACCCCAGTGCCTAGAAAAGAAATACAAGGTGATGGAGGGCTTATCTTGGAGAGATAAACAGCTTATCTTGGATAGAACTGGATTGGCTCCAAGAAAACCATGTCTGACTTCACTCCATCCCAAACAGGAGACAGACCCATTTTCTAATGAGCCCCTGTCTCAGCTAAGCTTTTTGTGAAGACATAATATTTTAGTTCTAGTGGGGAACTTGGTGGTGGGGCTCTTGCCTTGAATCCAGGAGGTCATGAACTGCATCCCCCCAGAACTCCAAATGAAACAGAAAACCTGATATGTGAGGCATGGGCACAGCCAAAGTAGACTTTGATAGGATTCAAGGTAGAAGCATACTTGTGAAGGTGGCTTTTCTGCATGCTATTTTCCTCACTTCTCCTCTCCCACTATTGGTTAACTTCCATCTGGAAGCAGGGTGTAGGGAAAAGCTACTGATTGTTAGGTATAGAACAAATAAAAATGTCAAAGCAAATGTATGCTATTTAAACACGTTACAGGAACAGACCATGTCAAACTAGGCTCACTAATGAATACCCAGATGGAGTGTGTTACATCAATATAACATGTTACCATTTTGTGAAGAAAAATTATATTCAGTGTTTCAGGCTATGTCATCTTTGAGATTTGAAAGGTTTGGAGTGAGGGGGGCTGGAGTGATAGCTCATTACTTCCTGCTTTTCAGAGGACCTGGGTTCAGTTCCCACAACCCACATGGAGGCACACAACCATCTGTAACTCTAGTTCCAGGTGATCTGATGTCCTCTTCTAACTTCCAGAGCAACCAAGCACACATGTGGCACACATATGCACCATCAGACAAACACACAAAATAAAAATAAATAAATCTTCTAAAAACCAAATATGTATGAATAAAAAAATAACTATAAACATTTACAGTCTTCTTCACAGGGTTTTATGTAAGTAGAATGGTGTATGTGGAGTGTGTGTGCCTGTGTGTATGTGTGTACATGCACATGCATGTGTGAGTTTGTCTGCTTGTGAAGGGCAAGTGAGTACGTATTTGTGTGTGTGGTGTGCATGTGGAGGAGTATGAGTATGTGTGTGTGGTGTATGAGTGAATATATGTGTCAGGTGTGTGTGTGTGTGTGTGTGTGTGAGAGAGAGAGAGAGAGAGAGAGAGAGAGAGAGAGAGAGAATTTGTATATGCTTGTGAAGAGTGTGTATGTGTGTTTTATTTGTGTGTGTGGTGTGTATGTGTTAGAGTATGAGTATGTATGTGTGTTTGTATTTGTGTATGTGATATGCATGTGGGAGAGTATGAGTGTGGATGTGTTGTATATAAGTGAATATATATGTGTTTGGTATGTGTGTGTGTGTGTGTGTGTGTGTGTGTGTGTGTGTGTGTGTGTGTTTCATTGGCTTTTGCATGTAGCACTCCAAATTCATTTCCTGGTCAATGGGGCCCCAATGATATGTTAGGATCCTTTAAGCAGGAACCAAAAGTATGTAATGATTCATCTCTACATAATGTCCCCCCACTTGATCCCTAAGTCATAAATTGTGGGTATTCACACTTGTCAAGACATCCTAGTTTACAAGGTTCACCTAGGTGCTGTTCCAGAATTCTCCCAAGGCCTCATTTACTTCTTGGACTGCAGGTTTGTTAGCACTTATGGCATGCCACCTGAATGCTGGGCACAGGGTAAAAAGAAATGATTGACAAATACCCCCTGATTTTAGAGTGAATACTCAGTAATAATGATATCTAGAATGTTCCCAGGGTAATATTTGATTTTCTAAAAGCCCATGGTGAGTCTTGCACTCTGTAGTTCCAGGCTTAGCTCCTGTTCATTCATACAGAGATGAATGGGAAGAGTTATCATACTGTCAATGGTGCCCATTACAGTCTCCTTATTCCCTGGGAACCACCTCAGACACTTGCCAGCACAAAAGCTATTACTGCTCCTTTACACCAATGACTCCCTTATCCTAACATTAGACATGGGCTCTCAACATAAATCAGCTGTCCTACCAGTATTTAAAACCCATCTGTAGGTTTTCAAATGAGGATATAAATTTCTCTTGGTTTATAAAATTAAGGATTTTCTACAAAATATAGCTACAGAGAAAGGTTTTTCAGAAGCAAAAATAATAATCTTACCACAAAGATGTAATCCTATTAATGATCTATTTGATCATGTGGGTCTCCTCCAAATGAAGCTTTTTAAGAATTTTTCCCACTCTTCACAACTGTGAAGTGTATGATGAGGAGAAACATCTGTGTCTTACATCATTAATTTATTATTTGGGGTAAAGTCCAAGAAACTGAATAGCTAATATAAAGTCTGTGAAGCCATGGCATCACTGAATTTTCTTTTCTTTTCTTTTTTTAATCTTGGTAAGTAATGAACAAAGAGAGCCCTTTGTTCATAGATATTATTTTCTTAATTAATAATCATGATGTTCATGTCATTTATCTTTTACTTTCTTTTCTAAATGTCAGTGGTCTATTTATATCATCTGTCCATTTTTAGAAACTGTCTTGGTTGTCTTTTACTTACTGACTTGTAGGTGAGATGAATTTTACATATAAACAGAGACCCATCATTTTATGTGTTTCAAATACAAATCTTGATTTTCACTTTCCTTTTAATTTTGTTTTATACATACTTGAGAATTTAGTTATAATACAGGTAACTAAATATTTTCAGCACAAAAGTAAGTATATATCCAAGGCAGAAAGCTCAGAAAGTCAGAAATACAAGTGTTGTGTTTTCATAATCAATGTTTAAAGATTATATAAACACAGTAGTGTTTATATTTCTTTATATTTTCTATATATATATAAGCACTTTATTAGGATGCTTAATATTCTGTTGCAATAATATTTATTTTTAATAAATGATAATCTTTATAGGTCTTAATTTTATAGCCAATTACAAAGCACTGTATTAGCCACTGGCAATATAGCTGTGAAGCAACCCAGATGATTCCTCAAGGTCCATTCTTGGACCATACATTTCTGTATAGTTGAGTTTTACAAAGAAGATACACTGGCTGTGGAATACGTATATCAAATGATATCTGAGATTGTATTAGTAGCATAAGAAGCTTTCTGAAAGAAATACTTAAATCAAGTCTGTCCCCAAACCAGATTTAGTCATGTATATATACAATTTCTGTGTCACTCACACACACACACACACACACACACACACATGGGAGGGTACATTTGGGTACCATAAATCAATCAAAGAGAGAGAGGGAGAAGCATTTGGGTACCATGCCTCAGTCAAAGTAATTACCAAAGGAAGTACTGGACCTTTTTCATGAGTTCTGAAGAACAATGCTGAAGGTCCAGGAATTGCAGACATATTTTTAATGAATGGAGTTATTAATTAATTTTAATTGTGTGTAGGAGGTAACAAATGTCTTGCTCAGGTGTCATCCCTCAAGGACCATCTGTAGCTAGAGAATTTCTCTCCAGCTCCTGCCAAGTCCCGTCAGTCCCGGAGCCCACTTATAAAATAAACACACAGACACTTATATTATTTACAAACTGTATGGCCATGGCAGGCTTCTTGCTAACTGTTCTTATATCTTAAATTAACCCATTTTTATAAATCTATACCTTGTCATGTGGCTTGTGGTTTACTGGCATCTTCACATGCTGCTTGTCATGGCGGCGGGTGGCAGTGTCTCTCTCTCTGCCTTCCTGTTCTCTCAATTCTCCTCTCTGTTAGTCCCACCTATACTTCCTGCTTGGCCAGTGGCCAATCAGTGTTTTATTTATTGACAAATCAGAGCAACACATTTGACATACAGACCATCCCACAGCAAACATCAAGGCTTTCTTTTGATAGAGGGTCTCTCACTTTGACCTGGGCCTTGCTGATTCAACTTTGGGAACTACCTATCCCTACCTCCTTAGCATTGCAAGTAAGTTCCATCACACTCAGCTTTTTATGTGGGTGCTGGGGATAAAATTCAGAATCTTCATTCTTGTGTGGCAAACATTTTACTACTGAGCTATTTACCAAGACTGTGGGAATGACTGAAGAGGCAAATATGGAGGAAGTGTATAAGAAAGAGTGTAAGAGAGCAGGGTTTACCTTGGTTTTGCATTGGAATCATCTGGGTGCCTAGGACCACACCCAGAAGTGTGAAGTCATTTTGTTTGGCACCCCTGCATTATCAGATTCTTAAATCTCTGGAAAGATGAAACGAACCCAGCTTGAGAACCATCATGTCTGTAGAAACCCAGGGGGTGGCTCTCCCGCTCGAGGACATCTTTGGAGAACTTCATGAAATAAACTGCAAAGACCCTGTTTCTGGATGGTCCAGAAGATAAACATGTTTAAGACATTCATAGGTGATACTCATTATACTGGTCTGGCATCTATACTTTAAGAAGTGCTATAGAGATAGCATAGGAGGAGACTATTCCGTAGCCTGTATTTCTCAACCCGTAATTCTCAACTATGCTGAAACAGTGGTACAATGAGAAAATTCAAAACAGCAAGGAAAAAGCACTAACAATGACTATCTAGAGGAGCAGAATGGGTCTTGGGAGAAGAGACTCAACTAATATGAATGGTGCTGGGTATCAGGGTAACTCAAGACCAAGAGTTGGCCTTGGACTGGGTGATGAGTCTGTCCATGGGTGAACTTGCTAGTTCACTGAGACTTAGGGGCAAATGCAGATTAATGTAGGTTGGCGAAAAAATGAGATGTGATGAGGAAGGAGAGATTTATTTCAGGAAATCTTTGGGGAAGAGATTTCACTTGAGCTAAGCTATCATTGAATTTTTGTGTTATTTTCAATTTTCCATTAATGTACCATTTTAGAGAGCATTGTTACACATGCATCAATTCGAATTTATATGACTCTTTCAGATAAATTCTTCCTGCTAGAATTGCTAAATGAAAAAATTATTCACAGTTTGAACTATAGATAGAAAACATAGATAAGAAACATACAGAGCCAGACTGCCTTCTAAAACCAATTGGACCACAAATCAAAGGAATTCTGACCACTCTGCCCCATCATCAGCCCCTACAGATTTTATTTTAACCCATGAAAATATCATATGTATAAAGCTTGCTTTATTGTTTAATGTTCAACTTTTTGATACCAAAAGTAGGACAGTTTTTGAGTGTTTTCTACTTCCTGCATGCCTTTTATTTTAGAAGTTACATCTTTGCCACCCTTACACATTTCACCCAGGAGACAGTCATCTGTTTGTCTGATTGAGTTTTGAAGAATATTTTACGTATTAATGGCATTCGTTTTGGGTACTTCTACACATGGAAACTATTTCCCCATTTAGCTATGGTTTTAATGGTCTGTAATATAATGGGAAAATGGTGTATTTTATGTTTTGATTTTATCTACTTTGAATGGTTTTATCTTTGAAATCATGTTTTAAAAGTTTCCCCTAAAAACATATTTTCTAAGCATTTATCTAAGCTGATGTCTGAGAGTTTATTCCTCCTGACATTTGTTTGGGGGTATAATGTGATCTTTCTCAAATATTCAACCCATTAGCATAATAGTGTCACTGATGAAGCCAAGATTAATTACCCCAGTGTTCCAAAAGGCCACCTTTAGGTTCTGAGACTTATTTCTATGTGGCTTTGATTCATATCCTGTGCTGTTCTACACATGGCTTTTCTATAGGTACCATCATTGCTCTCATGATCAGGGTTGTAGGTATCTTCTTAAAAACAAAGGGTATCTAGATTTTCTCACAAAACAGGTTTGAGAATTAGCCTTAATCTTTCATTATGGTCTCATCTTTATCATAAACCTAAAAAAAAAGAACCAAATTGTGGTGGTATTGTGTTCCCCAAAATATTGTGCACCCTAATAAACTTATTTGGGGTCAGAGAACAGGGCAGCCACAATATTAAACAGAGGATAGGCAGTGATAACACATGCCTTTAATCCTAACATTCCAGAGACAGAAATTCATGTGTTCAAGGATACAGCCAAGCATGGTGACTCACGCCTTTAATCCCAGAAAGTGAGCCTTTAATCCCAGGGAGTGATGGCAGAAAGCAAAAAGGTATATAAGGCCTGAGGACCAGAAACTAGAACCATTTGGCTGGTTAAGCTTTCAGGCTGTGAGTAGCAGTTCAGCTGAGAGCCATTCTGGAAGAGGACTCAGAATCTTCCAGTCTGAGGAAACAGGATCAGCTGAGGAACTGGCCGGGTGAGGTAGTTGTGGCTTGTTCTGCTTCTCTGATCTTCCAGCGTTCACCCCAATACCTGGCTCCAGGTTTGTTTTTATTAATAAGACTTTCTAAGATTTCTGCTACACCAAATTATTTGTGTTACTGAAGACTTCCTCATGTTTGTTCTCTTAATCATTTATGCAGTGACACCATATTAAAAAGAATGACCTAGAGATTAGGTGATAACCATGCAAAACAATGCTGAGTCATATATTGGTATTAATCATAAATCATAAAGAGTATCCCTGTATGCACAGTGGGTAATGAAGGTCTGAAACCAGAATACTCAGGAAGAGAGTTCTGCTAAACCAGAGAAGGACATTAGGGACCTTGAGGAAACTCATCAAGCAACTAGTGTGGAAGGGCAAGAGGAACAGAGCACTCAACTCGATCGCTATACTAGTCAGATCAGTATCCAAAAACACTCAGACAAGCGAGCAGTTTCAGAAGGCAGGGCTCGTCCACACGCTTATCACTCAACAAGTGAGGGAGCAGGGCTTCTCAACAAGATAGAACAGAAGTCCACAATTTGATCAGCTAGAAATTGCCAAGGCACAATTTAAATTCCGAGATTGAAACATCTTCTTACAACAGATGCAGACAGGAATACCCAAAGCCAGTTTATTACACTAGATAAGAATTGACTAACATCGTACATAAGGGAAAATGCACTTAGTCAAACAAACAAACAAAAAAAATCCCTCTCTGTTTAGCCATCCATTTCAAATTTTTATAGAAAATTGTGTAGGCAGCATCAATTATGCTTGGGCAAATTTAGACTAATTAATGGGTTGACTAAGATAATTATTGAAATTTGTCTATGGATGAAAGGAGGAAAGATGAGCCATTTAAATTGCTTTTTGTGTGTGCCTGATGACTATTTCTAAAAGAATGGGCCCACTGAGAAGCATATGAAATGGGAGTGGCCCGGTTCTTCTCAGGGTATGATGATAGAGTAACAAGGCAGCTGTTTTAATCAACACATCAGGATTAATGCTTTAAAAAGTCCAATATGCATAAATACATAGAATGTGCAACTTATATAAAGGAATGTGTAATTTATGGGAGGTCAACAATGTACAAAAATTCTTTCAGATGGATTATGTGTGTGAATACCTTTGGTATTTAAAAATCAACTCTTTGAAGAAGACAGTATCAGCTTCCATGTAGTGATGAGACCCCTGAAGCTCATAGGAGTTAAGCAGATAGCCAGGTTGTATAAACTAGTACAAGGGGAATGTGGCCAGTTTTGTTGCTCACATTCTGGTGTTCTATCTCTTCCAGGAAGCTTCCTTGGGTGGTAATTTATTTGTTGTAGTGACGAAGTCATTGCTCAAACCAGACTGGTATTTACTGAGAAATGTCTTCCAAAGCAAGTGTTTGACATACAGTGCATCCTTCTCATTTCCTTCTAGTCACACTAAAACATTGAAAAATGTTTCCTGGATTTGCTGTTTTCATTCCAGGGAACCAAGGTGGGCAATTTATTTAAACAACAACAACAACAACAAACTAGATCTATCTATGGAGGCTGAAGCTTGGCTCTGCTTTGCAGCACTTTCAAAATGGGATAAACAGGATGCTGGGTGCATAGGCAAGAGATAGTATGACTGCAGACAAAAAGACTCATATTTGGATTAGGAAGTCATCTGGTTTGCTGTTGTTGGAAAGGCTAGCAATCTACTGGATTCCACTGATAGAAGTCAACTCACAAACCTTAGTCAAAAAGAATGATTTTGTGACTGTATTAGTTGGGGTTCTCTAGAGGACCTGAGACAGTAGAATAAATACAGCTTACAGGGGGATTTATTGGATTGGCTTACATGGTGCTGAAGAATTTGAGTTTTGATGTCAGCAAATGATAGCAGCCTAGCAGCAACACTAGTGAAACCACAACATCATAGATGCACTTGACAGCAAGAGGCAAAAGCTCATGTTTAGGTGTCCATATTGGTGAGACTTTGTGGATGTAGCTCCTGTCATTTCTAGGAGACAATATGACTCAAACAAGGATGACACCAATAGACATGGTAGCATGGATGGAGGAAAGCTCATGAGGCCTCAGCTCTCCACAAAGAACTACAGGAAGCTAAGGAATGCTGAGAGAAGGAGAAATGGTCCTCCCTAGGGAAGTACATGCCAATTGGTTATCTAATAACAAGTGGTCAGCCCTAAAAACACACATATATCCAAGTAACTTATATGGTCTAAGCAGGTTTGAATTATATATTTAGGAATATATAAATACATAACACACATGTATAACAACAATTAAAGAAAAAGGGGCAATGATTTTAAAAGAAGATTGTTGTTTTTAACAAAATCTCAATTTTTTTTAGTTTTATCAGTAAAGACTCAGGAGCCAGATGCTGGGGTGAAAGTCTGCTAACTCAGAGAGGCAAAGAAAGCACCCAGCTGACCTTCCTCCTCCACCAGCATCCCAGAAGCCTTCTCCTTCTCCTCTGATGTCTCAAATAAGACCCTCAAACTGAATGTCCCTTCCTTGTACTTCCTGTGAATCTCTCTATCCATCTATCTATCTCCTGACTAGCTCTCACTCTCCATGGGTTTTTCTTAATAATCTTACATTCACTTCCTATCAACTGACTGATCTATGGTTGACTTTATATAATCCTGTTTACAGTATTCAAGCAGAAATCTCTTGGATTAAAGGTGTGTGCTAGGGCTAAGCCACACCACAACTAGAAA
This sequence comes from Peromyscus leucopus, assembly GCF_004664715.2. Taxonomy (NCBI): domain Eukaryota; kingdom Metazoa; phylum Chordata; class Mammalia; order Rodentia; family Cricetidae; genus Peromyscus; species Peromyscus leucopus. The sequence continues at coordinate 138,532,451 of NC_051066.1, read as the reverse complement.
CATATTTTTCCAGTAAATAATGCAATTTCAGGGTTCACAGTGTGATCAAATATCCTTCAACAGAAGATAGGGTGGGGAGAGTATTGGAGAATTTTGATCGAGGAGAGGGAAAGAGGAAATGATATATTATAATCTTAAAAAGAGCAAAATAAATATTTTTTAACAAAGCAACTTTTTCCTTGGAGCACATTATTCTGGGCCACAGCCAGAATGTGTCACCTATCTTAGAGGAAGGCCTTCCCTTCATAGTTAATCCTTCTAGGAAATGCCCTTACAGACTACCAGAGGAATGTGTGTTAGTTGTTTGCAGATCCATTCAAGTTGACAACCATGGTTAACTTCCACAATGGCTCACATTGTATAAGAGTTCAGGCTAACAGTTAACTTGCATCTCTTCTATTTTCTTGTTCTCCCCTTCTTCACTTTCATAGTGCCATGGTCATCTTTGATCCCTTCATTTGCTTGTGATTCCTTTCAAGAAAACATAAAGATGATTCCAAATTACTTCCTTATATTTATTGCAGGTAAACTGAAGGCTAGGCATGTTTACAGCATGTGATCGAACTGGTGCAGAGACTCTGAGGAATAGCACCCCAGGGTGTCATATCTGTGGAGGTGGCATGAAGGTTGGGGAGTTGATTGACAGTCCACCAGTGTAACACAAAAGAGAGCACCAAGCACAAAAGCAATGGCAATACAGAAGACAAGGTAATAGCTGTCTACTATGGAAGCACCACCTCTTTAGCTGCAACATGATCCTGAGGTTCATTTTATAATCTTGGTTCTGAGTATAAAGGACGCTGAATGGGATGTTTTCGGCACAAGGTAGTTATTCAATAAATGGTTCCATGATTGTCCAACTGCATACCAGCTACAGTTCTCCAAAAGATGCAAACTCCTAAACCATTCACAGCTTGTGTCTATTTTTTAATATGAAGCTGAGTCTGGTCTTTGTCTAAGCACTTCTGATTCAGTTAAAAAGTATCCGTTCAGTAAACAGTGGAGTCAGGTCCTTGAGATAGAAATGAATCAAGGTGACTCTCTGCCCTTGAGGCTCTCCTGACCATGTACCATGAGTCTTTATAGTGGTGTTTAAATGCTCTCTATATGTCTGAACCCTAGAAGCTAAAGCCCCAGGGTGCAGATTGCTTCTGAAAACTGTACAGCATACAGAGTTCATCCTTGCCTTCCCATTCGGAAAGGGTGCAGCCTGTTCTAAATGGACATGACTGTTGTGGGCAGATTAATAAGGAGATGCCTCTTCCTGTGGCACCTCTATTGTATTATTCAGTATTTATCCATGAAGAAAATGTAAGACTGATTTACCTTCTGACATCTAGTGCAGACCTGTTTACATCATCTGATCACATAGGTCCAGATGTCTAAAACGACCCCCTTTTTTATTTCTTTTTAGTTATATCCCTTCTGATCTCTCTCTCTCTCTCTCTCTCTCTCTCTCTCTCTCTCTCTCTCTCTCTCTCTCTCTCTCTCTCTCCTCCAATGTGAGTGTGTGTGTGTGTGTGTGTGTGTGTGTGTGCATGTGTACATGTTTCTGTGTATGCAGGTGCATGTGTGGAGGTCAGAGGACACCCATGGATTTTGTTCCTCAGATGTCATACGTGTGTTTTTTTGAAACAGGATCTCTCACTTAACCTGAAACTTGTCAAACAGACTAAGCTGGCTGATCAGCAAGTCCCATCAATCAGTCTATCTCTATCTCCCAGCTTTGGTGTAACAAGTACATGCCACCACACTCCACTTTTTAATGTGTGTTCTGGGGATCAAACTTGGGTCCTCTTGCTTTTAAGGCAAGTACTTTACCCACTGCGCTATCACCCCCTCCACACACCCCCCTTTTTTTTTAACCGTACTTTATTACATACACTCTTTTGTTTATGTTCTGGGCACAGGTTACATAGAGCTATCATTTATATTTCATTCAACTCAATGCTGTTTTAAATCAGTGCAACATTTGAAAGTCTTGTGTGGTGGTATTGTGTTCCCCAAAATATTGTGCACCCTAATAAATTTATCTGGGGTCAAAGAACAGAACAGCCACTAGATACAGAGGCTAGAAAATAGTGGCACTTATACCTTTAATCCTAGCATTCCAGAGGTAGAAATCCCTCTGGATCTCTGTGAGTTCAAGGCCACATTGGAAACAGCCAGGCATGGTGACACACACCTTTAATCCCAAGAAGTGAGCCTTTAATCCCAGGGAGTGATGGCAGAAAGCAGAAAGATATATAAGGCGTGAAGACCAGAAACTAGAAGCATTTGGCTGGTTAAGCTTTTAGGCTTTGAGCAGCACAGTTCAGCTGAGTGCCATTCGGATAAGGACACAGAGGCTTCCAGTCTGAAGAAACAGGATCAGCCGAGGAACTGGTGAGGTGAGGTAGCTGTGGCTTGTTCTGCTTCTCTGATCTTCCAGCATTCACCCCAATACCTGGCTCCAGGTTTGTTTTAATTAATAAGGCCTGTCAAGATTCCTGCTACAGTCTTGTGTGGGTTATGAATGAACATCCTACCCATAACACCCTTCATAACGCATATGTTTTTCTTAGCTCCCCCTCGTGATAGATGCTCAGATTGCATGTAAGGCACACTACCTTTTATGGTAGATGTTCACATATATCCACTCATGGAGATCTGTGAGAATGTCTTTGGGCTGGAAGTCAGAGTTTAGATATCTGGATTGAGGATTACAATTGTCTTAACTAAGGACTGAGAATTATTTTCAAATGACTGTCCCAGTCTATGACTCCGCAGTTGCAGCCGGCTCCTCCTGTATTCTCACAGCTCCTCTGATAGAGGGCTGTCTTGCTTGTTTACTTATTTGCCATTCTGTTTAGTTTGAATTCCATTCATTCAATTTCCATCTCTCTGATTACTAATGAGTTTAACATCAATCCCAAGCCTATTTCTTCTTCTTCTTCTTCTTCTTCTTCTTCTTCTTCTTCTTCTTCTTCTTCTTCTTCTTCTTCTTCTCCTCCTCCTCCTCCTCCTCCTCCTCCTCCTCCTCCTCCTCCTCCTCCTCCTTCTTTTTATTAATTGTCTGTTCACATAACTTATGCCAGATTCTCCTCCTTCTCCATTGAGGAAGGGTCTTGATACATCTATTAAGTTTTCATGATTTGCATTTGTATTCTTGATATCATTCAATTGATGATCTTGATGCTTTAAAATGTTACATGTGTCTGTTCTGGCCTGTCTTTGGTTTTATTAAATGTAATCCCATAAGTTTTATAAAAATAAAACCCTCAATTCTTTGCTTTATAATAACTGTCCTTCAAGTTTTTGACAATTTTTCTACCCGTAAGTCACAAAGATAATCTTCTATATTTTCTTCTATTAACTTTATAGCCTGTTTTGTATATGTAATACCTGATCCCATTGTTGTTCACTTCTGTGTTTCGTGTTTTGTTCTTCAGGAGCCAGCATTTCCAGCACATCACTAATCTAACTGTCAAGTACTATGATGTATAATTTGCTTTTTATCATATCATACATTTTTATATTTCAGTAACCAATTGTAGGCCTCACTGTCGAGTTCTATTCTACTCTTGCCTTCTTAGTCTATCCCAATGTTGATTTGGGAATATCCAATCTCATACCTTTGTGACTCATTAATTTCTAATCTTTCTTACAAATTTAAATTTATCTAATCATTAGGCTACAGTTGGAACATTTAGAAAATTTGCATTGAACTCATAGATGAATTTGGTTTGAAAAGATGATGTATTTGTTGCATTATTGCATCCTTTTCAATAACATGGGGTTTGTACATCCATTCAGTTTTATATGTTCCCTATTATATTTTTATTAATCTGTGTATATATGTATACACACAAACAAATGTCATGAAGAGGAGGGAGAAAAAGGTGTGTGTGTGTGTGTGTGTGTGTGTGTGTGTGTATGTGTGTGTGTGTGTCTGTGTCTGTGTCTGTGTATGTTGATGTATATAAGTGTGGGTACACGTGTTATACTATGAGAATGTGGAGGTCAGAGAACAACTCCAGGTGTAAGTTCTTGTCTTCTGTCTTGTTTGCAACAGAATCTTTTTGTTCAGGCCCATGTAGAGCATGCTAGCTGGTTCATAAGCTTGCAATAAGAATGTTGGGATTATAGATGCACATTACTAGGTCTAATTTCTCATGGGTTCTGAGGATCCAAACTCAGGTCTTCATGCTTTTACACCACGTACTTTTCCCATGGGGCCATGTCCCTAGTTTCAGCCAATAGACTTCTTTGGTTTTCTTCATGTACATCTTGTGGATTCTCGATTAATTCTTAGATATGTTTTACTGTCAGAGTAGAGTGTACCATATATAATTTTTACTCTTGTTTTACCTGGTTATTGATGGTGTGGAAAAGTGCCACTGATTTTTCAGAGTTATCTTTTTATACAGCTACATACTAAAGCTTTTATTGATTCTAATATCTTGTGACTATGTTGCTTTCCCCCCTCTTTTTGGTACATGTGATTGCATTATCTGCCAATATTGACCATGTTATCTCTTAAAATATCTACCTCAGGGTTGTAGAGATATCTCAGAGGTTAAGAGCACTGGCTGCTCTTCCAGAGGTCCTAAGTTCAATTCCCAACAACCACATGGTGGCTCACAACTACCTATAATGAGATCTGGTGCTTTTCTGGAATGCAACCTACCACTGAATGCCCACCTTAACATGGGTAATGACTTGAGAAAGCTGGAATCCTAGAGCTTCCTGAACAACTTGCAGGCAGTTCAAGGGATCACAGAGTCTCTTCTCTTCAGCAGTCCATGCTGTTTATATATCCTTGGGGAGAGAAAGTTTTTGTGACCCTGGTAAGTTTCAGGGACTCCCTGAGACTTGTGAGTTGCTTCCTTCTTCAGTCATAATGGGCTTTTCTTTAGTACTTCCTGAGCCTTAACAGTCCTTTAGAGCTTCCTAAGTCATAAGGAGCTTCCTTCCAGAAGAAATTGATTCTGTTGAAGGGAAGGACTCCTTAACTCATCCAGTCTGCCCTCTTTCTTTAATAATCAGAACCAATGTTGGGTGTTGGGCGCCTCTGTCATTTTTCCAATCTTTTTTTTGTTTGTTTGTTTTGTTTTGTTTTTCTGAGACAGTGTTTCTCTGTGTAGCTTTGTGCCTTTACTGGAACTCGCTTTGTAGACCAGGCTGGCCTGGAACTCACAGAGATCCACCTGCCTCTGCCTCCCAAATGCTGGGATTAAAGGTATGCGCCACCATCGCTCAGCAATTTTTCCAATCTTAAAATACACATTTTAAGACTCTCTAAAAGATATTTACTCCGTTTTGAAGGGTTTACGAATATATACCTTTTAAATAGTTAAGAATATTATCTTATTTTTGGTTGTGTGGTATTTCTAACCAAATATAAAGGTTGAGGGCCATGGGAGATCACTCAGTCAGTAAACAAAGTACTTGTCACACAAGGATAAAGATCTGAGTTTGACCCTCAGTTTCCATGTAAAAGCTGAGCACGGCCATATGTATTCATAGTCTAGAGATGATGGGGTGAGATAGGCAAACTCCTATGTTGATTGGCTTGCTCCAGATCCCAGTGAGAGACACTGTTTCAAAAAAAAAAAGAAAGAAAAAAAGAAAAAAGAAAGAAAGATGGGGGGAAAAAACAGATAGGGAAAGGGGCACATGCCTTTAATCCCAGCACTCAGGAGATAGAAGCAGGCAGATCTCTGAGTTCAAGGCCAGCTTTATCTACAGAAAGAGTTCCAGGACATCTAGGGCTACACAGAGAAATCCTGTCTCAAAAAACTAAAACAAAACACAAACCAAGGTGCGTAGTATCGGGGGACCAGTACCCAAGGTGACTTCTGGCCTTCCCATGTATACACATACACAATCATATATAGAACTCCTACCCTCATCAAGGTTAAAGTTGAACTTTATCAATATTTTTCTGTCAATTAATTTAGAATGACTTTCTCTTAAGACTACACCAATTTATCTATTAACTGAAATCACAGTACATTTCATTATGTGTCAAGAATATGTAAGCTTCTATAATTGTAAAATGTAAAGTCTTTCAAATATGTTTTAATTATTTCATACTAAAATGAATCTCATATATATATATATATATATGAAAATTTAAGTTATTCACATAAATTAAGGGAAGGGATGACTTAGTGAATAGTTTCATAGTAAGTTTCAAAAATAATCTCAGTATTTCCTAAGGGTCATATTAGCAAAATGTTTTCTAATTTTGTAGACATTTTGCTTGGTCTACAAGTCTTCAGTTCTTAGTTTCAGTCAATTAAAAATTATAGTTAATACATAGTTTTCATTCAAGTAATACTTTTCTAAGATACAAAACAAAAGGGACATAAGAATACATAAGAAAGAACAAACTTCCCTCCAGGCCACATCCATGAGCTACCAGTTCCCTTCTCTAACATTAATCGAAGTGTGAGACTTGATAAGCACATAAGCATTCATAGGCAAGTAAACCTTGTACTCAAACATCTAACATAGATGCTAGTGAATCCACTACTTAAGGCTCTGCTTTATCCACTTGTCAGTGTATCTTGGAAACCATTCAGTTGCATTAAGGGCTTTTTTTATGGATGCTTTATATTTTTATGTCATCAAATCATATAGCTCTATGAAAGATCCATCTCTTTGTGTGTAACTTGGTTGGTTTAACAGTGTTCTGCTAATAGACATGTAAGTCGTTTGCAGTCATTTGTTCTTATAAACACCATTTCATGCATGTGTGAGTATATTTGTAGGAAAGATTCTTGGATGTAGAATTATTGGTCCCCAGGCATTTACAGATGTAATTTTCATAGATTTGCCAAATTATCTTCTCATCGTGAATTGTCACAATTCTGTTCTTCAACAAATATGCAAGGATGCTTGTTTTCCCTATATTCTTACCTACAAAGAACACCTTGTAAGACTACGGCAACTTTTACATGAAAAACATATCTTAGTGAATTATTTTATATTTTTGGAACTGTAAATTAATTTGAATTTCTTTTTAAATACTTCTGAGTCATTCACATTTTATCCCTGGAATCAACTGTGCTCATTTTTTTTCCCTGTTGGATGGATTTTCCTTACTGATTTATAATAGAATTTTTTCAAGTATTAAATAAGAGTTAACTTAAGTCTGGAGATACAGCTTAATGGCAGGGCCTTTGCTTAGTAGTCCCAAGGCCCTGGGTTTGATCCTTACTAGTATAAAAACTAAAAGACTGTTGCTAGATTGTTTGCACTCAGCATAATGTTCTTTTTCACAGTTGTCTGATATTGTTGATTATTTTAACCATGAAATGTAGAACCTTCTGGTTGAGTGTATCAAGATCACATGTAATTTAAATTAACCTGGGGAATATTGACATCACATTATGTAATTTTACTTTATAGTTTGAAGTATTTATCCAAGGCATATCTGTGCACAGTTTAAGTGGTCAAATTGCCTTTGTACTAAAGAAGAAGTGCAGACCCCAGCTCCTCTCACCATGTAACAAGCCTTTTTTACCTGAATTGAAGCCCCAGCTCCACATTTGTTCATTAGAATCCTCTCTTGTTACTTGGATTTGCTCTCTTTACTGTTGTCTATTAGCTTCTTATCAAGGAAGATGATGCAGTTTTTCCTGTTCTCACCCAGCATCCCATGGGCATCATCCCCACCCACCATCCTCTTTCTTACAATAGAGTGATATCCTAATTTTGGTTAGATCAACAGTCAGTGTTTTCAATATTTTGACTATGTAAATGCCATTCAAAACTGAACCATGCAGTAAATTATGATTATTTTCCCTTTCTGCACAACTATTATGTTTTCCCTGAAGCTAATATTTGCTGTGTTTATGGTTTGTTTGCTTCATTTTTATGCTTTTATTACTAATTCAGCTCCAGATCTTAGCCAATTATCTGAAGCCCTCCTCCAGTAATTCAGATGCTTTGGTTATTTCCTTCTTCATTTTATCCACCCACTGAAAGCCCCTCCACCCAGATGCTGGCTTGTTCTGCTCTCCCTTCTCCTTCAGTCCAAGGATACTCTGCATTCTTGTGTCAATGTGTCCATTGCCAAGCGCTCTTCTTTTCTAATTCTAACTTTTCTTAGAGGAGCCTGCTGTTCAAGGGGTCAGTAGGTGGAGTCCTTTCTAGTCAACCCTTACACCCAATGGATGATTCAAATGGAAATAATTGTTCTCTGGTGTCATGAAGGTACTGTCCCTGGACACTTCAGCAGCCACCTTTGTTTTTGAGAAACATGAAGCTACTCCTAGCCATGGCCTACTCCCCACTCTCTGCCCAGGCTTCTTTCAGTGCCTTCCAATTCTAAAAGTTAGCACTTACATGCACCAAGGTGTATATATTTCTGTGCATGTACTTATTGAATAGATGCTAAGTTACTGACTCCAATGGTACTCATACTTCATGCCCAGGAAAATTATTGAACACTTTTCTTTTAGCATCTTTAATTGTGTATGTTAATTATACAAAACAGTTGATTTTCATACACATGTACAGAGTACTTTGATCATATTTTTCCTATTACACATACTTACCTTTCATTTTCTCCTTTTCTTTCTGAATATTTCCTCTCTACCTTCATGCCTTTGTGTGTGTGCACATCTGTGTGCAGGTGTGCTAACCTGTGTAGGTATGTTTAGGGGACAGAGATTGATGATAGCTTGTCTTCCACAATCACCTCTCCATCTTTTTTTTTTTTTTTTTTTTAAACATCGTGTCTGTCACTGAACCTGAAGCTCACCGTTTTTCTTTCTAGGCTGTCTAGTGACCTCTGGAATCTTCTTGTCTCTGTCCCCTAGCACTATAGTTAAAGACACATACTGCTACATCCAGCTTTTTATGGGGGTACAAGGGATCTGAACTTAAGTTCTCATAAATACTTTAACACTTCAACCACTGACTGACCACTGCCTTTGTGCTATTTGTGTAAGGTTCTACATATGAGAGAAAGTATGGTACTTTTCTTTCCGAGGTCTCTTTTATGTAGCATGATGATCTCCATTCCAACCACTACCCTGAAAGCCATGCAATTCTTTATGGTGAATATTACTCCACTGTGTGTGTATTTTTTGATAGGCACCTAGGTTGATCTATAACCTGGCTATTGTAAATTAGTGCTAGAGTGAAGCTGTGTGTTCAGGTTATCGCTGTGTTTCTAGTTTCGATTCCTTCTTTTGTTAATTATTCTCTCCTATTGTGTTTTCTTTTTTCTTTCTCTGAAACTTTGGCTTTTGGATGTTGGGGGAGTTGGGTTGTTTCTCTCATACCCATATTTTCAAACATTTGCAATGTTTTGCTTTGCTTTGCTGAGAGATTTCCTTAGCTTCTTTGTTTTCTTTTTGACTTTTAATATAGACCATCGTTGTTTTTAATTTCCAAGGACTCACTATTGTTTTCTGAAGGTTCCTTTTGTACACGGGTTTGCAATGTTTTCTTGTGTCTCTGGGGATGTCTGTAATAGTGTTTTCTGTTCGTAGTTGTCTTAACATTGAATATTCCATTCCTTTAAAATTGCTTTGTCCAGTTTGTTTGTTTTGATCTCTATCTCTTGTATGTGATGCTTCTCTAGATATCTGCATCAAGAAATGGGGAGATCTAGACTAAGACAAGCCTGGCAGGCAGGAGGGAGATAGCAGAGTAACTTAAGGAAGTGGAGATATTTAAGCTGGTCATTAGCTGAAAGAGCTAGAGATAAAGTGATGTCTGTTTTTCTGGTTGCTTAATTCATAGAGATTGGTAACACTAAGTAAGAGAAAAGGAGTCTGGGAAAAGTGCTTTGTGAGGGCTGGAGAGGCAGCTCAGGGTTTAAGAGTATGTATTTATTTCTCATGGAGAGGACCTGAGTTTGGTTCCCAGCATCCACATTGGGCTGCTCATAACTACCTACACTCCAGTTCTAGGCAATCCAATGATTGTGGCTCTGTGGGCACTTTCACTCATGGCAAATAACCCCCTCTACATATATACTTAAATGATAAAATACATATTATTGAAAATGTTTAGCATTGGAAATCCTGTGTATGTTGTCTGGGCATGTGGATTATTTTTCCTTGTAAAAGTTGGGCAAAAATAAGTAATTCTGTGCATTATTTTCACTTCATTCCATGACGGGGCAGTAAACATGCTCCTTAGCCCCAGCCCTTCTGGTAGATCACAATGATGCATATCAAGCTCTGTGGCTCATCTGGAGACATATCCAACCGAGCAGAAAACACTGAATTTTACTGAATTCCAAGATAATTTGCAAATACCATAGTGAAAATGGCCCCATTGCCAATGCAGTGGACTAAATGGTAGGTAGGAAATTGTTAGTTAACCCTGGTAAATAGAAATCTGCCCCATCTTCTCTGCACTGAGCAGTCATATACCATATATACCATATAAAGAGCACTGATATACCATAAAAAGAGAATTAGTAAGAATTGCAGGCATAGATGACATTTGAACCTTTTGGTTGGCAAGTGAATAGAACTTTATCCAAATACAATAAAAATCCTAGTGGACCAGGAAGATGCTCTGTGGGGCAGGGATGGTACAAAAAAAAAAGCTACAGGAGAGGGCCTTATGGTGGGTGAGGCTAGGATGTGGTTCTCTGTGATGAGAGACAAAGTGCTGGGAGGCCACAGTGAAGTAGCTATGATAAAGTGAAATATCCTTCTGCCTCTGTCCAGTAGTATAATGTACATGATTCATGAGAGCCACAGGTAAAAACATCAAGATTCCCTTTGGAGCCAATTGTAGCTTCCACTCTGCCCTGAGCCATATTGTTCCCAGTGATGACATAAGTTAATCCTCATGTGACTCGATGTATAATATTTCTGAGTGGCTAATTAATTCTGTAATCACACAAGTGGCAATTAGCGAGATGCTTCTCTGATTAGGGGCCTGTGGTCAAGAGGTTCTTACACACTTGCATTTACTGAAAAGGAAGGCTCCTTTTTGTGGCACCTGTTAATTTCCACCAGCAGGGGACCTGAGATTTAGCCAAGATATCTCACCTCTTCCCCTTCTCTGCACCTGTCACTCATTCTTGTATAGGGAGTATTCTGAGGACAGCCTCAGATGTGGGTCTTTACCTTGTAGCATGAATCTTAAAAGGTCTTATTAATAAAAACAAACCCAGAGCCAGGTATTGGGATGAACACTGAAAGATCAGAGAAATAGAACACAAGCCACAGCTAACCTCACCTTGCCAATTCCTGAGTTGGTCTTGTTTCCTAAGACTGAAAACCTCTGAGTCCTCATCCCAATGGCTCTCAGCTGAACTGCTGCTAAAAGCTAAAAACTTAAAAAGGCTTCTAGTTCCTGGTCCTCATGCTTTATATACCTTTCTGCTTCCTGCTATCACTTCTTGGGATTAAAGGCATGTGTTACCATGTCTGGCTGTTTCCACATTTTTTTTTTGTTTGTTTTTTGTTTTTTGTTTTTCGAGACAGGGTTTCTCTGTGTAGCTTTGCGCCTTTCCTGGAACTCACTTGGTAGCCCAGGCTGGCCTCGAACTCACAAAGATCCGCCTGCCTCTGCCTCCCAAGTGCTGGGATTAAAGGCGTGCGCCACCACCGCCTGGCCTGTTTCCACATTTTTAAGATGTAAAGTCTCTTTACTGTTTGCCACTGTGCATGTAAGGATATCTGGCCCTTCAGATTCTGGGGATTCTACTGTTTCCACCTCTCCTATCACTGTAGGAGCACTAGGATTATAGACATAGGCTACCATACCTGGCCTTAGGTGGGTTCAATGGATTCAAACTCAGGTCCTCATGCTTATGTGGCAAATACTTTACCCATTGAGCCATCTCCATGGGTCCTCTGCATCATTATTAACACTTAATCTTGTGAGAATTATTTCATTTCTGTCATTCCTACTTGGAAAAATGGAACCTCATCTGCTCAATTAGTAAGTATTACAATAGACACTTTTTGTAATTCTCCCTTAGTCTGTGGACTGTTGTTACCACTTTATAGGTACATAATCAGAAGCCCTAGCTATTCATAATGCATGCATAGCCTTGTATAATAGCAAGGTGTTTACATCTGGAAATGAAAGTATCCCCCGACAGTTATGCTGAGGCTGACCAGGGAAGTGTTAGCAGCAGAAGGTAGAATAAAAATTATTGATAACAACACTGAAGGTAGATAGCCTTAAGCTCAAATGTAGAGTTTCCAAATTATTGTCCATCTGCCAGTGTTTTTTTTTTTTTAATAAATACTACATTTGACTACATAGCATTGCTATTAGGGTTAGAGAAGTAACATATAGACTATATACAGCTTTTGAGAACTGTTAGTTGCTCCTTGTTTCTAAGAAGAATATCTGCCTCGCATATGGGATACTGCTGAAATGGTTAAGTCCCTGCACTATCATTCTTTGGCATACCCAATGGGGCATTTATTCTTTTTGCTTTAAAACATTTGGGAAATTTGACTTGATTCTCTTAGAGATTATGATAAATAACCATACTGGTCAATTATGGCACATCCCTGGAAGCCTCCTATTAGTAAATAGTGTAGGATTGACATGTATAGGTGATAAATTAAGTCATTAAAACCTACTGTGATGAGGTGACTTCTAGAAGACTCTGCTATTTGTACTGTCCACCCTTAGTGGTGATGGAATACGTTTTGAGTCTCTAACTTCCAGCTCTACTCTAATCAATTGCACTTCAAACCTGGCCCTGGTGTGGTGCCCTAGTTTGATTCCAATTGCTGTGATAAATACCAAGACCAAAAGCAAGTTGGAGAGGAAAGGGTTTATTTTATTTTAATGCTTAGGGTTCATCATAAAGGAAAGTCAGAGCAGGAATTGAAGCAGGGACCATGGAGAAATGCTGCTTACTGGCGTTTTCCTCATAGCTCACCCAGCTTTCTTCTTAATACAACCCAAGACCACTGGCACAGGGGTGACACCACCTTCTGTGGGCGGGGACCCTACCATATCAATCATTAATCAAGTGAAGGCCCCACAGACGTGTCTACAGGCAATCTGATGGAGGCATTTTCTCAGTTGAGGTTCCCTCTTCCCAGATGACCTCGGCTTGTGTCAAGTTGACAAAACACAGCAACATTCATCAAAATAGACATTAAAATACACCCATCTTTGTATAGGAAAATGTTATCCTAAAGAGTTATGACAAACTAGTCTGGCAAAGTCACTCTGCTAGTCAAAACTCTTGAAGCACAAGCCTAATGACTTGAGTTAACAGAGGGTCACTCTTTGCAGATGGCTCTAGCTTGTGTTAAGTTGACCCCAAACTAATCAGCACACATGGGAATGCCAAAGGAATGAATTCAACCTTCTCATACAGGGCCTTATCACTACCAGGGCCATTCTTAGGTACGAACTACCCAGTCTCATCAGCTATTGTCTCAATCTGATAACTGACTAGGGAAAAGAGCCTCCTTAAAATTACGGTGGTTCCTATTACAACTACATTTTTACTGAGTCCTTGCAAATAGTGCCCTGACTTTGGGTAAGTTCACTTACCTCCTTTTCCTTCTGTTTCTTATTTGCATAAATGGAATTAACTGTGGGCCTACATCTATGAGTACTGGGAGGATTCACTGGAAGGGAAAAAATACACAAGGCATTTAGCACAGTACCAGCTATGTCCTGAATGCTCAACAGATATTAATCACTGTCAATCTATTTCTATTCTCAGTTTCCTTATGGTTCTGGTGTGACGCTCAGCCCCATTTTATAGAAAAAGCAATTGAGACAGAGAGATCACATGACACTCACAGAATGAGAAAAATCATTGGTAACTGATGATTAAAATGCGGAAAGACTTATTTAGGATGTAACCCTGGTCAGTTCATGTTGTCTCCCTCTTTCTCCTACACTCTTCCTTCCTCCTTCAGCCCCTCCAACCTCTAATATCTATTTGCCAAAGCTTCAAAAGAATCCTCAACGCTCGACATTGTGTGTCAAGCTTGCTAGCTCAGGCAGTGACAAGGCCTGAGGCAGAGAGTCTCTAACAGAGCCTGCTCTTTTCCTAGCTGTTTTCATCACTGGCCTAGGGGGAACTGTTGAAAGCATCTGCCTGCCCCCCTTGGCATCATCTGTGACTCCAAACTCATGTACAGAGAAAACAGTGGCACAGGAATGTTCAGAGTACTGAGTAAGAGAATGTAGCTTGTCCCAGCTTCCAGCTTTGCTCAGGTGAGAAGAGGTACCTTTGTACACCCCTTATTACATTCACAAGTACAATAACTATTACCCCAGTGATAAAGGAAATGAATTTGAAGAGGACCATGTGCCTGCCAGAGTGAAAACAGTTAAACAGAAAGGAATGGACAGATGGACATGTGGCATGTAATCCTCACAGTGACTCCTGCAGTATGTACAATAATAACCATCCCATTTTAGAGACAGAAAATCAAGGCAGACTATCATCAGAACCCATTCTTAGGATAAAACTGTTTATGGTGATATTTTATTTGTATGTTAATAAATAAAGTTTGCCTCGAGATCAGAGGAAATAGCAAGCCATTAACACAAAAGTTAGGCAGTGGTAGCACACGCCCTTAATCCCATAACTTGGCAGGCAAGGTCTCTATGTGTTCAAGGCCATGTTAGGGAACAGTGCCAAGTGTGGTGACACATGCCTTTAATCCAGTACCAAACATAGAGACCTGGAGGTCTGTACAGACAGGCAGTAACAAGGAAGTGAGGTAGCTGGGCTAAGAGCCAATGAGAGGGCAGAACAGCAAGACAATAAAAGCCTGGGTAGACAGGAAGTCGTGGCATTTTGGAAGCTACAGAGCTGGTGAGGTAAGGTGGTTGGTGGCTCTCACTGTTTCCCAGATCTCTAAGGTTTTCACCCCTATATTTGACTCCGTGTTTTTTTATTTAATAAGACCATTTAGAAATTCGTCTACACCTGTTCACCTGCTAAACACACCCAGAGCCGCAGCACACTGCTCACCTTGTGCCATGCTGCCTCATCTCCTACTTTCCAGTTTGGTAGTCAACTAAAAGGCATCTGGGAGCCCCATCAGGTCCCTCTTAGGCCTTCATAAAGATGAGCAGGATTCCCGAAGGGGCACTTCAGAGTCTGTCTAGGAAAGCACCCTGGCTGAGAGCTGGCAGCACACCCAGGTTTGATTACTTGAGTCTACAAAGGAACACTGACTTGGTGGAGCAGCCCATCTGAAAATTCCTCTGCTTGATTTTCCTGGAATCAAATTAGGCTGGTGAATAGGCCAGTGGCATTTTCATCAATTTCTCAGCTTTCCCTTGGAACTGAGCCTGATTTCCTTGGCCTCCCGCAATGCCGCCTGCTGTTTCCTGAGCAAACTGGCTCGCAGAACCAAGCCCTGCTTCAGTAACGTGGCAAGGCAACGTGGCGGAGGGAAGATTACAGGTATTTCAGGCCATTTAGGATCATTTAGAATCGAGCTGTTTTCCGAGCAGGCAATTAATCCAGTTGCATTAAAGGAAACTGCTGGGTTCCTGCACCTCTCCCTGAGTTAAGAGGGGATTTGGAGGCACTGTTAACTGGCTTGCCAACTGGCTCTGGGCTCACTGGGGTACCTTCCTTGGGGAAAGGACCACTCGGCTGTAAACGGTAGATCTGCTTTGGGAAGAAGGTATTGTATGAACTGACAAAAACTGACAACATGACTGCTCGGTGGTATGTGAAGGTTTCTTTGTAGATGTGTGAGAGAGAACAGCCAGAGGCCTCTGGAAGAGTTGAGAGAAGAGAGAGAAAGAAGTAGACTGAACACAGTTAGCAGACTGGACATGACCTGGGCTATGTGCCAGAGAGGAGAAAATAGCAGGGGATAGCAAACAGAGCGGGCATAGTGAGAATCGCAGGAGCACAGAGATAGAGATAGAGATAGCATAGTGAGAACAGCAAGAGCCTAGAACAGTGAGAATATGCAGGTTATAAGAAGGGTGAGTAGCTGGGGGGGGGGGCGGGAGGAAAGGCCAGGAGACTGCAGTGGGGGCTTTGAAATGCATAACAAGTATTGTGAGTAGGGGCTGAGGCAATCTCGAGGCCAGCATGAACCTTGACTATGCCGGCAGGTACCACAGGTATATGGAGAGCCTTATGTCCCTGTTGCTGGAGGTATGGGAAATGACTCCTTTTGGTAGACATGAAGGGCTGACAAGTTCCTGAGGAATGCTGGTTTTATGTAACCTCCAGAAATCCTGCTATAGGCCAGGTTGTGCTCATTTCTGGATATTTGGACTGCTTTCATGTTGAGAGGTTTGAGCATTTATCTGGAGCCCATCATTTTCTAAGAATAAGAACCTGTTGGAATCATGGGATAGAAGTTTGGAGGAATGCTGTCAGGTCAGGGAAATGGGTGACTTCATGAGCACCATTATGCTTCAAAGGCAACAGTTTACAAAATAGTCTACTTCCTTTGTAACTTAGTTAGCAGGAACACAGGTCCTAGTATACAAAATTCAATTATTAAATATTAACTTTCATTTCACATTTGCAGAATGATCCAAAATATGTGAGAACTAAACAGAATGGGCACACCTCATGCAGTAAATCTGTCATCTGTCTGTCTATCTTTCTGTCTGTGGTAGAATAGATACAAAAGGCTAAAGAGAGTATATCTGAGTCTTAAGAGGTTTTAGAAGTGGGCTGGCATGTAAATGTAATGGAGTCTGTATTGGTAATATGAAGAAGCCAAACCATATGTAAGATAGGATCTGCCGCTGGGTGGTGGTGGTGCACACCTTTAAGCCCAGCACTCAGGAGGCAGAGCCAGGTGAATCTCTGTGAGTTCAAGGCCAGCCTGGTCTATAGAGTGAGATCTAGGACAGGCACCAAAACTATACAGAGAAACCCTTTCTCAAAAACAAACAAACAAACAAACAAACAAACACAAGATGGGGGCTGCTGCTCTTATGTCAAACCACTGTGGGGTTCGAGTTGGGAGTGAGGATTCAGGGTTGAGTCCAGCCATGGGGTAAAAGAGCAGGCCAGGTCCAGAGACAGAACATGCAGGTGACCTGACGGACAGCAGGGGGTTGGGCAGAGGACAACTGAGTAAGGTGTGTCAGCAGCAGGGGCCTAGCCAAGCTGACGTCCCCGGGACAGTCTGGAGTTCTTCGCCTGTTGGCACACAGCAGGTGTCAGATGACAGATCATTATGGGAGCTGTTGCCCTCCCAGTCTTACAGTGGTGGGTGCCTACTTCTTTATGGGGTCCAAAGAAGGAAGTTATATTCTTTCCTCTGTCTAGTGTGTCAGATAACTTCTTGGGCCTGGTTTCTCTGGTGTGATTTTAATTTGCTCGTTGGTCCCACAGTCTTGATTCACCCTGAGAAGTTAACAGAGAGTCTCCCTTTCTACTCCCAGGAGTAAGTCATCTATCAGCCTGAGCTGCATAGATGGTTCTGGAGATGTTGTTGTTACAGGTCAGCCCAGGCACACAGGTACCCTCCATCCTCAAAATGCAGTCACAGGCTGCCTGTAAAACAGCCTCTCACATCAAGGCTCAGTCTGGGTAAACATTTGAAAACAAGACGAAACACTCTTCTATACAATGTGGAATAACTAACTTAGGCCAGTCACAACCTGATCCAAACAGGTAGGATGAAAAATAAACACACTGCCTTGGAGCATTCTCTTTCAATTAATATGGATCTGGACACAATGCTTGGAGTCCCTAGAGGGCCTCTGGAATTGTGCCATCCTTGAAGTCCTACTATAGGCTGAACATTTGCAACTCCATTTATATCAGCCTCACAAGCAATTGCATAAGGTAGGATCTATAGAGATGGAGGTTAAGGCTTCAAAAAATTAATGAGTTTATACTTAAGTCCAAGAATCCATGGCATCTAGCCCTGCAACTACACTATCCACATCCTCCAGAGGCTTGCATTAGGGGGCTTTATTTTTTTGTGCTCAGGCAATAATACTTAGACAGGTGGCCATACTCTTTAGCATTATCTCTTTCTCACAGCCTTGTCTTTTCCCAAACCAATATAGATATATTGCTTGTCACCCTGCAGCGAAAGCCTGTGTGTCCCATCGGGTTCTTATGAGGAGAAGCATCCCTTCTGCTGTGGGATGATCCTTCTGTGTGCTGTGAATATGTATTACTCTCATTGGCTAATAATAAAGCTATTTGGCCTACGGCAAAACAGGATAAGTTTAGGTGGAACAATCAAACTGAGGATTTGGAGAAAGAGGGGCAGAGTCAGGGGAGATGCCAGCAAGCTGCCAAAGAAGCAAGATGCAAGAGGACCAGTAAAGCCATGGTCATGTGGCAACACATAGATGAATAGAAATGGGTTAGTTTAAATGTAAGAGCTAGTTAATAATAAGCCTGAGTTATCGGCCGAGCATTTTGTAGTTAATATAAGCTTTTGTGTGTTTATTTGGGACTGGCGGTCAGGACAGAAAACTCTTCCTCCACTTTATCTTTCCTACTCATTTTAATGGATCCAGTGGATAGCACAAGCTTGGCCAAGTCCCTTTCTTTTCTGTCTCCCCTTCCTTTGAAGTGGCACTGGAGGGCTGGTCTCTCTCCGTGAGGGTTGAGGCTGAGCTGAAGGTCTGTGGAAAGCATCAGAATATACCAATCGAAATACTGTCTCCTTAGAGGAAGCATGCAAATCTCTGTCCACTCCTCATACTAGGAGTCCTTGCTTCTGTAGGTGGCCTCCCCCTTCAGCATTTACCCATAGTCTAGAATCCACTGAGAGAAACTTGCTTGAATGGTTGAGTATATTCTAAAATGAAACTTCTTTGGCAGAAGCCAAAGGGCCTGGAAGCCAGGAGGCTGCCAATTTATATTTGCTGAAGAAATGCTAATGAAAACTCCACTAAATTCCTTCCCAGTGAGTCAGGCATATCTCCCATGCCCAAGTAAAAGTGATAATCAATAAGAAGGCTAATAATCAATTTATAGGAGCCACCTTTCTTTCTCAATTTCTGGTGGTGTTATCCTGCCTGTTTACAACACACCCTCCCCCAGCACATGGATCACCCTCTGTTCACAACACAAGCAAATTTTCAATTTTATTTTACATTTTTATGAATGTAGAAGGAAATGCACATATTGAAAATTCTAACATTTCATGTCACCATATCCTAGCATAAAAACCTGAGGTAGCAGTCCAGTGTATGTTGATGACTCTTTTACTCAGATTTTAAGTTACTGCCTTTTCTAATTCCCAAAAAGATACTTTCTAGCTAAGGGAATGTAAAATCTCCTGCCATCAATAAGTGACAATTGGAGCATACTTGTCACTAGTTTTGGGGATGGACTCTTTAGCTCCTCTGCAAGACATTTCTTATGTTCCTGTTGGGTTTAATCCATGGGTCTCCGTGCTAAGAACTGTGTTAAAATGAAAATTTTAGGCATCATTGGCATCCAGTTTATACTAGTTCTTGTTACAAAAACCAACACTTTCTAGGTTACACCCTAGTCCCACCAGATCAGAAGCCAGGCCTCTGTGACAGTTACTACTAACACAAATGCCACAACCTTGTTTTCAGTTCTCCTTCCAATGGCTTAGTCTGAGAGCTTCAAGTGACAAGGTCTGGTTGGATAAGCCCATGGATGAGGAGGACACTTGGACTGGCAGGAAGAGTATTTGCATTTTCATGAACATGAACAAGAACACAAGAGAACGTTCAAGAGTTTTTATTTTTCTTTTCCATCATCAACCTGGTAAACTCTACATTTCTAACTGGATCCCAGAAACCACCTCCCTTTCAAAGCCTTTGGCTAAATCTCCAAGCTAAGCTAAGTATGGCAGTTCATACCTACTTCAATCCTGAATAGATTACATGGCAGTGATGTGTGTCTGCAGTCTCCCTCTAGGGTCCATACTCTCTGTGCTTAGGAAATACCATGCACAGTAGGAGGCATGCAGCAGGCAAACTGAATGATGAGTAGTAAATGTCTTAGAAAAGACTCCTAGTAATACTTGACTTGTCCCTGTATTTGTAAAGGAGGAGATCATGGAAAGCAAGATCTCCCTCTAAAGAATTGCCCCCTTCATTGTTTTATCTACTTCATTGGATTTGTGGTCAGTGCTTTGTCAGTCTGTGGAAAAGCCCTTTCTTGTCATAAACAAGATGAAATCATTATAGCTGTGCATTGCATAGCAGTGTTTCTTTCAGTAATGGGTTGTATGTTTGATGAAGGTCCCATATAACTATACTACCTTATAACATGGTGGCTATCTCCATTTGTATAAGCATGTTTTGTCACATCAGACCAATAGCAAAGCATACACTTTTGTTTGTTTTTAAGAGAGAGAAAGAATGTGGTGTTAGGTGGATAGGGAGCCAGAAAGGATCTGGGAGGAAGTGTGAGAGGGGAAAGATTATGGTCCAAATATTTTATATGAAAAAACTTTTAAATATATTTTAAAAGGATGTTACAACAATTTTTTTCTGTTTGACCAAAATAAGACAAGGTATCTGGGGCAGGGGCATTGATAATGCAAAAAGTTCATTTAGAATTAAAAGATGAAGAAGAAACAGGTCAGTCCTGCTTTTCATAGCTAGTCATAGACTTTTCTAAGTTTTTTTTCCTATAAGAGCTTGGAAATGCAGGGATCATAGAAGGATTCCAAAAGACAGTTATGATATGATAAGCCGATGACTGACAGAACCATAAATGGGCAGCTGCCAAGTATATGGAGGCAAAAAAAAAAAAATCAGGGCATGAAGGCTGACAGGTCAGATGGACTTTCCAAAAGCATGAACTCAGCTGCCCAGTCTATGAGAGAGAGAGAGAGAGAGAGAGAGAGAGAGAGAGAGAGAGAGAGAGAGAGAGAGAAAGAGAGAAAGAGAGAGACTGAGACTATTCCATAAAACTCTAGGCTGGTTGAGTACAGTTCTGGAATGCTTGAAGTCTGGAATAGGTAAGCCATACTGCAGGTCTGTCTTTCTGTTTATGTTTTAGAAATTTAAACTTTAGGCCTATAAGGAAGCAAATAGGGGAGGTGCTTTCAAGATTTTCCAGTTTACACTAAATTGTAATAGAAATGGTCTATAGTATTGGACATTCTGAGGATAAAACTTGGAGTTACCTAGGACGTACAAATGATTGGGCTAAGACTCAAAGTCAGGCCAGGGATTAGGAATAGTAAGGGATGTGAAGAACTTAATGGATTCAGATAGTTGACTTTTTAGAGCTGTTGTACTTGGCACAAATATATCTAACCATTCATTTATATATCTATATCAATATGTATGGCTGAATACTCACTACATGCCAGCCACTGTAAGTTGTTGGACTTAAATCAAGGCAAGATCCTCAAATGCTGCAAACATGTGACCTGCCTTGAAGTTTTCAAATGCTGTCTAAGTAAGAGAAATCCATGCTGAAGGTTGGGTAAGAAAGATAAATAACAAGCAATCATTACAAAGCAAACATGTGAGGCTAGAGAGAGAGTTAAGTAGGTAAGAGCACTTGCTGCTCTTGATGAGGTCCCAGGTTCAGTTACTGGCACACACATGGCAGCTCACAGTTCTGTTTCTCCAGTTTCTGTTGATCTATTGCTCTTTTCTGGCTTCTGTAAGCACTGGGCATGCAAATAGTGCACAGACATGCATGTAGGCAAACACTCATATATATAAATATAAATATAAATAAATGAATTGTTTAAAAAGCAAAAATGTGATATAAAGACATTTTTAGCAAAAGAAACTAAATATACAAAGATTGCAGAACTGGCAGAAACATGATATATTCCAGTAATAATGAGCCCAGCAGTTGGAGAGTAGTTTGCAATCAGAGGTCCAGCAGGAGCCAGCTCATGGGCCTTCTAGACCATGTGGAAGATTTTACCCCTCGCCTATGAATGATGGAAAACATTGGAAGATTTTAGGCAAGAGAGCCACAGAGCTTTGCATTTTAAAATATTCTATGTTCTATCAGCTAAAACTTGGAATTCATTTTTTCCCATAGAAATAACGTAATAAATGGTAGCTCTGGGAAGCCAGAATAATGCTATTAGCACAATGTATCCAGCTAAACAGCCCACTGAAAAGCTTGGCTTTGTTGCCAACCACCATTTATAACTTAGTTTCTATAAGAAAATGCATTCCAAATTCCAGACAACCTAATTACAAATGACATTTTGGGGGACAGCCTACAATCTACTTAGACTTGTGAAAAGACTCCAACATTTTTTTCATATCAAAGGTTGTTAAGAAAGGTAAGTAACAGACTTCTAATTTTGAGATGCTGGAGGAACAAGCCGTATGCCCCCTTCTGCTCTCTGAAATTACCCCTCTGTGAAAAGAAAAAAGACCAGAAGAAAAGAAAATGTAAGTGCTAAGGTAAAAGCAAAAAGAATGTATTGTGCTGGACGATAGGTATGAGGAAGGGCTGCAGTGTGAACATTAAGGTTGGGAGCTGAAAGAAGACATCTATGGCCCTAGACCCTAACAAAGTCTGCGGGACAGATCACAAGATTGCTATTTTACCCTAAGAAGCCAAGACCTTTGAGTTCGGTTTCAGAGGCCACATGAGGATGGAGCAACACTTTCCTACAATATGGCATAACAGAGAATTAAAGGGTTGTTTGAATAAAGAGCTAAGAGCTAGCCTATAACTGGCTTCAGGGTAGAAATGATAGAATTTTATGGCATTGACCTATGCTGAATAAAATAATTAATGCATACACCTGGTACTTTTTATCATAAAGGATTTTGCTATGAAGTGGGAAAATTTTTTACAGGCTTAGAATGCATCCCTGCCACACTTCTGATAAATCCATCTGCAGTTAATGCAAACAGAACTCTACTCGATGGTTGGTAATAATAATTATAATTGAAGAAACCAATGTAGATCCTACACAAGGAAAATACAATAAATTGGAGGGAAGACAAAGGCTGACTCAGAAATATTGGTGCCAATAAAATGAAAGCTGGATTCAAATTTATCCCTATTAATTTAAAAATGAAAGCTAAGCAATTACCTTTTTCCACAAAAAAAAAAAAAAATACAACATGATTTAGATCAAGCAGGCCTTAAAATAGGTTTGGCTTGTTCAGAGTTGGGAAAATGTAAGAAAATCAAAGCATCAGGTCAGTGAATGTGTTGTACTGGGAACATCACCAAGGAAAACTAGGGCTACTTCACATCCCCATATTCCAGTAATGGTGCAGAAAAGAAACATAAATTAAAGCATTGAAACTAACTTAAGAAAAAAATAATAGATGTGGAAGTCAAAGGAGATTTAGAATGTCCATAATTATGTTCCCCAAAGAAGAAAAATAATCTGAACAGATCAATGTGTTGAAAGATGTGTACCTAGGCGGGAAAAGTGCACTGCTGAGTGTAATAATCCCACAAGTACAGTCCCCATTATAAATTTGATTAAATTATTAGAAGACAAACTTCAGCTAGTAGTAGATAAATGGACTCAACATTTTGTGCCCAGCCCTTTTGCTATATCTTCTCCATTCAAAAAAAGCCACACGTGTTGGAATTATAATTGCAAAATTAGAAATGTGAAAATTGCCCAATTTATTCCCACTGTGACTAACACTGTAAACCATGTATTCTTAAAACAAAAACAAAACAACATTGAAACAGTCTCATAAATGGTAGAAAAAGGCAAGTGAATGATTATGCCTGGGTGATAAAGGAAATATTCATAGGACAAAATGAAAGAGAGTTGAGAATGGAGTAGTAAGTGAACAGAAACCAGAGCCTGAGTTTCGGTACCAGGGCATTGAAGATGACGGTTCACCCTCAATGAAATGCATGCACTTTAATGGAGTAGCCTCAATGAATTACCAAGTAGGCAAATGTACCTTATATATATTTTTAAAATAGAAAGATGGAATGGTGGATTAGACAAATATCTAATGTGAACAAGGCAATGTTTTTAAAGAGAATCACATAATAGCTAAGAAGTTATAAACTTGGTGGACATGAAAATGAAAGAAATAAGATACATATAAAAAGACTATTAATAACTTGTGAAGTGTAATTTAAAACTCATTTAAAAATATTTTATTTTTAGTGACATATATATGTGTGTCTGTGTTCGGTTTGTGCACTTGCGTACACTTGTGAAGTCCCAAAGAGGGCATCAGATCCCCTGGAGGTGGAACTGTAAGTGTTTGTGAGCTGTCTGACATGGGTGCTGGGAACCACACTCAGATCCTTTGCAAGAACAGTACACTCTCTTGGCCACTGAGCCATCTCTTCATCCCCATGAAGTAGAATTGAGTAAGCTACTGAATATACTCATGGGAGAAAATTGAAAGTATAAAAAGGGAATATAAGGATGGAGCAATATTGAAAGAAATATAGCTAAGGACTTTCTAGAACTGGTAGAAGACAGTGTTTCAAGAAGCCCAGTTGATCCTAAATGGGATGAATTAAAAATACTGAAAAGACACCTATACTTATTATAGAAAATTTCAAAGCATCCCAAAGAATCTTTTAAAAAAATTGGAAAAATATATAGCTCACTTTGCCATGGAATCACCAATTCAAATCAGAGTCAGTTTCAGCAATGAATGCTGGAAAACAGCAAACAAGCTACAGAATGAACATGAACAGGCAAAACAGCAAACCTTCACTTGGATACACAGTTGAGCATATGGATAAGAGGAAGCAGTCTGAACAATAAAAATACAAGAATTGGCTTCCAAGAAGCCATCACTCCAACAGATTCAAAGGAAGACTGAACGGGAAAGAGAGTGCTCATCTGCCACAGAAGACAGGCACAAGGGCAAGAAATGATGGTGAGCAAAGCAGCTGTTACAATGTGAAGTGTAGTTGGGTTTTTATTTCTTTAACTCTTAACTCCTTGGAGGCCCTCCAACCAGCTCCCAAATAAACACACAGAAACTATTCTTACTTACAAATGCTCGGCCTTACCTTGGCTTGTTTCTAGCCAGCTTTTCTTGACTTAAATTATCCTGTCTGTCTACCTTTTGCCTCTGGGCTTTTATCTTTCCCTACCTTTCTTTACTTCTTACTCCATGGCTGTTTGTGTAGCTGGGTGGCTGACCCCTGGGGTCCTCTCTCCTTCTTCTCTCACCCCTCCCTCCTCTTCTCTATTCTATATCGTCTCTGCATGCCAGCCCCACCTATCCTTTCTCCTGCCTAGCTATTGGCCATGCAGCTGTTTATTAGAAGAGTTGTTTTTGACAGGCAAAGTAACACAACTTCACAGAATTAAGCAAATGCAACCCAAAAGAATGCAACACATCTTTGCATCATTAAACAAATATTCCACAGCATGAACCAATATAACACATCTTTAACTAATATTCCTGTCAAGTCCCACTTGACCTGTTAAATGGGTTCTGAAGAGGGGAGTGTGGAATTGGGAAATAATAGCTATGAAATATAGATGTAGATGAAGAAAAAGATAGAGACACAGGATAGCTTTGGGAGGTTCTGGGTCAATACAGCAGACACTGACTTTATTGCTCACAGCCTTTAAATACCCAAAAGCAAGGGGGGGCAAAAAAGACCTCCCCCTTTCAAGGACATCACAGTTCAAAGTACAAAGTACAGTTAAATGTAAATACCTCCTTAGTACTCAAGACATCTGGTGACCACGCCTTATGGCAAAGCATCCTGTAATTCAGCCTTGAAGTAAAAGACACCTGGTAACCATGCCTTTTGGCCAAAACATCCTATTATGCAGCCTTGCAGGGGGCAAGCAAGCTAAGACTCTCTGACCTTGAGTCAAGATGAGAATAAGCCACAAGCTGGGATCTCTGTGGGCCCCCATATATTCCTCAACAGTATATTTTAATAAACTGTGAAAAATACTATAATGTGTACTTGGGTGTGTGCATATACTGAAAAAAGAGTGAAATTATTGGTCAACAATATGCATGCAAAGTGGGAGAGAGTTAATTGGATTTAAAGTGTATAAGAGATATGAATTGTTTGGAATGTATTGATAATATTTGGACTTTAAATGAAATGAATATAGTTTAATATTAAAGAGAGTCATTTAGATTCATTTCCCAAAGAAGACAGAAACATTGAGGAGAGGATTGGAAAATTACATAGAAGTCAAAGGACAAGCAAAATAGCAAAATGAAAGGAAGAAGTGATACTGAATTTATCAGTATCCTTATTGCACATCCATGCCTTTCTCCAAAACTCAGCAATTAACAGAGCTCTTAAAGAAAACACTGACTTTTTTTTTTTGGTAAATCTTTTATGATGGATAATGACATTAATGATCTAGTTTTATTTTTCCAAAATTATCTCCTACAAGCAACCCACAAACAACAACAAAAGCATAAAATAACTCAGAAGATATGATATCTCACTCAATTACAAGTTGTGGGTGGGAAGAATTAAACCATTGATAACCAGAAGGCCAACTCTGGGACATCCAAACAAAAGCTTTGAGATTTAAAAGAAAACTATATTGTTTGTATTTGCAGCTGAAAATGACTAAAATTTTCAAAAACGAGGATCAAATAACTAAAAGACCCAAGGACCCAGAGCCTGCATGGTGTCGAGACTGTGCAGAGACAATAGCCAAACAGTGAGGCGGCCTGTGGACCTCTGAATAAGAATCAAGGTGTCCCCACTGAAAGCACAAAAATCAAGTTTGAAGCCAGTACAGGGGGGAAATGTCTATAATGTCATCACCTGCGAGGATGACACAAGAGTCATGAGTTCCAGAACAGTCTGGGCACCAGAATGGGGCAGGTCTCAAAAAATAATAATAATAAAAGAAAAGAAGAGAAAGAAACAGTAATCAAGCTTGCAAATAAGGGCTACCACTGAGAGAGACCTTGCACATCGCAATAATTGTAACAAAGGTTCAGCTTTAAAGTATAGAAACTATGGAGCCATCTGGAACCTGTAGACTCCCAAAAGTAGCCTCCATTCAGGAATAATACTGGAATTATAGTCTAAACTGAGCAGCATGAAACAGTAGTGATAAGGAATTGAAAGTGTGGATAAAGGAATGTGAGAAAAAAAGTTGGGTATCAGAAGGGGAGTCAATATATCTTTGTAGGCCATGTGGAAAGAAGAAAAGAGAATGCTGGAAAGTTACTAATTAAATTTTGGATTATGTGTTCTTAGTGTTCAGGAAAATGAGTTCCATATAAAAAGGGAAATAAAATGACTGAAATCAAAAGTGAGTACCAAGAGAAAGAAAGAAATAACATCAGATAGTGAAAGCATGCCAGATAGATGTCCCTACAAGTCAGATGAAAATGGTAATGTCCTGTTTCAAAAACTGTTAAAGACATCAAAAAATGAGACATGAAATGATTAAAAAAAACAGAATTAGAATTTGGGGTTGAAGCCAAAGGACTTGGGAAATAACTACACATATAAGAAAACATTTCTCAGAAATGCAGAATAAGCTGGAAGTAACACAAGAGAGAGCAAATGAGCATAGAGAATGGTGCCTGGAGGAAAGCAGGAAAAGAGAGGATTACCACAAAAGAAGCAGAACTAAAATCAGGAGACCATGAGAAAGTTGGAAAGCAAGCTAAGAACATCGCCATAGCTAAACCAGCATGTCCAAGGAAGAAACTCAAAGCACCGGCATGGATACCAAAATGTCCAACTAGGTGAGGAGGTGCTCTGTGGGTGGAGTACTTGCTGTGTAAATGTGAGGACCTGAGTCCTGCCCCTGACACCCATTTAAAAAGCCACACATGACAATACTTGACTATAATCCCTTCACTTGAAAAGGAAGAATCCTTGGGGCTTCCTGGCCTGTAAGTCTAGACAATCAGTAAGCTACTGGTTCAGTGAATTAAAATTAAAGTGTAGAGTGATAAAGAAAGATACCTACTTCATATAGACTTCTGTACACACCCGCATGGGTGTGCATACATGCATACAACCCTCTACCATAGACAATTCAGGAAAACTTTCTTGAAAAAAAAAATAATCAAATGATAAAATGAGATGGCACTGCAGATTATAAGGGAGAGACAGAGTCTAAAAGGGAATAGCAGAGGGTAAGAAATAAAAATACCTAATATTTTCTCATATGAAAGTTTAAAAAATATAGAGTCAACAATATGACATTTAAACACATACATGCACACATACACATATATACATGTGCATACACAGGCACACAGACACACACACACAGACACACACACACACACACACACACACACACACACACACACACTAAAGAAGAGGGACTATTTGGGAATTCAAATAGGGTTTAAAAACAATTCATAAGGAAACACATTATGTTGTATGTCAAGTAAAACTAAATGTTAGAGCAAAGAAAGAACAAGGACACCGTGCCTATCTGAGAACATTTGTCTGAAACAACCAAGACCAGGGCATATTTCAGCATCATTTTTGGAACTTATGATAAAATCATTCTTTTATAGTTACAGGAAAAATGCCTTAGTCATATATAAAAGAAAAATGAGATTATTATCAAGCCTTTGACTATAATGCTATATAGACGGAAGAAAGCCGAGTAATATATTGATAAAATTCAAAGATAATATGATCTAAGCTTTTATACACAAGAAAAGTAACTTTCAAGCATACACTTACAAACAAATTGATCTTCACATGCAAAAATATTAAAGATTATTCTCATGGGTTCTTATTGAAGAATCTACTAAAAAATGAGCTGTAGTCAACCAAGATGATTAGAGAGAGGCCAGTACAGGGCCAGTGAAGACACTGTTAGATGGCTGTATCATCTGGAAATGTAGATTCACTACAATTATTAGGAAGAGTGTGACAAGATTTATTGTTTTAATAATGAGGTTAGTAGAGCTGATCGTATTGCTACTGACATTGGAAGATGGGTATATGAAAATGGAGGGACATGTGATATTCTGTTTTATTCCTGCCTTTTTCATGTGTTGTATGAGACTGGCACTGGGGAGATATGAACACACGTCTACTTACCCAAGAATCCACAAAAGCCGAGCTTGGTGAACTGTGGCGAGTAGACATAGTCCTGAGTGAGTGTGTGTTATTGACATGAGCATGACCATTTCAAAGACCCTAATGCCTCAGACTCATGGAAATGGCAAAGCCATCCTCTGGTATGAGTTTTGAGAACTGATTGGCCTTTATTTAAAACCATTGTATGCAGAAACTGTCAACTGCAGCTTCCTCCTGCTGCATGGCTGTGATTTGAGATTGCTCTCCTATAGAGACCGCTCATGGACACTAGCTAACCAGCCTCATCTCATTCATATTATATATAATAAATGCACCGAGTTTCCTGGTTGCTACTGGTGTGTTTCTATTCTAGCTTTTCTGTATGTATGCATGTTGTTTCTTCATTCCCCTGTTGCCCTAGTCAAGTCAATCCCAAAGCTGTGTAGGTTGTGGCAATGAAGCAGTGAGTTTATTGGAGTTACTTAGAGAAATGTGAGTGACCCAAAGGCGACTGCTTCCCTGAAAAGCCCACTTCGATCTGGGTGAGGACTTTCCAAGGCTGCAACCTTGGAGCTCTCTGCAAGACTTGTAAGTAGCTCAGCTAGTTAGAGTCTCCTCCAGGTAAGTTGGCTTCTCAATCTCCTCTCTCAGCAGTTGTTTACAGCTTCCATAGTTTGGGGGGAGTGGTCTTGTGAATCTTTCTAATTTCAAGAACTTCCTGACACTTGTAAGTTGTGTACCTCTTGAGTGTCATGAACTTCCTTCCATCATGAAGGAATGCAGGAAATTGCTACACTACACTTGAGAACCAAGAATATTGGTGAAAAAAAAAAAGGAGTAAAAAGGTAAGAGACATCATTAACCTCCCATCAGTGAATCAGAATTATTCCTATGAAGTCAAGAGATATTTTACTTACTCTGTGTGTCTGTGAGACTGATGCATATGTATATGAATTCATGTGTATGGAGGCCAGAAGACAACTTTAGATATTATTCCTTAGTAGCTGTCTACCTTTTCAGCTTTTTGTTTGTTTGTTTGTTTGTTTGTTTGAGACAGGGCCTCTCACTGGCCTAGAACTCACCAAGTACACTATGATGGCTGGCAGATGAGCCCTAGGGACCCACCTATCTTTGCCTATCCAGCATTGGAATTCCAAGTACATATCACAATGCTCAGCATTTCTCATTCATGGATTCTGTTGACTGAACTCAAGTCATCATGTTTTCAAGATAAGCACTTTGCTGACCAAGTTATCTCCCCAAGCAAAGCAACATTTATTACAAATTCATATGAAATTCCCAGAATTAGCATGGAAACAATTCATGTTTTGGATTGGGATCAGAGGTATCAGAGTACATGCATGCATTGATTAGATAGATGAAAGAAAGACAGATGCATGAATAAATTAATGTACATTTATGACTTTCTAAGTTCTGCCTACTAAGAAGTCCTGATATGACAGCTGAGTCCAAATGAACATACATAGCTCCCAAATCTTATTTTCTAAAGATTTTTTTTAAAATTATGAGTATGTTTATATGTCTGTGGAGGGTGGGGTGGGATGCATATGTGTTGTGTCTCAGTAGAGACCAGAAGAGCACATCAGAACCCATATAGCTGGAGTTACAGGTAGTTACAAATAGCCTAAATTAGATGCTGGGAACTTGGTTCTTCTGTAAAAGCAGTACATATTCTTAACCCTCAGCTATCTCTCTAGGCCTGAGATCTTGATTTCTAAATAATAGTCTCTCATAGAAGGAATGAAACCTTCTTACAGAAGTATTTGATCTCAGGGCAGAGGAAAATAAATGCAAAATGAAACTATAGCAAGAGTATAGACTCAATGATGTTTTTAGATACAAAGCACTGTAGGGGGATAGAAAGGAACTAGACCAGAAGAGGAAGAAAGCATTATCTTTAAAAGCATGCACACAAACAACAACAGAAGCAACTCTACTATGGCATTCTGGGATGTGCATTTTGAAGATAAAACTATAAATAAAAGCCAGAAGTATTTTTCATAAAAGGCAGGATTGTGATTACATTGAAAAGAAGGAAGGACTGTGATTACTATGCTTCCAGAGACGCCAGTGAATTTTATTTGTTGTCTTGAGTGTCAATATGCTTCACAGGCATTTCCTAAGCTCTCTATTTTTTCTATTTCATTTTCTCTATTTGTCCTATATTTTACAATTCATGTATTTGTTTGCTTATGCTGCATGCTTTTAAATAGACACATTCCAGACATAGGGATATAAAGGGACAAGAAGTGAGAAAATGAGAATACATTTTTTTATGTATAGAGTTGAATACTATGGGCACAAACTGCCCCTGAAGTGAGCTGGTGTAGTTATGATAACATGAGACAAAAAATACCTTATGGTAAAATAATTATAAAGAAAATGCCTGGCACCACATTATGATAAAAGGCTAGAACATGTAAGACACAACCTGACTGTACTAGAAACGAGTCACACATCTTAGTCATTTTCAAACAGATCATTTTAACTATTAATGAAGATATAAAAGTTTTAAGTAACAAAATTGATAAGATCTAACAGGACAATAAGTATATAATATTTGGGTTTAATAACATAGTCTTTTAAAGCACATATAGAAAATATGTGAAATTAATAAAATATTGAATTAAATAATTTTAAAACATGAATACATATTTGTAAGAGATATTATTTGAATATAAAATAATTAACATAAAATCAATAAAAAGGTAATTTGATGATGATCATATTGTATGAGAACTCAAATGCCCTGTATTATATATTGGTCAGTATATAATAAAACCTGAGAAGTAGTTAGAATTCTGTGTTAATAAAAATATATATATATATATGTATTTATGTACATATATGTAGTTAAGACAGAACTTAGGGAGAAGGTGAACAAAAAATTTATGTTAATGATAACTTAGAGCTGAAATTAATGGATTAATTATTTCACTTCAAAGATTGTGAAAGGGAAGAAACAATTAAGGCAGAAATTAATTAAATAGAATAAAATACACAGTAGAAATGGCAAAATGAAAGTTATAGAATAGAAGCTACAATAACTGACATCTCTATCAAGATTAAGTGAAAAAGAGATAATACAAGTAAACTGTATCTCACTAGAAAAGGAAAATGTATATATAAGTATCCATGATATAAAAGGTAATACTATAATATCTAGGCTAATTATAATGAAAAAGTATGTGGAATGACAATATTATAGATGAATATAAAAACTGACTGAATCTCTGGCTTGTATAAAATGTTCCCCTTAGGCTGACACTCTGGATGATTGGGCCCCAGGTAATGGTGTGATTTTGGAAGATAATGGAACTTTGGGAGGTCTGGTATGGCTGGAGGAAGTGAATTGCTGGGAATGGGTCCTTGGAAGAATGTTAGCTCTGGGTATTTCCTCTTGCAATGTGAATACCTGTCCTCTGCTATAGGGTCTCACCTCCATGATGTTCAAGCACAGGAAGCCAAGAAGTTATGGCCCTGAACTTCCTGAAATTGTCAGACAAAACAAACTCCTTTCTTAAGTTCTTTTACCCAGGTCACATCAAGACAAAGTCACTAATATAACATGGTGGTGCGTGCAATGTAATTCTTGCCAACCTACAGGGGGGAGGATTGTGAATCTGAAACTAACTTGGGCTCCATAGTGAATTCTAGGACAGCCTGGCTTATATAGTGTGACC
This sequence comes from Peromyscus leucopus, assembly GCF_004664715.2. Taxonomy (NCBI): domain Eukaryota; kingdom Metazoa; phylum Chordata; class Mammalia; order Rodentia; family Cricetidae; genus Peromyscus; species Peromyscus leucopus. The sequence continues at coordinate 138,499,913 of NC_051066.1, read as the reverse complement.
ATGTCTCAGAAAACTAAAGAAAAAAAAAGACAAATGCACATATGTACACAAGAAATAAAAATAAACCAAGAAAAGTCTAAGTGTAAAAAATCTTATTATCCTTAAAAAGTACCTATGATCAACAATTATCAAATCTTTCCCCTCACATTATTGGCTCCAAATAGTCTAATAGGCAAGATTTACCAAATACTTGAAGCATCAGAAACTCCAGTCTTACATAAAATCTTACAGAGAAGATAAATAATGGGAACTTTTCATGATCCATATACTTAAAAAAGGTAAAATCTGTGCCAGAAGTAGATAAAGACAATATTTAAAAGGAAGCTGTAATTTATTTCTCTCATGAATATTCAGAAATCAAAATTTCATTAGCAAAAGCTTGTGATAACTCATCTTCTGTGATGCAATCTTAGTGGTTCATACAAATTTTCAGTAGGCTAGCTTATTTGAGTAAATAAATTATTAAAGTCAATATGAAAATTTACAAAGGTTTTCACAGGAAATATTAAAATCAAGGACAAGCTGTATTGGATTCTATTTTGAGTTCTGTATTCTACAAGAGAATCTTAAATTGGTATGACTTTAGTAAATCAAAACCATATGGCAGAGTCTGATAAAGTTGAGCATAACAGAAATCTATATAGAAAGGAGAACAAACAGATTAAAGCCATGTCCAGCATGAATCTGCCTCACAAAAAGGTATTCTGTCAGTATAAAACTAGATATGAAATGATACTGTATAGTTTTTGAAGTACAAAAACCTCAAAGCTAATGTATAGTCAAAGGGGTCAGCATCTGAGTGGTCATCTCTCTGTGGAGTCATACTCAGCAAGGGGTGCATCCCTTGGCAGGGGTGGGTCTCCCGGTGGTAATATTGTATTCTACATCCTCTGCTTCTTACATAACTCTTTACTATTTGAAAATCTATGAAGCTTCACACATAGGATTTGTGAACATTTGTGCACAGTGCACCTCAATAAAAGATCATTGAAAAAGTCAATTGCATTTATAAAAATGCAAACAGAAAAGATACTAAAATGATAATAATTATAAAAACAAAGTAACATATCCTAAGGTTTAACAAAGCACAGATACATGATTCCTATGAGAACATTTATGAAATCATATTAGAAGACACTAAACACATTTCAATAAATACATTTAATATTAGATTTTTAAAAAGACTTGATTTGTTTTAGATATCAGTCCTTAAATGAATCTGTAGATTTGATGGCACTTAAAGTAAAAACGTCCCCATGGAACCTGGAAAGTGGCTTCTCTAATTTGTGCAGAAGAGGATGCGCAAGAGGAGAAACAAGACCCTTTGTTCAAGACCTAGCACTAGAAAGTTAGTTAAGTTAAAAGGTCAAAAAAGAGTAAGGGGAGTGGAGGTTATCCCTTTACTAAGAAATATATACTGCAAGTTACAGAGATCAAGAGTATGATTCCGTTACAAGTTTTGACAAACAAAAGACAATGAAACCCAAAAATCAGTCCTCACATGCATAAAAGTATTTGATAATGTGCTAATGCAATAAACCTATATCGCTCTGAAGTCACTGACTGTTCACAGAAAAATAGTCAGGGATTCAGTCACTTCTCACGCAAAAAAACTGATTTCTGATCAACTGACTCATATATAAAAGGAAGAGATTCATAATTAAAATAGGGAGAAAATATTTTGACAATGGGGTAGAAACAAATTTCTTAAACACTGAAGGTACACACACACACACACCACATTCATTACTTGTGTAGTTGCTGTAACAAAATATCTGACCAAAACAACTTTAGGAAGTTAATTTGGGCTCACAAAAATACAGTGCACCATAGTAGGGAAGGCATGTCAGCAAGAGCTTAAGGTGGAGGGTCACATCGTATCTACAGTCAGGAAGCAGAGAGAATTGAATGGGGGTATTCAGCACACTATTGCATTTAATTAGGCCAGGACCCTGTGGAATGATGCTGTCCACAATTAGGGTATGTTTTCCTACCTTAGTTAACCTAATGTTTAAACTTCTTCATAGATATGACAAAAAAGATTTGTCTCCTAGGTAATTCCAGCTCTTGTGAGATTGGCAATTGGTAATAGTAACCATATTATATTTATAACTATTAGAAGCCAGACCATCTATAGAAAAAAAGGGAGCAGGAAGGAGAGCATAGGGGAGAGACTATGGTCAAAGCTTCTGATATTCTTAGATGAAAATATTTTTATGAACCATATCACTATATATTATGAATATATACCAGTTAAAAACAATTATAACAAATGGTAATGCCTATAAATCCAACTTTACTATAACCCATAAATTTTTCTTTTTCAATAGGAATCACAATTCATTTGAAAAAGATAAGCTGTATGATGGTTGGAAACATTTGCTACACACAAAACCAACAACAAATAAGTATCTAGAATAAATCAGATTTCTGTGAGTCAATTTTGAAAAGGCATTTACAAGGAAAAGAAACTTGACAAAGTGTGAATGATTACAAGGATCTGAGAATGAACACAATAGTGTTGTGAGTAGATATTAAATACTGCATGATGTGGTTTCACATTTTACCTGTAAAATATTAGCAGTTTGACATGCTGAAATGTGATTAAGGATATGGAGTAATAGGGTGTGAGAGACATATAAATTGCCCTGTAGGTAAAACTAGCACTTTATAAGAAAGCTAAAAGACAGACATTTATTTTCCATGCTGGCCATTCCATTATGAAGCAGCTAACCAGATCAAATCTCATTCATGTATATTATCTGTTATGCATGAGAAAATTTTAACTTATTGCTTGTGCAACCAAAATGTTAGAAACAATCCAGATGGCTCATCCAGAATAAGGTAGATAAATCGCTTTTGATAGTTACACTCAATAAAATACTATACAATGGTGAAAATGGAAAAACAATCAAAATGGATGCATTCCAAACACTGCTCAAAGAGAATTGTAAATCGAACCAGAAAGCATTCACCAGGGTTCTGATATATGTTCACATATATAAACACTAGACGATAAATACAAAATGTAAAAGTAGTGTTTGCCTATAGGAATGAAGGAAGATCTGCATCAGGGGAAGGCAGTGTCTGAGCTTCAAGGTATTGGCAGTGTTTTTCATAAACTGTTAATTATGGAAGCTCTTTTCATAATTGTCCTGCACATTCTGTGCATACTATGTATGCTAGCTTATGGACATTTAACATCATACTAATATGAAAGCATAACTTTCAAATGACAGAGAAAATCAATACCACAGTTGTGCAATACCTAGAAAAAGGCAATAGCTGCAATGCACATCAACTAGATGGCATGCAGCGGGAGTGAGGCACTTGTGAACTTCATGTTCACTCTGTTTATTAATGCGTGTTACTTAAGAAGCTAACTGAAGAAATGATTTTTCAACAGAATAAAGCAAAGGAAGTAGATGAGAGAAAGCATCCAGAATTTAGTGAAATTTGAAAAGTTCACAAATATAATGGCTCTTCAAGGATGTGCCCGAGTGCCTTACACAATAACTGCATTTAGAGAACATGAAGAAAACACATGTAGAACATGTGAAAAATCTCTAATAACTACAAGACAGTGTGATCTCATGGAAAGAATGAGGGATGTCAAACATGGTGAAAGATGCAGAATGATCTCTGGGATGCAGTGCTAGTTTTACAAAGCAAGAACAGAGCAGTGTGCACAGTCAATCTGCATCTGTGTTGAAAAATCTCAAGGAACATATGAAAACATTATGTCAGCTTCTTAATAACTTCAACATACAGAATGATAGAGTCCAACAAGCCAACTTTTGGGTATTTTATTGTAAAAAAAAAAAAAAAAAAAAAAAAAAAACAGAGAAAGAAAGGTCATGATTACAAAATTACATATAACTGCTGTGTGCATAATAACCAAAAAGATATAAGCTTCAAATGCTTAATAGTAAAATGAAACTTGTTAGGTTTATAGTGTAGAATACTATTCAACAACAATAAATGGATGGATGTTGATACCTATAACAACTGGATCAACCTCAACGGCATTATACCGAGTGAACAAAGTACAGTCTTCAGAGGATGCCTCCAATGTGATGTTCCCACAAAGCAGAATTAGAGAGTAGAGACTGATGACTCCCAGTTTTGAAATGGGAGACACTGTGGCTGTGGATAGAGTTTATAAAATTATGTAGTTATGTTGCATCCTGGTCATGGTGGCAGTCACATGAAATGTGCCCATGTATTACAATTCACAGAACAGCACCCACCAAAAATAAATATTATTTTATAAAACTTAGAACTAGGCATACTTAGGTTTAAGTATAGAATATCTCTAGAAAGTTGCACTTAAATTATTTTCTTGGTTGACTCCACAGAGAAAAACAGAACAGAGAACTTGGATTTGAACAAGGGCTGGAGTAGAGCTTTGCCCTACAAAGCCCTAGTACCTTCAGAATTTGTCTTTCATGTTTAAACATAATAGATATACTTAAAGAGCTATATATACCCTATATGAAATTAAACTCTGTTCTCTATGATTGGAGACCACAAGGCTGGGGATATAGCCTAGTAGATAGAGTCCTCTCCTATACTTCTTAATATCATCTGTGTGACCAAAGAATTGGAAATATCCACTGGAGGCTGGTGGGGTCACCAGTGGTTACACAACTGAAAGCCATGCTTCCTTCTATTCTTGAACCTATTAGTAGAAAATAGTTCAGCAGTTGGGGGGAGGGCCTCTCAGGCCCACCTTTACTCATGCCTTACTGTTAATGGACCCACTCTGGTGTAGACCCAGCATGGACATCTGCATCTGCTGTGAGTTCATGGTTGTACTGTCTTGTGTCTAGAAGATGACATTTTGCAGCCTTTCCCTTATTTTTCAGCTCATAGACTCCTTCTTTTTATTTGTAGTTAAAAGGGAGGTTTATTTAGTGGCATAACTTACAAATAGGTAGGTCGCAGGGTCTGAGAAAGATGTAGCTCAGTCCGGCAGTGTTCTCTGGAGAACTCTGCTTGATCTACTTCCAGCGTCCAGGGTCCGGGAACCAAGAGAGATGGTACATCCAGTTCTTGGGTCTTCAGGGTCCTCCTTCTTGTACTTCTGTCATATTTTTTTGCACCTTGGTGGAAACGACATAAATAAATGTCTTGTTTCAGCCTGAGAAGTCATCTGTCACTAATTCTCAGCACCTTGAGCAGACATAAGCCTCTGTACTCACCCGTAACTGAGAAGAGAGCCTTCCCTGATTCATATGGAGAATAGCATTTGTCTATTGGTATAAACATAAATATTTAGAAGGTGGTTTAATGGTATATCAAGTTAGACACACAACAATAAATATCCTTCAATTTCCCTCTAGGTAATGACCTCCCTACCAAGGACTTTTTGACCAGGTTTATAGTACTAAGAATGAATTCTCTCCTTTGGAGCAGATCTCAAAGCTATTCGTAGAAACTTTGAGTTATTGATGTCATTAGTGCCAGGGGTGGGATACATCCTATTTTCCAGGGAGGTCCAGGGACACTAAAAACATTATAGGCTCTTGCCATTCCTCTTATTTGCCTACCAGAACTAGATTATTTAACTCTATTTCTGAAGACATCACACATCTTGATTGCATGAGACAAAGAAATCAAGCTGGAACTGAGATGGAAGCTCCCTCCCTGATGAGTAGCTGTTACAGTCTTGGAAAGTGCTATACAGGGTGCTGGGAAAGAAAAGGCATCAGCATACCTGGGAACCATACAAACTACAAGATCAAGCAGCCAGGCAGGATGCCCACTTATGCAATAGTGACAGTACTGTTATGGCAGTAACCAATAACTCTTTGCAGATGTGTTTTAACCCAAACAAGGTCCTAGTAATATATTGCAAAAGAAACAATGAAGGATATGCAAGAAGGCAGGCTATAAACAATTATCCCTAGATAACAAAAGGCCCCAGGAACCCATCATTCTACAAAGCTATTGGCATTGCAGTAGTCTTGCAAGCTATTTCTACCTTGGCTATTTTGAAGGGCAGCAAGTATTAGAAACAAATGACTATGGGATCATTGACTTGTGGTTATAATATTATGTAGAATGATGATACTTTTAACCTATATTTTCAAGTTTGTTTGAGGTCTTTGTTTCTTGTGAATGAAACAATCAAACTGGAAACAGGCCTTCTTCCTCCTTGGATTCATGCTCAGCAAGATACTATGTACATTCACATTCTCAATTTTCTTTTTATCTTTTTAAGATATCCCTCTATTCTGGACAGAACTCAGAAAATGGTAGAACACATCTAGGTAACACTGGTGACTCCCATATTCCTTCTATGTCTATGACCAGAGAACCTAGGCTAGTATGCCAAGATTGATTACAATTTCTGAATCCTCCCTTCAGGAAGAAGTAGTTCAAAGTCATAATGTGTCCAACACTGATTATATGAGAAACTGCTCTATGTGGATGCTTAATCCACATTTTCAAAATGGATGGAAGATCATAGTATGTTTTTCATCATTTCAGTCTATAAAATGGCAGGTATAACAAGTTCTCTCATTGTACAAAGAGATGAACTTAGATTCAGAATGATTTTGCTTCAACAATATAATTAGAGAGACTCTGACTTACTTTTTCAAGCCTGAACTATTTGCCAGAGTAACATACAGTGACTGTAATTAAAGGCCATTTCTCACTACACCCTGAGAAATGAATGTATGGAACAGTAGTACTACACAAGGCAGTTTGACTAGAAACAAATTAAGTAAAAGGACATATGTAAAGGGCAGGCATAAAACATGCAGCAGCCAAAGTTGCCAATCCAGTATCCCAGTCTGTTAAGTACTAAAGGGCTTACAGGACCAATAACCAGAGCAGAAACAACACAACTGTATAGAGGGTTTTGGAGCATATAGTGTTCTAGGCAGCAGGTTTAGGTTGTGATTCCAGCTCTGCTAGTTAGTAGCTGTGGCTTACTCTCTCTGTCTCTCCAACTTTCTTTCCTTATCATCAGCTAGAGACATTTAAAGTAGGAATAAATGAGTTAATACCTATTTGTAAAGTCACTTAGAATGGTTCCTGATGCCCAGGAAAGGTAAAATTACCTTTTAAGTGTATTTCTGTTCTTCAGATTCATGAAGAATCCTGCTGTGACATTTTGCAAATTAGACATTTTGCAGAAAAAAGTCAGTTACTAGCCACCCTTTACACAGCTTGGGTTCAAACCCACATTGGTTTGACTGTTAGGCCAGTCTCGGGCTCTAATAATGTCCTTGCATGAAGTTTTCATTAGAATCATACTCTAAGACCCACCTTTAGACTTGGAAGATACTCCTAAAACAAAATCCAACAAAAGAATAGTATTTTGAGAATTCTGATTTAGTCTTGTTTTTCTTCTTTTTCTTCCACATACCTAAAAGCCACAATTAAAAGGAAATGGGAAGACTATAAAACACACACACACACATACACACACACATACAAAGGGTAATTACTGATTTTATTAAAAACATCTATCATAGAGCCACACAACCATTGTTATTTCAAGCCTGGGGAATACAATGCACACTATTAAGCCATTTGATGATTCAAGATAAAAGCATGATTAAATATGTTAATGAAAGTGCCAGCCTGCATGAAGATGCACGCCACAGATCAACCTCAGACAGATCTGGCTGTCGAGATGTTCCCTTTGTGAACTTTCTATTCAACCTGGTTTTCTAGCGAGTTAGCTATTTTATGCTGTATATATGTGTGTGTATTCATGAGGGTAATGACATTCCCCGTGATCCTGGGCCTGGCTGCCTACTCTGGACTCCTGCCCTCTGGCTGCTATTCAACTTCATTTTCATTGTGTTCCTAGTGGAGTTAGAAACCAGGATCCTGGCATTCTCTTACCAATGTCCTCTGTTCTCATGTCTGGAGGGAAAGGAACCCACTGGAATCAGGAGGGTCCACGTTTGACAAGTCTCAATTATTGGTCAAGTCTCATGCTGGCTTCTTCACACATTAAGACGTGTGTTCTAATTTTTCCTATATTTATCCTTCTCACTGATCTGTCTTTACATAAAGGTGGGTTCAGAAATGTTAAATACTTTAGTGAGATAATTATCCATGCAGAATACGGTTGTTCCTATTCCCAGACAGCTCAGCCCTCTCTGTCATCTTCAGTCAGATGTATCAATGTGAGTAGAAGGGACACCTGTCTCACCAAGATGGAAGCCTCAAGGGCTAGTTTGTTTATCACTACATTCTCTACAATCTATTTTATCAGCTTGAGTTCCCATGTAATTAGAATCAGTAGAACTCTATTTTAACCTGCCCGTGGACATATAACACAAGGGAAATATTTGCTATTTGGGACTAGAAATAAGGGGCTTGTTTTTAGTAGAACATAATCTAGTCTGTCCTGCACCTGGTCAAGCTGAGCAACTTGGGCACATCTGGGGAGTTGGGATCTGAATGCCATGCTCTCTGTTTTCAAAGACCTCACTCTTTCTAATGCCCTAGTTTTTTATATGACAGTTGGTCAGACTGTAGCATGTAGGACGTCTTCCTTACCAGGCAAGGTTTAAAGAAAGGATACAAAGGGGATCTATTTGGATGCTTTGCTGGACTCTGAGGATCTCAGCAGGAGAAAGCATAGGTCTCTGAGGCTCAAGGTCAGAACAAAATGTATCACTTCATTCTGTAACCTTGGCTGGACTGGTCCCATCTGTTTCTTCTTTTCTTTCTTCCCTCATGTATAATGGAAACTACACCATCAATTCTCAGAGTCACTGGCCTCTAATGAGCCTTGATATCAAACAACATCTTCCTTGTTTTCTCAAGCCAGGAAAGATATATTCTGGGATTATACACAAGACTATGGAGCATTGTTCATTACCCTAGAAAGATGTTATAAGATATATTGGGTTGAAGGGGAGATAATCTGGACTGTAAATATGGGAGGGAAGAAGAAAACATACGACGAAAGATGTTTAAAATTAGATTCAACTGTAGGTCAATAAAGAAGGCACACAAATGAACTGAGTTTACATGCAGTTTACATACAGTCCTTAGGGCTGTGTTCATGCAACATTGCAAGCAGACTACCAGTCTTCTAGATCTGTGCCATAAACCACCACAATTACTGTTTTTAGTTGTAAATCACACCAGCAAAACTTTTCTGAGGACTTATTTCCCTATATTCACATATACTTACTAGTAGAAATAAAAATTACTAGATTCTATGCATCTTATATGCATTTTGTGTATCTAAAATTCCCAGCAAAGGGAAAATGTTTTAAAAGATGAATGTGTAAATAAAAAAATACAGTATAAAATATTCTTTCCACATTTTTTCATCACCCAGCATGGGTTGGAATATGCATAACCTACTACTACTAGGCCAATGGCATTGTGTCACTCTGCCTAGAAGTGACTTTGTGTCCACCAGCAATAGAACCCGTGGGTAAAGGGGCAATGGGGAGCTTTCAAATGCTTGTTCTTACTGAATTTTTCATTAAGCTTTAAAGAACACAATGACTAAAGTAAATGATTCAATAATCAAATTCCAGTGGAGAGCAAAGTCAAAGATCAAAGATTCCTTTTGCTTCTTTTTGTTTTCCATTGTCACAGGTGACTGAGAATAACCAGTGTCCTTTACAGACAGAGCAGGAAGAATAGATATTCCTCCTTGTTATTCAGAGAAGAGTTAATTTGCACATTTAAAGCAGTAGTTACTGTTGCTCATATCAGAGTCACACTCCTCCTGTGACCCTAAGAATCTTTCCTCTCAACAAATAACTGAAGAATCAAATGTAGAACAAATCCATTTAAATAGCAAAGTCATGACTCTGTCAGGCATATTTATGAAATGGAAGAACACCTTGATATATAGAACACTGGCTGGGTGACTGGTTTGTTTGGGTTAAAATAGGGAAAGAGAAAGGGATGAATCCCCTTAAATAGAAACTTGAAAGTGATTTCTTTGGTGCAAGAAATGGGCATTTGTATTCTGTGAGATACTATGTTTTGGGCACTCACTGCCAGACTCCCAGAACATAGGACGTGTTGAGTGGTTGCATTGTGAGTGTGTAAATTTGTGGACATTGTTGAATATTTGGTTCATATAGTTCTGAAGAGTCTAGTAAAATGTTATGAAATCCAAAAGGTTATAACTTTTAATTACATCTTATTGTAGATAGGATTAAATCTCAAATCAATAGGGAAAGAAAATGCATTAAAAAGCAAGATGATAATGGATCAATTGTACAAATACTTCTTAATTCATCTGTACTTTGAAGAGGTGTGCAAGAATAAAACTCTTTGAACATAAAATTATTAGATTAACTAGAAAACCATCCAAACTGTACAGTTTTCAAAGAGACACATTTATAAAAGTAGAACATGGAAAATTTTGAAGTCAAGAATGGCAAAATATATCATGAAAATACTAACAGAAAAATTGACAAAGCAATATTAACATTAGATAAAATAGGCAAAAAGAACAATGATGTATTATTGTTTTACTAATAAAGGATTTGATTTGCATTTAATTCTTGAAAAGTCTGGTTATTCTTGGAATTTCAACACCTATAACCTATATGCACATAACAACATGGAATGTACAAAGAATATGTAGACACAGTTTGACAGAACTGTAGAACTAATTTTATATTGATCAGTTGGAGATTTTTAACCTTTTTCTCCTCATTGAGCAAATGTTTGCTTTCAGTTTTGCTTCAAACAAACTTCTAGGATTGAGGAGACAAAAAAATATAAATCACAATTCCTGGTTTTATGATATGCATATACCCTAGGATGGAAGACATAATACAAACAATATGTCAGGTATTGATAAGTGCTAAGAAAAAAATTTAAATGAAGGTTGTGATGCAGAAATTTATGGGGTAAGGGGTCTATTGTTTAGTCCATGGTGAATGTGGGCATCCCTTATAAAGTGATGTACAGGAAGCTGTAGAGTCAGCCAAAAACATCAAATATAGAAAAACATTTCAAATAGTAGAATCAGCCAGTGTGCTGAAACAGAGAATATAGAATTCTTGGACCACTCTGTGTACAACAAGGAGATAGTATGTACAGAGTGTGTGAGAGTTACTGGAGAGCCTAGCAGACAGATGACTTTAACTGATAGATCAAGTAGCTGGATAATGAATAAAGAACAGAGTTTTACTAGACAGTATATAATAACCATATAATATAATAATCATACAATTGAGGAATCTAAAATGATTTACCTAACATTTGCTACAAATTCTTCTCAAAAAGACATAAACAGTTATTTTGAATCAATAATTAATCAATAAAGCAAGTCTGAGATCTTCTGAGTTAGCCTCACCTATTCTCTGACCGCAATGAAATTAAGTTAGAAATGAGAAGAAAACACATAGCACAAAGTTAATAACATTTGAAAATATAAAAGGACTTGTACAAAATATATAGGTCAGTGAGCACATCATAAAAGAACTGTGTAAGCTCTTAAAAATTAAGTGGCAATGAAAATAATGTGAACAAAACCCCAGGGATTTGTCTAAGTCCACACTTGGAGAGAAGTTTACAGTTTAAATTGCTCATAATAATGAAGGGTATTCTAATACTGAATGATGTCATCATCCGTCTTTAAAAGGTAAGGAATCGTGAATTAAATGAAAAAAGAGGAGGGAGAGGAAATAACCAACCAGAGAAGATATTGATAAAATAAAAATAAAAAAATTACAGAGACATCCAAAGCTCTTTGAAAGGCATTTTTAAATGTCCCGGAGTATAAGCAATTATTGAGTAAAAAACAAGCTTCTTAAACACTCTTTTGGAAAATACAATTTGCTGCACCCACTTTGAGAAGCAATTTGTAGTCACCTGAAGATGTGAGTAGCATAATATCCAGTAGTTTATAGTCTATACCAGAAAAATATTGTATTTGTATTCTCAAGAGATATGAACATGGCCCTCATAGCAGAAGCCAGAACATTGCCACCAATGTACATCTATGCCAAGAGAAATGATGAATAAATTGTAGTTTATATGTATTTATATAGCATCATGTTATAGGACAGTGAAAATGAGAAAGCCAATACAAAAAGGAACAAGCCTTACAGTGATATTTGAGTGAAAGCTATAAGATAAAGAATATATATGCATTTTCCATTTAATGTGCACCTCAAAACATGCACAGCCGAACCCTATCTGTGGTGGAGATATATGATTAGAAGGTGCCTACCCACCTTCCCCAGAGGTGGCGGAGGGAAGAGGGTGTAATAGGAGGGGTACAAGTAGATTTCAATCACTTCGTGCTTGTTCTATTTCTGAAGGTGTTCATTATAGATAATATTCAATTTTATTATTTTTAGCTGCATATACTTTATTATTTTTACTACCTTACTGATGATTAAGTTTAATTGTGTAATTTTTCAAACAAAATTTGCTTTTGTTTTTTTCTCTTCTCAATGCCCTGTCCCTCACATGTGCCCTCCTATCCTAGGGACCCACCTTCCTACTTTCATGTCACAGTCTATATATAATTTCTAAGAGCATTTTGCATATGAGATAACTTCTTCTAAAAAGCTGCTAATGAGTGACTGTTAGAAACAACAATTTATTGGGGCTGGAGAAATGACTCAGCAGTTAAGAACACTGGCTACTTTTCCAATGGATCCAATTTGATTCTAAGCAACCACATGGTGGCTTACAACTATCTGTAACTCCATTTCCAGGCATCTGATACCCTCTTCTGTTCTCCCTAGACACCAGGCATGCCTCATGTGGTGCATAGATATGCATACAGACAAAACACCCATACACATAAAATGATAATTTTGAAAAGAAATTACAATTTACCAATTACTAAAATAAAATAATATATCATGGTTTTGAAAGATGTAACTGACAATACTAACTCAAGAAGAGATATGAAATGGATGTAATTTTTAAAAAATCAATAATTGAAAAAAATCTTCTGAGGAGAGTAATACAAACCTGAATTAACAAAACATTCAGAATTATTTTTTTGCAAATTCTCCCAGTAATTATAAAACACAAGAATACTCCCTAATAAACCTAAGATGTCTTCCTCTGACCTCCTAGGGCAAAAAGATAAGGAAATTCAAGCCTAACATCACTTGAGTTAAGAGTGAAATCAGCACTGTGTATTCACTCACATCATGGCAAAAGCAGAGCAAAAAGGCATAAATTGGAACGACCACTTTCAAAAACTGACCAGGAAATAGTAAACTTTCTGTGTAAAAACAAGATGGTGACTATTTTTGAAACTTGGTCTGTTATATAATCTCTAACATAACCCTCCAAATCCTACCATTGCTCTAGGGTGGCCAAAACAAGAGCAAAGCATGTCAGTATACTTTGATAAAAGCCTTCTTCAAAAAGTATTACCAGGCTGATTTTCACCTAAGAGTTGCAGTTTGTCTGTTCTTCATAAGGAGAGAATGAATCTAAGTGTGTAACTACCCCATACCAAATGATCTCATTTGTGGGTATATTCACAAAAGAAATATCCACAATACCTTCAACAAACTATATGTAATTATGTAAAGTGGTTTTCATAGCAGCACTCTCCCTCTGTATGTGTGTATGTGTGCGTGCATGCATGTGTGTGATTACTCATGTGTGTATATACGTGTGCATACATGTGTGTACCTATATATACATGTGTGTGTGCATGCATGTGCACACCGGTGTATAGTGTGTATGCACATGTGTGTGGTTCATGCATGTGTATTAGTGTGTGTGTGCATGCATGTGTACCTGTGTGTTCACGTGGGGGAAATGCAGCTGCATATTTGATGTGTGTCTGCAAAGGCTGAAGGTTGATAACTGGAGGCCTTCTTCAACCACTCTCCACCTTATATATTGAGGCATGATCTCTCCCTGAACAGGGAGCTTGCCAATTCAGCTAGTCCATCTAGCCAGTTTGCTTTGGGGAACCTTGTTTTCTGCCTCCCAAGGGCTTTTATTGCAAGCAGTTGACAATCTGGTCTGGCACTTGCCTTGGCTCTTGGAATCCAAACTCTGGATGCCAAGCACTTTATCCTCTGAACCCTCTCCTTGGCCCTTTAGGACTATTCTTAATAGGTAATAACTTGAAATAACTATAAATGCTGTTCAGTGGTAGAATAACTAAAGGAACTGAGGAATGTTTATATTACACAGTATTGTATTCATTGAGAATGGAGGTGGGTAAATTCACACAAAAACATGAGGATGAAGAAAATAGGCCAAAAAAATGCATGCTTGTGATTCCATGGATAGAAAACTCCAAGAGTAGGTAAAATATTGCTTGGAAGTACCAGCTGCAATTTAAGTTCCCTTCTGTGAGTTCAGGGATGGGGGAATGCCATGTTGGAGCCTCGGAGGTGTTGTTTGTCCTGCGGGCTGCACAGGAGTGTTTGCTTTATGGAAGGACACCGAGGTGTTTGCTTTTGATTTATAATATGCATGTATAATGGCAATTGAAACTGGAGAAGTGAAAAGATTAATAGATGGAGACAAAGTTAGGTTCAATGAGGAAATACAAGGGCTGTCTAACACTGGAAAATATGTTAATGTAATTACCACATTAATCAATCCAAATAGAAGAATCAAGATGAATAGATGAATAGAATCTCTTGCTAAAATTAAAAATCCATTGATAGTAAACTAAAAAGGATTTCATCAATCTTAAAAAAAGAACTTTCTTAATCTGATAAGGAACATATTTAAAAATCAGACAAAGCACCATAAAAATGATAAAGTATGAAAACATTGCACCAAAAACCAAAGAAAAATGAGGAAGAAACACACCATCCCTACTTCTTGCATGATACTGAAGATTTTGGTCATGGTCAAGAATTATTCTAAGGAAAATTATTGAAAGGAAAGGAAACCAGTATGCCAATCACCTGTGGCAAGGCTATCTATTGAGAAAAAAAAAAAATGAATGAATGCACTTACAATTGTAGTAAATTGTGGGTACTGAAAGGCTATATCAGCTTCAGTAAAAACTGGATCAGTGAATAAGTCATTTACACCTTTGTGGAGCAATTGTAAATTTTAATTTAAAATCATCAGAACAGCTATTACCATTTTATTCAAGATTCATCTTATTCTTATTTACGTGTATGCATGTACTTGTATGTATGCATTCATATGTGTTTACAGGTACTCACATAGAACAGAAGAGGGAGTTGGATAGCCTAAAACTGGAGTTAAATTACAGTAAACTGTAATTCTTGCACATATATTGGAAGGAAACCTATTTATTTGCATGAGAAATTGAAACCCTAAGTTGGTGTCTAGGGTGTTATGCTTGGATACTTAGAACTTGTGTGTTTTTTTTTTTTTTAACGTATCTCAATTACTTATGTTAAAATTGGTTTTAGAACTCAGCCACCTTTGCACATAGTTATTGAAACACCACTTGGAAATTATGTGGATGTCTTTTGATAATTCCCAGAGAATTGTGGATCTTTCCTCTTCTTGGTGATTCTTTTGGCATGCAGACTGTGGCACAGGGCATGGAAAATGCACAAGTTTTAGACTTGGCTCTTCTACTTCTGGTCCTTGATTACCTTTCAAGTCACCTGGTGAAGACCTGGCATAGGAACTGCTGATGGAACTGTCCCGAGATACAGAAAATATTGGTGAGAGGTTTGCCTGCCCAGTCACTGTTCTCGACCTCACATGAACTCATCCATTGACTCAAGATGATTTGAGCAAAGAAAATACAGCATAGAGAATGTGCCACTTTCTTTGATTCCCCTTTGCTATTAGGTTTTCTTTTTTTTTTTTTTTTTTTTTTTTTTTTTTTTTTGGTTTTTCGAGACAGGGTTTCTCTTGTGTAGCTTTGTGCCTTTCCTGGAACTCACTTGGTAGCCCAGGCTGGCCTCGAACTCACAGAGATCCGCCTGGCTCTGCCTCCCGAGTGCTGGGATTAAAGGCGTGCGCCACCACCGCCCGGCTCACTATTAGGTTTTCTACAGCTGACATTTGAATCTCACTGTCCTCATCTATATGTAAGGCAGCTCTGATGATGTTTAAGTTCTTGCGTGCTCTTGCAACAGAGCTTAATACTCAGGGACCACAGATTAAGGCAGGGACCCATAGTAAAGACAAGATACATACATAGACAAGTAGATCCCTAGATTGATAATCCCAGAGTCCTATGAAGGGTTCAGTATTCTAGGAGATCAGTAAGAGTGGAACCACTTGCACTAAGAAAATAAGAAAAGTTTTAGGATGATATGGTGCTAAATTAAAGCCAACACTTTTTGTTAAGTAGAGAAGTAATTTTTGCTTTATAAAATTTTGAAAATTACAGAGGATTGTGAACAAAGAAAAATATTATTGCATATATCTATAAATCTATCAGTTTACCCAATATTCATCTATTCATGTATCCATGTATCTATCTAACCATCCATCCATCCATCCATCCATCCATCCATCCATCCATCCATTCATCCTTTATATTGACTCTTCCACCCATGTATACATCCATTAATTCACATTTAACTACCCATTATGTGACAACTGTGATTTTAGATACTGAAAAAACAACAAAAATACACAAAGTTTTTGCTCTTGTGTATTACATTTTTTCAGTCTAATCCTGTAAGTGACCAATTGCATATGCACACTAACAAGATAATTTCTGAAAAAGACAAAGATAAGTAAATATAGTAGCTTATTGTGATATGGACAACAAGGGAAAGGAGATTTTCATTTAGCTCATGAAAGGTCTTTTTGATTACATATTACCTCAACCTACAGCATAGAGTTCACAGCTGACATGTGGTACATCCTTTCCTGGGTGCCTGCTCACCTGCTATCTTCCCAACCCTGTGCTCTCACAGCCCCAACTTCATTATTCCTTATAATTAAGGCTTCCCTGTGCGTCATCATAACATTTGCACTGAGAAAACTTGTTTCCTTAATTTTCTCAAGGATCAATAAAAACAAATTAAAATAGAGGATTAGAGGTGTCTTCTTGCCACATTATTTTTCTGAGAACAAAAGATGTAGTGATATCATCCTTATTTCTCTAGAGGTCCCTAACCGTAATATAAAGCCATTTAGTACACTTTCAGTTGGTAATAACTCACTGCTTCTTTTTGTTTCCTCCAGGGAAGCAAGGGGAGGAGAAAAATGCAGGTAGGCAAAAGGATTGGTATGAATGAGAAAAGCCGCTGCCTCCATATTGTAAGAGGCATTATGAGATGTGTCATTTTTGATAGTCCATTTCCTGAAAGTAAGGGGAGAGGAGGGGCAGTATGACTTGGGGTATGCAGCTCTTCAGCAAATGGAGAGGTAAGATGGAAGATGGTAAGGAGGTAGAAGTGAGCTTGGCAAAAGCTAAGGGCTGCATTTGGGAATGTGCTGAACATTTTGGGGAATAGAAAAGAGGGATGCTGTTTCTGTTTCCAATAAATTGAAAGAGACAACTCCATCAGGTAAGACAGGGAAACCTTTTCTCAAGACCTCCTAGGGAACAACCAAAGGACCAAAGGATGCATGTGTATAGAAGGCAAACTATGCCCATATTTGACAAGTGTTGTGGGAATTCCACATTTCAGTGTGGAAGACCTAGTCCTTCATTGTGATAAATACTGTAGGACTTGGATTATGATCACCAAGTTTATATCCTAGCTGTGTACCACTCTGAGCCTTTGTTTTTTCATCTGTGATATTAAAAGCTCCTTATGAGGAGTTATGAAGGTGGAATAAGATTATGGACATACAGGACTTAAACAGCAAGGGAATGGATGTTATTGCAGATGATGAAAATGATGAATTTCTTGACCTAAACTGAGTCCTCCTCAGATTCTCCCACCCCTTTCATGGGTGAGTAAACTCAGTCCTGCAGTCATTAATAACACAGAGTTAGTAGAAAAATACCTACACTTAAATGTCTGCTGTGCTGGTTCCTGGCTGTATGACTTAGTCATTGTGATTCTAAGACCCTTGGCCATTTCACCCATAAAATAGAACATCACAGTTTGTAATTATAGTAAGTAAATTTGTGTGAACAAGGTGCTTAGCCAAGTGCCTGGCACATATTACTTAAAACTGCACAACATGGACAGGTGTTTGCAAGTTATGGCAGGTTTTTTTTTTTTTTATGATTACGATGTGAGGTGGAAACAAGTTAATGACTGAACTGGGAGATAAGTCTATTGAAACAGAAGAATATCAAGTGGGTAAAAAATGAGCAAAGATGCTGAAAAGTATAATTATTAAACTCAATCATAGTAAGATACCGAGAAGCTAATGTTGAGTAATTTTGATAGATGGAAATCTAACCCCAAGTAACAAAGATATTATTTGAACACACACAGAACTGTCACACAAATAAAGCATGTATTAACCTATGTAAAAGAAAATTAAATATAAAGAATCCTTGTCACAAAGACCATGTTCCCCAATAAATAATACAATAGTGCAATAAAATAGGAGATTAATTACCAAAAAAAATAGTTTATAAAATCTCATGGATATGACAACTAAATTACATACTGCCAGATTATACTTAGGTGAGAGCAAAGTCCTCGAGGAATCATAGAGTGAATAGTAATGACAGATCAGAGAATATCTGCACTTGTATAACAGATCAAAATCCACACATACAGGCGAATGGAATTTTAAAGTAAGTTACCAGGTAATAGAGGTTGAGAAGCAATGGTCTATAAATACAGATAGCAAAATAAACAAGCAAACAAATGAAAACAAACAGCAGAAGATGTTCCACATAACCAGCCACTAGGGAAATACACGCTAAAACCGCGGTGAGGCAGAGCACCACTCGATACTCATCTGAGTGACTCATGCAAGAGCAGCTGTGATGTCAAATGCTAGTGAGGATATGGAGAAACTGGACCTCTCAGGTATTTCTTGACAGGGGTAGGGATGGAGGCATGTCAAGTGAAATAGTTTCTGGAGGGAAGCCAGTCTTTTTTTATTTTATTTTAGTTTTTGAATTTGTAATTACATTTGTGTGTACATGTATGTGTATGTACATCCAAACGCCATTGCAAGTGCACGAGGAGGTCAGAGGACAACTTGCAGGCATCAGTTTTCTCCTTCCACAATGCAGGTCCTGCAGTCAAACGCAGCTCAACATGCTTAGCAGCAAAGTGCCCTTACCCATTGAGCCCTCTGGCCGACTGTAGTCTGTTTATTTTATGTGTGAAAGAGCTTGTTCTCTAATCCAGTGGCTGTGTTCCTGGACACCCATGACACAAACATAAAACATCATCTTCACACAAAAGCTAGTACATGAGGAGCCACACTAAAGTTATTCATCATAACCCGAAATTAGAAACTATCCAAGTGCCTTTCAATGGCTGGATTATTAAACAACTTTGAGGCAGCTGCACCATGGAGTACTACTAAGCAATAAACAGGTGCAAACTGTTGGTATGTGACAATTTGGATGAGTGCCTAGGGAGAAGTTCTTCTGAGACAAAGTATTAAATGTTATTTCATTTATATAATTTCTTTCAAATCATACAGTTATAGAAGTGATGGTCAGGTTACTGGCTGAGAGGGGTTTCAGTCTGGAAGGGAGGAAATAGAGAGAGAATAGCTTCAATAAGTAATATAAATACCTTAATCAGTTCCTGCAGCGATATCAAAGTCCCTCAGGCCAGGTAATCTCTAAGGATGCAGATATCCCACAGTTACAGATGCTGCGGGTGATCAGGGGTCACTCTTTGCTCCAAGGCAGTAAGTACCTTGTCACTTCTTTCTCTAGAGAAAGCAGGGCTGGGTCTATACATGACTGGCAGGGATGAACTCACCTTGGTGCTTTATATAAGACAATAACCATTCCCATGACTCTTCCCAATCACTTCCTAAGGTGCATCCACTATAAGATGCTTTAGAAACAAATGTCAGCGTGAGCTTTGTAGGCATCCCAAACATGCCGACCATAGTGGTATGGGAGTCCTGTGATGGTGCGCTTCTGTGTCTTGACTGTAGTGCTTATCCAAGGAAGCTGCACATGTTAAAATTATATAAAATTAAATACAAGTGCACACAAAGATGTGCATGTGAGGTCTGAGTTAACACTGTGGCTTGAGATAGTGATAATTTCCTCTGTGCATTTTACATCAGATGTTAACAGTCAGGGAGGCTGGGTTACAGTTCTCAGGGAAGTCTTGTATGGTTCTTTGCCACTTCTTATGAATCTGTAATCATTCTTAAATGCTAAAAATGAGCTAAGCATTCAACTCAGGAATATCAGAAAAAGTCCAAATGAGCAAGGAAAATATTAACTGAATAGAGAATTAAAAAAAATATATAATTTGGTTCTTTGAAAAGAATGCTTAAAAAAAGCCAGTGGATGAAAGAAAGACATGGTAAAACACAAATATTTTTAAAGTAGGAATATAATGAATCCTGTGCTGTTGAACTGAGAACTTTGAATGCATGTAATTATGGGAAAACTTCAAATGACAAACTTAGCATAAGGACAAAGAGAACCATTCAGTGGATCAATGGGATTAAAGAAATTGAAATGATTGTCAAGCAGTTCTCAAAAACACTAGCCACTTAACAAGAAGGCACAAGATCAAGCCAGTCAAAAGTTTCAATGTGGATGGGGACACCTCTCCTAAGTTCCTACCTCTGATAGAAGAGCTACTGTCGGTTGATGGATGCTGAGGAAGAGAGAGTCTTCCTTTTTTGGGGATTTGGCCACAGCCAGCTAGGTTGCTTGTATCCCAGTGGATGGCCACACACTCATGTGCATATAGGCAGCACCACTAGGACTCAGGGGTTTATTAACATCAACAATGATGACAACAATAACAAAGATTACATGAAGTTGGGAGGTCTAAGTGAGGACAGTGAAAACATCAAACTGGATGACTCCATGGGTAGAAAGAAATGCATATTGATGTATTGATGATCAAACTTCCAAGACTGTATCTTGAAGTAGGGGAAGGGCGAGGAGCAAACTGGAAGAAAAGCAAGTAGCTTTTATTATAGACAGTAGGGTCGGGGTCTTTTAGTTGATTGAGGCTGTTCTGTTGATAAGAACTAGACACTCTTGCCCTGGGTCAGAGGTTCTCAATTTATGGGTACCACATATCAGATATCCTGCATATCAGATATTTACATCATGATTCATAACAGTAGCAAAATTACGGTTATGAAGTAGCAATGTTATGTTTGGGGGTCACTACAACATGAGGAACAGTTTAAAAGGGTGGTTAAGAATCACCAACCTAGGTAGTTGACCTTAAAGAAAAGATTAAAGGGAGTTCAGGGCAGATTAAAGGACATTCCTGAGAAACAGGAAGCTCACCTTTAAGCTTCTGTTTACCTGGCCAGAGTCTGTCTGTCCAGGACTTTGTCACCAGCACTGCCTTTTGGGGGGCTGCTTTGAACCTAACAGGAGGCAGTAGAAGTAGGGAGCATTAGGGGGAGTTGGAGGCAGGTAGTGGTGGATAGTTATGATCAAAATACATTTTGTAAAAGTATGGGAAATCAAAAACATAAAAACTACCATTGAAAACAGCAGCTACATAGACCCTATCTCAAAAACAACAACCATGACATCAAAACCCACCAAGCTCACATGACTGGTGAGTGGTAGGTTCTAACCAGTTATCAGAAGAGGTTCAACTTTTAATTTAATGCTATTTTTTTTTTCTAGAAAATAAAACAGAGGGAATTTCTTTCCTTTTATGAAGTTACTGGAACCTTAGTTCCAAAATCAGATGAAAATATAAGATAAGAAAATACAGGCTATCTGGGCAGTGGTGGCACACGCCTTTAATCTCAGCATTCAGGAGGCAGAGCCAGGCGGATCTCTATGAGTTCGAGGCCAGCCTGAGCTACCAAGTGAGTTTCAGAAAAGGTGCAAAGCTACACAGAGAAACCCTGTCTGGAAAAACCAAACAAACAAACAAACAAAAAGAAGATACAGACACATTTAATGTATGCATGTATAGAGAAAATATTTGAAATGAAATACAGCCAATGGGCCCAACACTGTTTACAAAAATATTAATTGTGTACATGGAAGTTTATCTCAGAACTGAGTTAATTTCAATAACAGCATAATTCATTACTTTAATATAAGTGATATAAATCATATGGCTACTTACATAAGACAAACATTTGATAAAATCTTGTCACCAATTTATCATCTTATTTCCAAAGTCTTTAGAAAACAGAAGGAAATTTTTAAATTTCCATGCTTTATTAAATAAAATCCTTCAGGAAATATGACCCTTGATACAGAACATTTAAAGAGTGAGACACAGGCATATCTCTATGAATTCAAGGTCAGACTGGTCTGCTTAGAGAGTACTAAAACAGGCCAGGTTAAAGAGTGAGACCCTGTGGTGGTTTAAATGAGAACTGACACCCACACCCACCCACCCCCATAGGCTCACATATTTGCAGGCTTAGTCACCAGTAGGTGAACTGCTTAGAGGGATTAGGAGGTGTGGCCTTGTTGGAGGAGGTATGTCATTGGGAGTAGGCCTTGAGGTTTCAAAAGCCCACATCAGGCTCTGCAATGTAATTCTCAGCAACTTCTCTCACAGTATATCTACCTACACTCTCGTACCAATTCTGCCATGCTTCCTGCCTTGATGATAATGGACTAACACTCTGAAACTATAAGCAATCCCCAATAAATGTTTTTATAAGAGTTGTCTTAGTTGTAGTGTCTCTTTATAGCAAAAGAACACTAAGACAGACCTTGTCTCAAAAACTAAATAAATAAATAAATAAATGGAAGAGTAAACTCATTGAAATTAGAGGAAAGTAAAGGGAACAATACTTAGAGTTCATCAGATTGACCAAGATTAGAAAAATTGGATAATGTCACTGATTGTCATGAGTGTGTTGGTACACAAGCATTATCATACAACTAGGAGTTGAGGGTGTATGACAGCACTCTGTCCAATTAAGTTTAATCATCAGACAATACTTCTCTCCTAGGAGCATATATACTGGAAAAAGGCTCATGCAAATTCTCATAGGGATATATTGTAAAAGGCCCCCTGCAGCATAATTTTTGGTAGTCATTACTGGGGAGCAGATCCTTCAGTGGGGAGTAGACTGACCCAGTAGGAAGGTATGAACCTTAAAATCCCATGTAGTGGTTGGAAGTGGTTCACTAAAGGCACATAGGGGCATAGATGCATGTCAGAGGAATAGTACTGAGCAGCAAAGCAAGAAAGCTGGAATATATTCAAATTTACATAATTAAAATGCATGCATACTAATCAATTGCATGCATTTTTAAAAATTCATTCAAGCAAGAGAACATATGTAGAAATAACATTTCAATGGGAGGAAAGGCAATGAAGGTGAAAATGGAGATAAAAATGCAGAAATATATAAATGCAGAAATGTATAAATGCAGAATGATATTTGGGGATTGTATGGGCTTCAATTGCTATTGTAATGAGTCACACTGCACAGGCATCTATTTTTATGGTCAGAAGATCAAAATAGTTCTTCAAGGATGTTCCTTTTGCAGAGTTTAGGTGAGAATCAGTTTCCTTGCCTTTTTCAAGGAGGCTGCCTACATTCCTTGGCTTGGGGCTGCTTTCTCTATCTTTGGTATCAGTAGAGAGGCATACTCTCTTTCTTTGCATCTTCTGTTCTGTTTCTAAGGACCTTTTGATGCAGTGAGTCTACCTAGTTGCTCCAGGGAAACCTCCCACTTCAAATTTCTCAACTTAATCATATCCAGTGTGTTTTTCCACAGATGGTAACAGGTTCCAGGCGACACAGAAAGGACTGTGTATTTCCAATCACCAGAGATTTGGTACCAAGACAGATGATGTTAGTACATGTGGATGCATGTGGTCTGAGCAGACATGTGTGTGGTAGGGGAGTATAACTAGCCTGAGCAGTTTGTCAGATGGCTCAGCCAGTTCACTTTGACACTGAGAAGGCCAGAGTAACTTTCCTAGCTGTGTCCCTTTGTCCCAGAGAATCATCACATAGCAGTCCACACAGTCTTACATTTTGTGGATCAGCAGAAACTTCTGGATTTCTAGACACCTGGTGCAAAACCAGACTTCCCTTCCTCCAGAGAAACTAGTCCTGGACTGTGGGATGCTCTGGCTAGCCCTATAACCAAAGCATAGACATGTGTTGATCTGGAAGGTATGAGCTATTGTTTAGCAAGTATTGACCCACACTGCTTTCTCCTTCCATCCTCTGTGGATAGCAGGCCCACTCCTGTTGGGTTTGCCCATGGGATCTGCCTTGGCTGACACAGTTAGTATTCACAGACATTATATGAAGAGCTTTAGGAAATTGTGCACAGATTGGTTTAATTCTGGCAAATCTGGCAAAGAAAACACAGGGCCTGGGGAGTGCTGATCTAGAATAAATAGAACAAACCTGAAAACATATAAAAAACTCCAGCCAAGCTGAGCCCAGTCTGGATAAAACAAGAACATGTAAGAACTCAAAAATAAATACCTGGTTGTAGAGCTTGGGAGTGGTTTAGTGCACAGCACTATGGTGTGTCACTACTACACCAATGTGCATATAGAATTTCGTTCAAACCTCACAGGAACCATAGGAGATAAAGGGTTAACCTATGTATTTGGGATTGAGAGTTCATAAATAAGGTTTGATGGGCGAGAGAGAGAGAAGGCATAAAAACATGAGAATGGTGAGCATCTGAGAAATGTCTGTGTAAATTGAGGTCTGATGAAAAGTAGGAAAAGCAGGGTCAGAAATTTTTTATTCGTTTTACATACCAACTACAGATCCCCCTATGTAGCTTAAGTTTTCCGCCTTGCCCACAGTCAGGACAAATCTCTGCCACCCGCCAGTCCCACAGCCGCTCAGACCCAACCAAGTAAACACAGAGACTTATTTTGCTTTCAAACTGTATGGCCATGGCAGGCTTCTTGCTAACGGTTCTTTTATCTTAAATTAACCATTTCCTTTTATCTTAAAGTAATCCATTTCTACAAATCTATACCTCGCCACGTGGCTGGTGGCTTATCAGCGTCTTCACATGCTGTTGGTCATGGCAGCGGCTGCAGCGTCTCTGGTCATGGCGGCGGCTGCAGCATCTCTGGTCATTGCGGCGGCTGCAGCGTCTCCTTCTGCCTTTCTGTCCTTTTATTTCTCCTCTCTGTTAGTCCTGCCTATCTTTCCTGCCTAGCCACGGCCGATCAGGTTTTATTTATTAACCAATCAGAACAACTTGACATACAGACCATCCCCCAGCACAGCCAAGTGCAGACCATCTCAAACACCTGCACTCAGGCCCATGGTCCTAATCATCCTCTATACGGACCTGCTGGGTAACGCCACAAGGAACCCAAGAAGGGCTCCCACAGGACTTACAGAACATCCCACAGCACCCCTATTTCCTCCTCTGAAAAGGTAAGGCCTCCCATGGGGAGTCAGCAAAGTCTGGTACATTCAGTTGAAGCAGGTCCAAGCCCCTCCCCCTGCATCAAGGCTGTACAAGGTGTCCCACCACAGGTAATGGGCTCCAAAAAGCCAGCTCATGTACCAGGGATGGATCCTGATCCTACTGCCAGGGGGCCCCTTAAGCAGACCAAGCTACACAATGTCTTGCTTATGCAGAGGGCCTAGTTCAGTCCCATGGAGGCTCCACAGCTGTTGGTCTAACGTTTATGAGTTCCCACTAGTTTGGTTCGGTTGTCTCTGTAGGTTTCCCCATCATGATCTTGATGCCCCTTGCTCATAGAATTCCTCTTCCCTCTCTTCATCTGGACTCGTGGAGCTTGGCCTGGGGCTTGGCTGTGGATCTCTGCATCTGCTCAACTCTTTTTTTTTTTTTTCCGAGACAGGGTTTCTCTTGTGTAGCTTTGCGCCTTTCCTGGAACTCACTTGGTAGCCCAGGCTGGCCTTGAACTCACAGAGATCCGCCTGCCTCTGCCTCCCGAGTGCTGGGATTAAAGGCGTGCGCCACCACAGCCCGGCCTCTGCTCAACTCTTATAAAAGAAAGCATTCAATTGCAGGCTTGCTAACAGTTTCAGAGGGTCAGTCCATTATCATCATAGCATGAAGCATGGCAGCAGGCATGCAGTCATGGGGATGAGAGCTTTATTTCCTGAATCACAGGCAGGCAGGTCAAGAGAAACATTGGGAATATGTGAGCATTTGAAATGTCAAAGCCCATCTCTAATGACACATCTCCTCCAACAAGTCTGTACTTAGTTTAACAAGACCAGGCCTCCCAATCCTTCCCAAACAGTTCCACTAACTGGGACCAAACATTAAAATATATGAGCTTATGGGGGCCATTCTCATTTAAACCACCACAGTGATCATCTTTACAATTCTGATAGGAAAAAAATCCTCATTTGGTGTCTTATGTAAAATCTGTAAGACCATGCTACCATATCACAACAAAGGGCCAGCCTTCATAATGGAGCTTCAGCCAGGAAACACAGTGTATGCGTTTTATCCCATCACTAAAAGACATACAAGCAGGACAGAAAGTGCTTCACAAATGGTCAAGGGGCATTGGGAGGGCTAAGGTGTTATCTGGCTCCCTCTTCTCTTTCCTCCATGTCCTACCTGGCTTCCCTTTTTGGTGTTTGGCAAAGTCACTAGAATAGATAGCTTTACTTCATACCACTCATTTCCATCCTCTTTGGCTAGGTAGATCCCAAGTGGGACTGGACAGAGAAAAAGCTTCCTTTAACTGACAGTGGTTTTTATTTGAAAATGTTCCTACAGTTTAATGATACTCTTGTACATTTCAAAGAATAAAGCTTTGGACATCATAAAAAAGCTTGGTAGGCATTTCTGGGGCTGCTGACACAGCAGGGCTCGTCAAGGTCCAGCAGTCCTGAACAGTGTCTATAGATTAATGCAATTCCTTGTGAGATCAAGAGTGTCCCGGGGTGGAGGAGTTCTCAGTTATGAGCTGTCAGAGCTTTGAAAACCCCCAGATCTGAATACAAAAACCAGACTCTCTAACGGAAAGGAGAAGTAGTAGTTTTGGAGAGGGACCATCAAAGTCCAATTAGGAGCTATGACTCCTGCTTGTTGTACATAGTCTAGACACAATTTGATCTACAACAAGACTTCTCAAATAGTGACAGCAATAGCTATATTGAAGATTCTTTCCTAAGTCCACTGCTGGCATTGTTCAGAGCCGAAAGAATGAAAATGTTCAGAATATTCAACATCTCATCTGAATCTAGCACGAGGTGACTTTTGACCATCAAGAGTGTTTTCATTTCATTTTCCTCTAATATTTCTCCTCTCTCTCTTTCTTTCTTTCTTTTATTTTTGACAATGGACAAGGAGACTGGCCATGGATTAAGGGTGAATTGAAATAAAACCTGGAAGATGCTAGAGGCTTGGCTTCTCTCCTCCCACCCTCCCCAAATCTCCTTTTCTTTCTCTGGAATCTGAAACCATGTAATTTAGAAATTGCTTCTCTCTTTCCAACCCGATTTTCTCTGCCACAAAAGTAATTTTTAAACATTCTAAAGCTTTTATTTCCAGGCTTCAGCCTTGTGCCTGTGTCCAATGAATGTTTCCCAGCATCTGAGCACTTGAACAGCTGATGTGTTGAGGAGCGTGACTGGCTGGCCACCTTGTCCCAGGGTTCAGCAACAGAGCAGGTAGAAAAGTGAGGGGAATGTGGGATCTGAGACAGAGCTGGTAAGCACAGTGGATTGGCTAGGGTACCAGATTTGTGGGAGTACCCAGTCTACTTGGGACACTAGTGTGAGAAATGAAGAACGGGATATTCAGCCAGTTCAGGGAGAGTAGTTTTCTGTAGCAGTCAAGGTTAAAGTTAGGAAGTAGTCACAGAGCTTGTTCCTAACTAGTATTCTTAACTCTGAGTCCTCAGTGTTTATGATGAGGGCACCAAGAACTCCTAGGAACTCCTAAAAGGCATCAGGAGCAGTTTCTAAATATGGGAAATGCAACAGCATCAAGCAGACACCATGCAAGCTGCTAACGTAAGGCAATCTCTAGTTTGGGCATCAGACTATGTGGCCTGTATGCATTGCCCTGTTACCATTTCTTTGCAAAGCCTGGCTTTAGGCCATGTCTCTGATGAAATGCAATTATTGGATAAAAGCCAACTTGGAGCTGGCAACAGATCTAGCAGTGTCTGATCCGAACCCACAGTTGAGAAGCTGTGAGGTCCTGCCCAAAAGGTAAATGTGTTCATTAGTGAGTAGTGATGGTTAGGAGTAAAAGAATTCATTCTCTTATTGATGTGTGTGATGGATAGTTTTATGTCAACTTGACACAAACTAAAGTCAGTCATCTGAGACTAGGGAGCCTCAATTGAGAAAATGCCTTCATAAGATTGGGCTGAAGCCAAGCCTGTATGGCATTTTTTTAAAAAATAGTGATTGATAAGGGAGGGCTCAGTCCATTGTAGGTAGTGCCATCCCTGGGCTGGTGGTTCTGGCTTCTATAAGAAAGCAGGCTAAGCAAGTCATGATGAGCAAGCCAGTAAGCAACACCCCTCCATGGCCTCTGTCTGCATCAGCCCCTACCTTCATGTTCCTGCCCTGCTTGAGTTCCTGTCCTGACCTCCTTTAGTGATGGACTGTGATGTGGAAGTGTGAGCCAAGCGAACCCTTTCCCCCACAAGTGGCTTAGGTTATGTGGTTTCATCACAGCAATAGAAACTCTAAGACAATGTGTCTGTCTTGTTTTCTCAAATCATTCTTAAGATGCCAGGGTGTAGGTCCTTACTAGATTATATGAACTGACTACTTAATAAAGCTACTGGGTGTTTCTTTGGCTTGGGAGGTACAAAAATAAATTACCAAAACACAAAGGGCACCATGAACTGGTAGAGTTTGGGAAGCTGTGGCTAACTGTGTGTGAAGAATGGTCTATAAAACAGAAACAGTGAAAGGAGCCTATTAGACAACTGACGTCAATGTGGGAAGCAGTGATTGCAGGAGCCAGCAAGAAAGGGAAGGGCCTACGATTGTGAAATCCTAAAAGATGGGAATACAGAGCGTTTTCCTGGCTAGTGCTACCATGAAGCAAGCTCTCTCTCTCTCTCTCTCTCTCTCTCTCTCTCTCTCTCTCTCTCTCTCTCTCTCTCTCTCTGAAAAATAGATTTTTTTTTTTTTTTTTTTTTTTTTTGTGAAGCTGGCTCTTTAACTATTGGGAAACTGCAAACTAGACCTAAATATTCTGACAAAAGCTCCCCCAGATGAATCACTTGCACTGGCATGGGCTCACAGGAATTGAAGGTAGCATCTACCTCCTCCTCGGTCCCCCTGCTCCCTCTGGCTCCACCTATTGGCAAAAGTAGCACTGAGCTCTGTGATTAAGCAGAGATATGCATTTTGCAACCTCACTCCCAGCACTGTAAAAGTAGGGTATCCAAAGTGTGTTTGTTTGGCTCGAACTGTTTGGGGGGCACCCAAGCAGGAGGATCGGGATCCGTCCCTGGTGAATGGGCAGGCTTTTGGGACCCCGGTGCCTGTGGTGTGACGCCTTGTGTAGCCTTGGTGCAGTGAGAAGGGGCTTGGACCTGCCTAGGATCAATTGTGCCAGCTCTGCTTACTCCCCAAGGGAGACCTTGATTTGGGAGATGTGGGGATGTAGGGTGGCTTGGGAGAGAGGGCTGGGGGGAGGGAGGAGGTGGGATCTGTGGGTGGTATGTAGAGTAAAGAAAAATGCAAAAACAAAACAAAACAAAAAGAGCATTTAGAGTTTGGCATGATAGTGCATGCCTGGACTCCTAGCACTTGGAATATGGAGGCAAGACAATCAAGAGTTCAAGGTCATCCTCAGCTACATAGCGAATTCAAAGCCAGCCTGGAATATCAGAGGCCTTGTCTCAATAAAACAAGCAAAAACAAAATGGTGCTTAGAGGCAAGAAACAATGCTTTAGTAGCTGATTCAGAGCCCCCAGGCTCCAGTTCTGAGGCTCTTAGCCCAAGCCATCAGCCACCTCTTGAGAATGGTTGCGTCTGAATCTTGGCTCCCTATCCTGGTCTTATGGGATAGAAGTGGATCAGCCATGATTAAACCCTCCCATACATTCCAATCAAATGCAGCCATAGGGTGAGGTCATGGGTTTGGATCAGAGTTGCTGATCTTTAAACTAAGGTCCAGAGTTGAGCAGAAGCTGAGGGAGAAGTGGAATTACAGAGGATAAAGGACTGACAACTTGTAGTCCACATGTCACCTTTGCGTAACCACCCTCGCTAACTAGTATGCTTTGCCTGGCATTCTATCTAATTTGCCTCTCACCTGGTTTCTTTAAAGCAGTTACTCTTTTATTATAACATGACACAGACTATTTCCTTTAGCATGTAATTTGGTCAGGTCACATGTTTGATTGCCACTGTGGTTATCTGAGTCTGCCCTGTCAAGGTTTAACCTCAAGGGAGGCAGAGAACATGCCACATTTTTAAAAAGACTATGTCTTCAACACCTCACCTGCCACCCTGTTGCTACATACATATTTTAAACTAAGTCACAGAGAAAAGTAAAAAAACTTTTATGTAAATGGAGAGAAAAGATTAAGGAGGTGGTAGCAGGACCTAAAATCAAAGAAATACAATTATCAGCATTTGTGCAGCCCAGGGCCCCTGCTTGGTTTTCTCTATAGTGTTCATTATCAATTGGCTTGCTACACGTTTGTCTGATATAGTGTTCAATCCTCTTGCCTTCAATGGAATGCACTCTCTGTAAGAATAGAGAGATATCTGGTCTACTTTTGCATCTAGTATAGTGCTGGGTATAATAAGGTAAGAGCTTAAAATATTAATTTGGAGAAAGCATCTTCCAAGTGTTTTTCTTTGAGCAAAAAATACCCTTATTGTATTGTTACAACAATCCTGACTGTTACTACTATTCCTGGATATGGATTGTAGGAAGGACCAAGGCATGCAGACTTGCTAGAACATCACTGCATAGGGGCCACCTGTCTGGTAAGAGGTGGAGATGGCTACTCCACTGCCCTGTCCTTACACACCTCAGTATCTCAGTGGCCATTTGTCTACTTGTTATTCTTCCTTGGATATTAAGCATGATATCCCCTCTACTTAGGCTTTAACCTTTCTATCCCCCTACTTCTCCCAGTCCCACCCCCAACAAACCTTCCCATTTACCTATTAATGTCTCTCTATCCTGTGCTAACGGTCCCTTCAGAAGAGTGCTCCTGGTGTCCTGACTCCATGTTATACTCTTCCTCATTTACTCTAAAATATGCAGGCCCATGTCCACTGGCATGTGATGAGTATATTATAGATTAGTGATATTTAATCGAGAGCCAGGAACCTATGAGTCAAGACCAAGAACATTCCACTTGGAAGTACACAAACATTTTAGTTAAGAAGTCTAAACCTTAAAGAAACTCTCAATACTACAGGGACTTCTGATATATACCTTGGTAAATAACTGCCATTTTGCCAATTGGCATAATTAGTATCAGAAACTGGTTGCATTCAGAAGCCTCTTGACTAGCATAATCATTATTATAAATTATTAAAGTTTATTGGTGGAAGTATTAAGGCAACTCCAACTCCATGTAGTTAAAAGGGAGGTTTATTTCGTGGGGTAACTTACAAGTAAAGGGATAGGTTACAGGGTCCGGGAAAGGTATAGCATAGTCCAGTGGTGTTCTCTGAAGAACTCTGCTCAATCAACCTCCAGCATCCAGGGTCCAGGAACCAAGAGAGCCAGCACATCTGGATCTTGGGTCTTAAGGGCTCCTCTCTTGGCCCCTCCTCATAGGTGTGACAGTTAGTGGAAGCCTCAATGAGGGTAGTACTTCCAGGGCAAAGCTGGGACAACTACCCACTACAAAAGTTATTCAAAGTCTGTAGGCTAGCCGATATTTTTGTTTATTTTATTGGAGTACTGGAGACAGAACCCAGGACCTTATGCACTCTAGGCAAGCATTTTAACTCTGAGTTACACTCTCAGCTCCCAAATATCTTTTTAAACATTCTTCAGACTTAACACAGTGAAAAACAAGAACTCTGTATTTCAAACTTAAGCTGAGGCCCATGCCATGACTCCTGAACAATCCTGTGACTGAGTGGCTTTAAGAGCTCCTTGTTTTGAACCTTGTATGAGAATAGTCAAATGAAACTCTATAACCTTGACTGCCTGATCTAGAGAAGGTATTATGGAAACATGGGCACACCCATTATACATGGGTTGTTTTGCCAGCTGCCATTACAAACACAGGTATGAATAGACATAGCAGAGACTACTAGACCTTCAGGGTCTGAAAAATTTGCTATCTGGTCTCTTACACAAAAGGAAAATGTTTTCCCACTTATGATACTATCCCATCTGCTTCAAATGATCCTTTCATACAAAATGGTAAGCAAATTGCATTAAAGGACAGACTTCTGGGCTTTCACTGAGCCATATGGAACAAACTGACCTATTTTGTGCTTGCTGGCTAATATATGTTCATATAATAAATGTTCAACAGTGAAGTAGATTGGGCTGAAGACTTGCTCTCATTATAACCTAATAATGCAGTTGTGGAGGAATCATTAACCTGAACTCACCTCAGATTTCTTTGGTAGCTTCAGTTTCTATGAAAAAGAATGTCAGGGCTGTGCAACACTCTTGTTCAAATTGACTCAAGTGGGTCCCCCAAAGTGAAGCTATGCATTGTTGCTCTGTGTACCCAAAAGGCTAGTACTTCTACTGCAGAAGGCACAGTGGGCTTTGTCACTCTATCCCTCACAGCTATCGTGACTGTACCCTACTAATGTAAATTCCACGAAGATGAGAAAATACCTGTCTCATTCACCTTTATCCCTAATGCCCAGTCCATCTTAGAGTTCTAAGTTATTTTCATAGAAGTTAAAACCTACCTATAGCAATATCTGATGAGGCATCCTTGGAAGGCTAGTAATGATAAATTATAGTTGGTTAAAGCATAAGCCTAGAAGTCACCTGTAGTACATACAAGATCAGGAACTAGAACATGGTAATGTCCATGATTTCTGTTTGACTTAATATCAGGCCATCTCACCTCTTTTTCTGGGCTTGGGAGATGTAACTGCATCACACACACAGTTGACACACTGACTTCTTGATTCACTCATAGCCCTTGGAGATAGCCATCATCCAAATAGGAGAATGAGACACAGCTATAGATGGAGAAAGGAATTGCTTTCCAGTTAGGTGCTCATGGAGACAATGATCTTTTCACCATACCATAGTGTCTCCATGGTCAATGTATACTGTTTAATTGAGGGATGTGATGAAATTGCCAATGAATTACCTTCTCTAGGACATTTCCACAAGAGGGTAGTAAATAGTCCAGCTCCTCAGCTAACATGCTCCAGCTTCTGATGGTTAGAGTTGTCAAGGTAGCTGCCATCAGAAGATGTGGTCATGGTCAACAAATTCCTAGCCAACAAACATCTGCAATAATAAAAGTTAGTAAAAAAAAGTGGATGATTCTGGAAAGAAGATGGATTTTAACATTGCTCCTTTTACCTCTTTTCCTCCTTCGTGTATCATTTCCATGCAGAAATTGCAAATTAATGGTCACATCGAACTATCTGTCAATGTATTACTGTTCTTGCAGCGTCAAATTATGTTGGCAATAATGTTTCCAGCTGCCTAGGACTCCATTGCAATTTAATTTGAAAAGAACTCAAATTGCATCTCCAAATGGATAAAAAATTAATTTTACATACACGCTAGCCACCTCCACATTTTCAGCCCCATGCCCCAAATTATCTCAATTTAGGTTCAACTTTGAACAGTACATGTGCCCCAGCCAACTCCGCGTGCAAAGATGAATACATGGTAAATTCATGAACTGGAAATCTGCTTTCTATTCCTTTCTTTAATAAGATGTTCTGCTTTGATTAAGGTCATTAGGAAATTCTACAGCTATTGCCTTTGACTTAAAGGCTGAGTCCATGCAGAACAAAACCAGAAGGCAATTCTGACTTAACCACATGATTGCCCTTAAAATTGGAACACAAAGAGATCCCTGAAACAGCCTGTTGCTTATTGCTTTTTTCCTGTATTATATTAGTGCCTTGGTTATGCTATTGAGGTCAGGCATCATTGGCTTTTTTTGCTTTGCATATATATCTATTTAATTTGTCTATCTGTCTAACCTATATATTAGGTCTATGTTAAAGTTATCATGTGACCAAACCTCCTGCAATTCAATTAGAAGTTGACAAAAGTCTCTAGGTGTATTAAACAGAGAATTCAAGGCAGTCACGATGTCTGAGGAGGTCCTTGAAAAAAGTTACCAGCAAATGGTGGTGTGAGAGCTGGACTCTGAATATATTGACCTTGGGATTTGTGTCTGTAGGGAGCATCCCAAACACAGAGAACAACACTAAAAAAAGCAGGAATGTCAAAGGACTGTGCATGCCATAATTCCCTTTAGGAGTATAGGGTTTGATGTATGAGTAGCAGAAATAGAAGCAGAGGGATTTGGGTTAGAAGGTCCCAGTAGAGGTAAGAGGAGCTAAGCTGCCTTTCTGAGGTGGCAATAGTTTCTTAAATGTGAGGGACACACATACATGCATGCACGGACACACACACATACAAGATGGGACCCCTGGAGCCAGCTCCAAGTACATTATAAGCTGATCACTTTGGTTTTCCACAAGAAAATGTCAGCTTTTAAGACAAGCCGTTCTGTGCACTCTAGGTCATTACTCACTCATGGTCAAGTTCTACGAGTTGCACAGAAGCAGTCACTTTGGACTCCCTTCAGCATCCTGTTTGATAGCTTCCTTGCCTCTCCTCCTGGCCTAGTTTCTTTTCCCTTGCTGTAATAAAACACTGACTAAAAGCAACTTGTCGAGGAAAGGGGGTTTACTTGGTTGACAATTTCAGGTCACAATCCAACACTGAGAGAAGTCAGGTCATGAACTCAAGGCAGGAA
Organism: Peromyscus leucopus; assembly: GCF_004664715.2. NCBI lineage: Eukaryota > Metazoa > Chordata > Mammalia > Rodentia > Cricetidae > Peromyscus > Peromyscus leucopus. Next base: position 138,465,086 of record NC_051066.1, on the reverse strand, counting down.
CTTGGAGACAGAAAACATGGAGGGTCTCTGCTTGTGGGCTTTTTCATTCTTATGCTCAACTAGCTTCCTTATACCACTCAGATCTACCTGCCTAGGCATAATGCTGCCCACTGTGGGCTATGCCCTCCCACATTCATCAAGACAATCTCTTACAGACATGGCAACTCCAGTCTGATTTTGGCTGTCTCTTATTTTAGACTGCCTCAAATGAGTCAAGGTTGTGTCTACTTGACAACTGAAGATAACCAAGACTGCTGCTCAATCTAACCCTATAATGCCTTTGTATTGTTTTTCTCTAGCCCTGGGAATGCAGTCCTATTCTAAACAAGCTTCTTAGAATATGTACACACACATGGACACGGACATGGACACGGACACGGACACACACGGACACACACACGGACGGATGGACACACACACACACACACACACACACACACACACACACACACACGGACGGACGGACGGACAGACACACGGACACACACACACACACACACACACACACACACAGAGAGAGAGAGAGAGAGAGAGAGAGAGAGAGAGATGTGCATGCACACACAGGCGCCTGCACCTAGCACATGCAAAATCCTAAATGAGCCTAGACTATAAGGACAAGTGGAGACCTGTAGCCTGTTTCCATTCTCCTTTGACCCAACTCTGTTTCTCTCCTAAAGGACTTGTGCAAATATGTGTGGAGAACTCAAGTTCTCTCTGTATCTCTTCTCAGCCATTTTTTGCCCCAGCAGAGCTCACAAGAAGGGGCAACCAAGGAAAGTAGGTCTCACAGGTCCTGCAATAACTTTGGAGCTATCAGGACAGGAAATTCCAGAGTTTCAGTGACTTGAAGCATGGTCAGAAGGGAGGTCAGGGGACAGATGGGCACAGTGCATTGGCTGCTGAGCCCTTGTCCTGGGAAAAAGTCAGTCTGACAAGGTTCACTATGGGTCTCAGAACAAGGCCCATGGCCTCACTGCAAAGGTGTTAGGATGAGAGCCACTTTGATTTTCCATGATAGACTAACTTTCAGTGGCTCAGACAAGCCAGCAGCTCTGTGCTCTGTCTGCTGTCTTCTTGTCTGTTGTTACTGAAGAAGGTCACATGGACAGGGCCTTATCTGGAAGCAGAGACCAGAGACTGTAGGCTTGGATGTATTTACACGGGGGATATAAATTCAACAAACCAATCTCGACTGCACACACAAGACTTTCTCAGCAATTTTCAACTTGTTTGCACCAACTCAAATGTAAACCCAGGACTTTGTCCAGGGAAGGCAATTACTAGAGCAGAATCTCAGTTTGGCAGGTGAGGCTTGTTGGGAGGTGGGGGTCATCACACTGAAAGCATGAGTGTTCCCATCACACGTTCTGAAAACTAGTTTCTCTTATGTAGGATTTCAGGACATCTTTTTGGTTGAAAACAAAGCAGAAAAGAAATGTGTGCCTCAGAGATCCTGCTGATGTGCTGGCGTGAACAGAGGAGGGAGGGTGGAAACAAGTGATGGGAACTCAGTTTCCTAGAACAAACTACCATCTGGTCATCTCATAGGAAGTCCGCTTGACAGATCCTAGAGATGCTAGACAAACAGAAAATAGTCGCTGGCAATCTGGGAGACAAATGTATAAACAAGCAATTCCTGGGCAGTGTGACAAATGCTAAGTATGATGGACAGTGGGTGCATGGAGATATGGCTACATTCCATTCATGGAGCCTCAGTGACGTATAACAGGGAGTTGTTTCCCAGAAGCAGGTGCTAAAGCACTACCTAGCCCAGAGTTCCTGCCTCATAGCCACTACCTCTGCTTTCTAGAATGTAAATTACCACAGTCACAAGACACTTTCAGCTGCATGTATCTTACCCAGAGGGCCACTAGAGCCCGAACTTACTGTATTCGAACTGACATTTCTTTGAACCTTTTAATTTCCATAGGCTAGGGGAACCTCCAAAATCATCTCTCAAGGTCTCTGTAGTGTACAGGTGTGTTCTGAGTCCCATTTTCCTGGTGATCTTGTGGAGAGTCCTATTTGGTTGAAGTATACATACATGTCTCAGCTCTGTCTGGAGTCCAGTCATAGTAAATATTTTTGTGATATCTGAAGACCATGTTGGAGGTTGAGGAGACACATGGGGAGCTGTCATATTTGTGGATTCTCCCAACATTCTACTATTTAATTACTTCCCCACCTCTCTTAACTTATCCACCTCTCAAGATCTTGGTGTTTGTCTTCCTGTGGAGGCTTAGTAGGGTTGTAAGCAAGGCCCTGGGATTGAACCTCCTACTCTTAAAACACTCCTGTACATATGGGTAGCAAAGACTGAAGTTAGTGGGTTATAAACAATAATAAAAAAGATATGATTTAGAAGGGGTTTGAGGAACATGGGACAAGTTGGAAGGGAAATGGGAATTGATATGATATTTTACTTTATACATGTATGAAATCCTCAAGAATAAAGACAAAAACTTTTAAAGGCTTCTTAGGGCATTTCTCCAAGAAAGGCAGTTCTGTGTAAGAGGAATCCCCACTGTTAGGGAAAGGCAATTTTCTCTCTTTACAGTTCATTTTATGCTCATTAACAGCCCTCTGAGATTAGTGCAGTAATTTCCACTTTATAGATGAGGAGATGGAGGCACAGAGATGAAATGTCCTTGGCCAAGGTCACTTAGCTACAGAGTGCCAGAGTCTGGCTTCCAGCCATGCTCCAACTCTATCATGTGCTTAGGAGAAACAGGATCTATGTGTGTGCCTCAATATTCCTACACTGGAGGGAAACTCGTTGCTGGGTAACAGGCTTCCAACTTCCCTTGACCCCTGTGAGAAGGGGAAAGGCCTCAGGATAAGACTGCCTATAAGAAAGTCATGAAGGTTTTTATATGCATATCTGCACAATTGGGTTGAATAAAAACAGAGAGTGGGGACTGAAGACAGGCCAATGTACAGCTTAGCACTAAGTTTCAGCATGGTTCTTCTGGTGACAGGTCCCAGGCTCTTAAGGGCAAGGCAATTTTTGTGTTACAGTTTTTGTTTTTCTCTAGCATTCTTCTAGGTCTCTCCCAAATTCCCAATGGCTGGGGCCTGCCTCATGTTTATGCTCCTATTCTGACCTATCTCCAATGGTGTCACAGTAGAGAAAATCAAAGGTTTAAGACTTTCTCAGACTATAAATCTCAACCCTGCCTCTTACTGTGTGGCCTGAGGACAATCTTTTCATTTCTCAGAAATTGGGTTTTCTCTGGAGTAGGTCTTCTGATGCTTCCTTAACAGTTGTTGTGAGGTTTATCAAGCCCAGCACATATCTTTCCCATAGCTGTGGTGTTCTGGTCCACTTTTTACCTCTCTTGCATACTAGACATGGGGTGAGACAGTTGCAAATTCAAAGCCTCATTTTGCCACTTGCTAGATTTGTTACTTGATCCAAGTTCCAGGACCTCTCCAAGTCTTGATTTATTCATTTGTCAAATGAGTTGGCAATCCCTTCCTTCTAGCATCATGATTCAGAAAATAAAACAAACATTTCCTGGAAGCTGTTCCATTGATATTTTATTTGTACTTTTAGGCCATACTGGACATCTCAAAAATTGTATTTGACATGGAATATTGTTGTATTTAAGATACTTAATGAAACTATGACCTTAGCCATAGTATTAAATACATCTGCTCTCACTTCCTAATGAGGGAGTAGAGGGCCCCATGAGGTGAATATCTTCCTGCGGTGTGGCGTTGGTTTTGAAGAAGTTCCCAGAGGAGGAGTGTTAGAAAGGTATTACTTGGGGATATATACCAGCAGAGTTTGGGAATCTATACAGATTGAAAAATTCCTGCTGGACAAAAGCTGGAGAGGATGCTAACATTTCCCAGGCAGAGGGTTCCCTCCACTGCTATGCCTGTGTATCTGCAGTCACTGCCACCTGGACCACCCAAAGACACCCAGCCAAGCAGTCATAGCCATGCCCGGTCACAACCCCTGACTGTGAGTCCCACACACTTTGTCTTTCATTCCATATAGGTTCAGCACACTGGGCCCTGAGCAACTTGTCTGATGTCACTTTGACAAAGTCACTTGTTTACTTTTGGGACCCTGGATCTCTTTTGTACAAAGTATCCTGCAGCATGGATGACTGGGCTGAAGAATAAGTGTGAATTCCTCAGTTGAGGAGAGGCCAGAGCTACTGACATAAGCAATATGCACAGCTATGGGATGGCTCGGGCTCCTGTCTGACACACTTGTGAAGTGTGTGCCTTGGCAAAGCTCTGTTATAAGCTACACTTCTCCCATAAAGGTGAGTTAGGGAACTCATTTGGCATCCAGAGCTCCCACCCATAGCCGTCCTTGTCTGTGCCTTGGTGCAGGGGCAGCTATACTCTAAAAGCTCTGGGAACTTGAGGACTGGAAAGGTGACCATATCCTAGTCTATTGCACTGCATAATGATGCTACCCAGAACTGCCATTTATAAGACACTCAGGTGGTGTATAGCATATGAAAGAGGATCATTATTCTTATTACTATTCCTATTGCTATAAAACAAACCCCCAGCTATTTTATATGCTGTGCTTATTAATTCCAGGTGTAACTCTAATAGCTCAGGATATTTCATATGGATCCACCCTCTCCTGCAGTGGGGTTAGCTTCTATTATCACCAATTTATAAATGAAGTAAAATGTACACTCAAAGACATGGCATAACTTGATAATGTCCGTTAAGTATTGTGGTGTTAAATGCCGATCAGATCCCTATCTTCACTATTCTTGTTTGTTTTAATTCGTTTTGCACAAAAATCATCTATTTACCTCATGTAAGGTACGGATTATGAAGTAAGACATGGTCATTGTTATATATGGGGACCGGGGACAAAGTTCGGTGTGTAAAGGGAGGTGAGGAAGAGTGTTGGGGTGCTGCAGACTGGTAGAATGATGTGGAAGAAGTGGAGGGGACAGAAAGAAGAGTGAAGTGTTGCAGGATGCTAGAAAATGATACGTCCTATTATAGGCGAGAGTGGGAAGGTGAATTCAAAGGCCAAGTTCTCGAGGCATTGTGGTCATGCAGATGGATTGGAGGCTGAATGTCTGTCTGTGATCCAACCACTCCAAATTTTGCATCTGCATGGGAGAAGGGGAGGGGGAGCCTCAGCTCCATGAAGAGAGCCTGTAGCTGAGTTAAACACAGAAGGCAGTGTAGAACTCCAGCAGTCATCTGAATCAGCACATCACAGAAATGTGTGCACTTGGGAGCACCCAACAGTTCTCAGTGGAACTCTGATGAAGCCCTAATTTTATATTTTTGTGGCTGGCACATTTCATTGTGAAGGGAATAGGAAAATTTTTACCATATTTATTTTTGTTTTTGTCTTAGATATGTGTGCTTAAGTTTACAAAAAAAATAAATTGATTTAAAGAAAAATTTCATGTAAATTATGCTGCAGGTGGCAAAAGTCACAGGAGACCACGGGGAGATGGAATGCATCCAGAAGAAGAACAACATCTACCTGCTTCCTGTCATCTCCTCAAAACTCTTGTGTCTTGTGTGTATTTCCCAGATCCTGTGCACGGCCCTCAGAATGTGGAGATTGTGGACATTCGGGCCAGGCAGCTGACCCTGCAGTGGGAACCCTTTGGCTACGCAGTGACCCGCTGCCACAGCTACAACCTCACAGTACAGTACCAGTACGTGTTCAACCAGCAGCAGTATGAGGCTGAGGAGGTGATCCAGACTTCTTCCCACTATACCCTGCGGGGTCTACGACCCTTCATGACCATCAGACTGCGGTTGCTGCTGTCCAACCCCGAGGGCCGGATGGAGAGTGAGGAGTTGGTGGTCCAGACCGAGGAGGATGGTGAGTGGGGGAGGCCAGTTTATGGGACTAGAGAAGGTGAAGTAGGCTCAGGGGTCATGCCAGTAAGTTGTGAGGTGTGTGTGTGTGTGTGTGTGTGTGTGTGTGTGTGTGTGTGTGTGTATGTACGTATGTGTACATTCATATGGAGGTTAGAAGTCGATGTTGCAAGTGTCTTCTTTATTTTTTTTTCCATCTGACTTTTTGAGACATGGTCTCTCTTTGGGATTTGGGGCTCACAGATTTGGATAAACTGACTAGTCATCAAGCCTCAAAGATCATCCTACCTTGGTGTTCACAACACTGAGAATATAGGCATGCTCTGCCATACACAGTTTTTATTTGGATTTTGGGAATCTGAACTCAGGTCCTCAGTCTTACACAGGAAGCTGTTTACTGATTCATCCCATCCTCTGTCTTTAATTTTTCCACTGTTCTCAATGTCTCCATAGAAGGGCCTTGTAGACTGTGCAGAGTGTAATTCCGGAGTGGTTATGATGCCATGAGCAGTGACAGCTCTCCCATAAGTATGTGCTCCTGCCCCCGCCATTCTCCCCTCATGTTCTGCCACTCTCCCCAAGACTTAACTCTTCAGATGTCTCCTGGAAAGGGTATTTATCTTATTGTTTAAACCTGTTAAGATTGAAAACTAAACAACTTGATTCTGCACAAATTAAAAGAAAAAAAAACATAGAATAGTTTAAGGCTTAGCATGCACATTGAATGAGCTCAAAGCTGATTATCCACCTGGATGTCCCACAGGCATCTCAAATACCATGTATTGCAAAACGAATTAATGTTCTCTTCTAGGCTGACTTATCTTCTTGTGTTCCTCCTTTCAATGAGCTACATCTGGGAGCTCAAGAGACTAGAAAATCAACCAAGGAATTTCTCCTCCCACCACACCTCCCTGCTCCTCCCCCAACCTCTCCACACCTCTCACCCACTCCATCCCATCCACCCATCCCCTACCCCTTCCCCTTAGTCCACCTCCCCCATCCCACTTCCCCACCCTACAAGGCTCCACAGAGTCTAATTTGTGCTCTGCTTCTTTGAATGGGTCTCCTACCTTGAGAATACTAGAGTGTGGGGCCTTTTTTAAAAAAATAGAATATATAACTACCTTCCTATCTGTCCTTGTCAATGCTATTCCTTCTGTTTAGACTGATACGCCCCTTCATGTCTGCAGGACATATTCCTCTATTGCTATTCCAAGGCTTTACTTAGATTTTACTTTCTCTATAAGTTTTCTTTGCCTCAAATTTCTTGGTTGTTTCATCCCAGGATTCCAGTACAATCCGGATGGAACTCCCCACAGTAGGTATCTAATGTAGGATAGAATTTGGGATTTCTAAGATATAAGAAATACCTAAGAAACACTTACTCTGTGTTGAATTTTGGTTTTCTCCTTGGCCTGGCTAATATATGGCCCTATTAAATTCTCTAGAATCTGACTCAATGTAGATTTGTGTACAAGTGATTAAGGAGAGTTTGGGTAGGGATGGAAAATAGGCCAGCAAGGTAGAAGAAGCTATGTTACAACTTCCGGGAAGGTCCAAGGAGAGCTCTCCAGGGTGGGTGAAATGTCACAGAGGTTCCAAACCAGGGGAGGGATCTGCAGCTTGCCCTAGATCTGGTTCCATTTTTTTTCAAACATGCAAAGCCCCCGTCTCTAACATGGAGAATAGCACTCTTTGAGAAGGTAGACTCTCTGGGCACGTATGCCTGGGGCACCCTCTTTAATCTCTTAGTGCATTGGTTTTCTCACTTAGAGAATGGACTTGATGTTAATACTACCTTGCAGTTTATTGTGAATATTAAAGAGATATTGAAAGCCCAGCAATAGGTTTTCAATAAGCATAGCTATTACATTTGCAACAAATCAGAGGGAAAAAAAATCCTGACCAGAAAGCCTCTGGTACAAAGAACTTAACCAACCAGCTGCTGTGGGACACATCTCCATGCTCTCACCAACCATTTCCTGGTTGTAGAAAGTATATTGAGTATCCTAAAGGATTGGCAGTACACCGGGGTCCTGACTGAGGAAGCAGGGTGGTGGTCACAGAGTGGTCAGTGATTACTATTCCCAGGCTGTCCCATAGTGCTAGCAGGGGAAGCCTTTGTTTACAAACCATCATGATACAACCAAGGAGCAACTCAGAGGGAACCCTTCTCAGGTGTTCCCTCAGCCCCTTTGAACTGCAGGATGAGAATGACCTCCATCTGCAGCAGCAAGTTCCATGTGCTTTAAGCTGTGTCTTGTCTTCTCCCTTTCTCATTTTTACCAAGAGAAAAATAAATAAACCACAAAGCCTTTATCAAAACAATGTGGAAACAGCAGTGCTTTGAAATTAAATTTATAGTAAACATCATTAATAAAACATCAATTCCTGCTTCAGGAGATGTGTGGACATTTTCATATTAAAGACACCATCATATAAGACACCCTTCCTTGGTCTGTAGCTCTTCTGAGGCCATAGCTCAGAAACTGCTGGAAGGTTTCAGCGGGGTGTGGAGACTCTTCGGCAGTTTGTGTTTGTCTTTGTTTGTTGAATTGCCTCAATATGTTTCTCAGGCTACTCTTAAACTCTTGGCTGAAGTCATCTTCCAGCCTCAGCCTCTTGGGTATCGAGAACTAAGGCATGCATCAAGACCACTGTGGACAACTCCTGTAGGTCAGAGCCAGGTTCCCTTCTCCCTGGAGGGAAAAAGCTTTGGCTCCTTTTCTTGAAAAGTCATTCACAGTGAGAGTATACTGAGGTTGGAGCAGAGCAGGGATCCTTACCTGAAACTCCCTCCAGGAGCCAGAGAGCAACCTCCCAGATTGGGCTCATGGAATTTGTGTTGCTCTCACCTGCCCTCAAAATTTTTGAGGGGGAAGGGTTCAGGATCAGTCATTTTAGCACCAATTACCTTTGAGGGTCCACAGAATAATTGCTAGAGAGCAGCTCCTGTCCCTGAGATACTAGGCTTTATCAGGAAAACAGCTGTTGATAAAGACAGTGGACTTTTACTTTGTTGTTTTCTACAAATATCTCATATCTTCGTGGTCATCATCCAACTTTAGCCAAACTGCAGCTAAGTGTGTGAAAATGTAACACAGGGAGTCTTAGAGGGTGCAAACCACATGACATGAAGTTGGGGAGAGGTGAGGAGGGATGGGGGTAGACCTGAGAGGAGTTGGGGGAGGGGCATGGATAAATATTATCAAAATACATTGTGTGAATGTATAAAATTCTCAAAGAATTAATAAAAATATTATAGTATGAAAGAAATTGTGGCATTTATCCTATTAGTTCTTCAGTGTACATAGTTTAAAAGTCAAGATATTCTCATATATATCCAAAATATTATACAACATCTAAGAAAGTTTACATAAGCTTAAAATGACTCAACACAAGCCATCAAGAAGGCTTAGTGCAATGGTTCTCAACCTGTGGGCCATAACCCCTTTGGGGGATCACATATCAGATATCCTTCATATCAGATATTTACATCATGACTCGGAAAAGTAGCAAAATCACAGCAATGAAATAATTTTATGGTTCAGGGTCACCACAATATAAGAAAGGGTCACAGTATTAGGAAGGTTGAGAACCACTGGCTTAGTGGATAAAGGCATTTCCACCAAGCTTCACAGCCCAAGTTTGATCCCTGAGGTCCACACAGAAGAAGAGACCTTAACCCTGGAGAGTTATCCTCTGACCTCTACTTTCATGCCATGATACATGCACATGCACAAAACACAAATGCACACCCCTCACACATATGCATGTGATTTATCTGTATATATTTATATATACAAAATAAGTAAATAATATAATTAAAATAGCCCAACATACTGTTCATTTCATACTTCTTCTAATGTTACACTTAACTCTGTATAATAAAATCAGGATGCAAGATAATTTCCATTAAAGCATTAAAAGATAGTAGTGTGTATTTCTCATTCTATCTTTCCAAGGGTCATGTAAAGTCTGGGAGCCCCTCTGTGGTGATGTTACATGTAGTTGATCAAGATGGAAAACACCCATGGAGACTATATATATAGCATGGAGGTCCCTAGGACGACTGTGGCTTATAATAAATTTCGGTTTAACTCAGTTATTGAAAAAAATAGCCAAATGAATGGAAACACATGAACTATGAACCAAAGGCTGAGGGGCTTCCAGCTGGATCAGGCCCTCTGAATAGGTGAGACAGTTGATTGGCTTGATCAGTTTGAGAGGCAACTAGGCAGTGGGACCAAGTCCTGTGCTCATTGCATGAGTTAGCTGTTTGAAACCTGGAGCTTATGCAGGGACACTTGGCTCAGTCTGGGAGGAAGGGACTGGACCTGCCTGGACTGAGTCTACCAGGTTGATCGCAGTCCTCGGGGGAGGATTTGCCCTGGAGGAGGTGGGGATGGGGGGTAGGCTGGGAGTAAGGGGGAGGGATAGGAGGGGGGATAATAGGGGAACCTGTGGCTGATATGTAGAACTGAATGGTATTGTAAAATAAAATAAAATAAAATAAAATAAAAATAAAAATGGAAAACACCACATTATAAATACATATAAGACATGTAAATATTTACACAAGATATAAACACATATAAATATATATTTCCCTCTTATAAAGTTCCTCTTTTGTGACACTTTGGGATGATGTAAGTGCCCTGTGATCATCCCAAATCTTTACTCAATGATTTAAGTACTTCTTCATAATCCTTACCTAAATTGGTTGTTACATTGATACTTTGTAATCTGCCATCTTGTCTACACTTACTGGTTAGCATGTTTCTTCATAGAAGAGTTTTTCTCCCATCTTCCTCCCTGTGTCTAGGATTCTTACTAGTTCACAAAGCAGGTTTTGACTCAGTGTACTAAGCTTCATCACCATCCTTATTTTCTTGTTGCCTTAACCATGGCTAGAAAGAATCCCTTCAAGTTATCCCTCAGTCCTTATAATAGATCCTTGTTAGTCATCCTCTTTTCTGGCATGATGCAATGTTCCAGACTGTCTGTGATGTCCCTACTCCAGACACAAAGGCCATCACTTATCTAAAAACTTCTGCTCTGGGCTCTAGGACAGGTCCTAGGTATGTTCCATGGAGCAGCAATACCACTAGCTGCTTCCAGAAGATAGAGCTGAGGGATATAATTCACCTGTTTTAAATCATGAGCCCATCCTGACTGAAACCTAACACCTCCAGATACGTCTGCACACCTCACAAATGTATTCCAACAGCGAGGGCCCTGATTCTCTACATCCACCTGTCTAGTCACTTGCACCATCCCCAACTGTACCAGCTCGCCAGCAACTGGTGAACCTACTCACAGAACATTTTCATTTCTCTGCACTAAACACTGCACTGTTTCAAATGCACAGTCAAAACACTGTGTTCAAACATTCCGAGTTTCTATCTATATGATCTTAGTATTAATTTGATAGCCAATTAAGGTTCTTTTAATGTTAAGGTTTTCCTTCATTTATGTTTTGAAAAATAAATGTTACTGCTTCCAACACACATGTCAATTGCTTCTTTAAAAAGTCAAAACTGTATGTCACAAAAGAGTCATTCTGAGAAATAACTGCCACAGTCTATTCTTTTGTATTCTTTAGTTCATACCTGAAAGACCGACATTTTCAATATAAAACACCACATTTTGTTATTTGTTTTCTATTTAGTGTTGCTTGAATATATGTTTTAGGCCTGACTACTTGATATTGAGTAACCAATTATGAGGCTCATGCCTGGGGAAGACTGAGTCCCTCCCTCAGCAGCCATTGGTTGACTGTAGCTTCTAGGGGTGGAGCCATATGAGATTACTCCATCCATGTTGGCATGTTAGTTTGTATTGTCATTGTGCAGACTGCTGGGATTTCGTGGCTGTAGCGTCCTGTGATATATAGAAGACACTATTCATACCAGGTGTCCTGGTGCTCTGACCCCTCATCCGTGTGTTTCCTGAGCCTTAGACGCATGGGTCGTGTTATAGGTACATCAGCTGGAGCTGATCAGTTCTTTTCTGCTTTTGGACCAATTGTGCTTCCATCAGCCACAAAGATAAAACTTCTTCTGTGAAGGACAAGAGCTACATTTATATTTCACTTTTAAATTATTCTTTCATTTCCATTTTCTATAGTTTATTTAACAAAAAACAATCTTTTTCCTCTTTCTCCTCCTCCCCCTCCTTCTGTCTTCTCCTTATCTTCTTCCTCTTCTCTCCTTTTCTCCACTTCCCAACTCCATTGAGATCATAGTCTTCCACATGCTGGGACTGCTGAGTGACTCAAGGTCCCCTTTCCCTTCTATCTACTTAATATTTAAACTATGAAATAATGTATACATCACCTGTGTTTATATTCACTTTCTATGTCCTAGAAAACATTCTGTATCAAAAATTACCCATTCTATTAATACTTTCATGGTGCTCATGGATGTGTGGATAGATGTGCCTGAGTGTCCCATGGGAGTTGTTTCAATTATGTTCTATGACCTACTTTTTTCATCTAAGTCATCTTATGTCCCTCCATTTCAGGTATCATATTTACTGGTTGATTGGTCACTTGTTATAAAGAGGTATATTGTAGTCATACTGAAGCAAATAGCCTTGTTGTGTATGTTGTTAGGTGTTTGTGGAGATGTATTTTCAGGTAAATTCTTCACGGTAAGGATTGCTGAAGTCAAAGGGTAAATGCACAGTCAATTAAAATCTCCTTTAGAGAAGACCTATCATTTTTCATTTTCACAGGTAATGTGTACCGATTTAATCTTCACACCAAATATGAAAGAACAAGCAGCATTTTCCCTGTTGTATAATAAGGGAATGTAATTTTAACAATACATAAAAATGTAATTGATTATAATAAGTAACAGTATAAAATATATTAACATAATTGATATTTGATATGTTTAACCACATCTAATAGGTATATTATCCTAATGTGGCAAAACAGGTTTAAACTCAAAATGCTTTCATGTAAGGAAAAGTATCAAAGCTCAGTGCCTTAATTTTGTGTGCAGTTCTTTTGAGCCTACTCACCTGGTTTCTTATGTAAGCCAGAAGGAAGATGCACATTGTCAGGATAGGTACATCTACACTAACAAGTGGTGGCATGTAAGGCCTGCTAAGAGGGAACGTGTAATAGGAAATAACAACAGGGCGGATGTAATGCAGTGCAGAGTTGGACAGTAAGGATAAACACACGGTACCTTAGGAGGTCCTCACAGCCCCATTTCACTTCAGCTTATTGCACCGTAGTGATTGTAAAGATGGCCTTGCAGTATTGTGAGTGACAGGAAGAAATGCACTTCTGTTTTTCATATGTCTACAGAGACTTAGGCTTTGTGCTCATACTCTTATTCTTGTAGTCTATTGCCAAACACCATGATGCAAGCACTGTTGACATTGTTGTGCAGGTGAGGAACTCAAACATCTCCAAGTCTTCCTTGTGTTGTCTTCCCTGACCATGTGTTATGAAAGCTTGGAGCTGGCTGAAGCCCCCCAACACTCTTCCTGACTTTCTCTGTCTCTGTGTCATACTTCTTTAACTTATTATCTTTCCCTCTAAAGGAATGTAAGATTGGTGAAAATAAAGACTTCATTTGGTTTTGGTCCCTGAAGGATATTTCCCAGTAAGAAGAAGAACATTGATCCATAGTGTGTGCTTATAAACCATTGGGTGAATGAATGAATTAAAAAGAATGAGCATCTGACATCAAAGTCCATGCCCCTTTTATGATAACATGCTGTTAATGAATGGACAACATTGCATATATTGAGGGCCTTTATGTGTCCTTAGGTGCAATCAAAGCTCACTTGTCCTGGCTTGCTAAAGCTGACCATTGGAAGCTCTTCTTGCCTCCAAGTTTGGTAACACATTCACTGCTTGAAATCAAGCATGGCTGGAAAATTCACACCATGGAAATTAGAAAATAAGTTATTCTTTTCTTCCTAGAAAACCTGTGGCAAAATATTTAGTAGCATACCATTATTTTCCTCAATTAAAGGTTGTTTTGATGTCTTGAGCTATGAAGATTCATCTGGAAGAAATAATTTCCTTCCAATGAAGCTATAAAATATGAGTAGATTGAAATTTTTATCCAACTTTTCTCTGTAATATTGGTGAAATTATTAAGGCCACTCCACATAGTTAAAAGGGAGGTTTATTTTGTGGGGTAACTTACAAATGAAGGGATAAGCTACAGGGTCTGGGAAAGGTGTAGCACAGTCTGGTGGTGTTCTCTGGAGAACTCTGCTTGGTCTACCTCCAGCATCCAGGGTCCAGGAACCAAGAGAGCTGGCACATCCATATCTTGGGTCTTCAGGGTCCTCTCTCAGCTCCGCCTTGTAGGCCTGACAGTTACCGAAGCCTCAGTGGCAGTTGGAACTTCCAGATCAAAACTAGAATGGCTACCCACTATATCTCCCCCATTTGTCTAAATAAGAAGGTTCTAACCTAATACAAGACAATATACAAAGGAATGGTTATCAAATATTGTCCAGGAGTAATGAGGGATAATGACCTAGATAAGATGGAACTACAACCAATGCAAACAATATCAAGCAAGAAACACATACTAAAATCCAGAGAAGTCTAGAGTGTAGGTAAATGGCATGTTACAAAGGTGTCCTATCCTAAAGAACCTGAATCTAATACTTAATATGTTCTAAGATTATATATATATATATATATATATATATATATATACTAAGTTGTAACTATAACTGCTAGTCTTCAACCCATCAAAGACCTGAGAAGGAATAGAATGGTATCTGAGAAATGGAAGATGGATGCAAGCAACTTTCGGGAATCTTGGAAGAGTAGACCGAGACAGCTGGCAGCCTGGACAGTCACCTAATGCTTCTCAGCATTGTTGGTGCATTCAAATTGGCTGCAGGCTTAGAGTATCTGGCAGACCATTTTCAGAAGCAAGAATTCTGAAAGACCATCTTACCCTGTCTTGGCAGAGTACAGTGGTCGCTTTCCTTGTGTCCCGCTTGCCCAGGAGGACAGCACTTGTATGTCAGCAGTTGAGGCAAGGGCAGTTCATTGCCCATTAGGCCATTTTGTGCCAAGAAGACAAACTTCCAAATGGAAATGTCTTAGAAGCCCAATGTTCTCTCGAGATCAAATTGGTGCTGCCAGGAGCGATTGTGTCTCACTTCAACAGAATTCTAAGTTATTTAAATGTCATATTCTCTAGGTCTATGAAGTGTTTGAAGATTACCTGTCCCCTCGACCTATGTATCTGTAAATCTGGATAACCTAACTAACATAACTATAGAGATGACAAGCATAGGTGACTATAAATCTTTAAGTCTTATCTACCTAAATAACCTAAGGATTAAGGCTTCATGTAAACAAGGTAAACAATCTATAAGCAAATGTATGGTAAAGGACAATGACTTCAAAATTGTGACAATACACAAGATATTTGTAACAGAGGTAGGAATGCATAGTGCAATATGCAATATGACAATAATCTTAAATATATATCAATGTACAGAATATCTTAAACAGAAGTAGAACATACATACAGTATAACAGATATAAATTTACATTTGTATCAAAATACAAATATTTCAAATAAGAGTAGAAATATATGTACATTATAACAAATATAGTTCTGTATTTGTATCAATATACAAATTATCTTAAATAGGAATATAAAAATAGTTTACATTTGTATCAACATGTAAGAATCCAAAAACAGTGCAAATTATCTAAGGCTGCTATTTTACTAAATTTGTTTACTAGTATATACAATAATCTGCCATAATATCTTATACCTACCCATTCCATTTCTTTTCCCCTTTTTTGAGACACTTTTTCTTTTCTTAAGGAGAATACTGAATTTAATATTTTCTTCCACCCCCAACCCTATAACCATCATCCATAACAGAGAAATATAAAACCATAGGGAGAAAGGGCATTGTTTTCTTAGAATTGCTTCCTGCTGTTTAGGGGGTGATGGTATCTCTGTTGGGTACTGTAAGAAAGCTCAGATAGTTAAATCTTGGTTAGACTAACTGTAGATTCCGCAGCAAGTCTCAGAGTAATGGGTAAGATTGTCTGAAATTCTGGCAAGAAGTGTAGTATGATGATGATTACCATGGCATCATTCTGGATGATGGTAGAGTTGTTTTAAAACAGTGTTTGAACACTGTGTGAATTATTACGATGAATGTCAAAATGGTACAGGCCAGATATGCCTTAGGAAGGTTGTGTATTTCCAGGAAAATGTCATTCATCATACAGGCAAAAAGGTTTTTAAATTCTTGTGAGGTAATGTTGTCGGCCATATTATAAGCATTACTCAAAACTCATTAGTCAGTTTTAAGGTATAAAATTATCAAGTACTTTTACTTAAAATAAGATGCTGGTTTGCCTATCTTACCTTTCTGTGGTTTTGGGAGGTTTAGTAGCACTTTTTTAGGCAGCAGGAAGCATTGGTATAGCTCCAAAGCAGGTCCTGTTGAATGCCTTGGCTGGCGGCAGAGTGAGCACAGGCATTAGGCAGTTCTTCAGATGACTCCCTGGAGCTTCAGGGTGTAGAGAGTTCCAGACCGCTCTAAGCCCCTCTCTGCCTCTACAGACAGGAGGTCTGCCAGCAGGCACGGCTCCAAGCCCTCTCTGTGCCTAAGTAGGGTGCCGCCAGGGACAGTGCCTTGTCTATTTTAACTAGGTGAAATTGTGGAAGCCTTGGGCTAGGGTGGGGAGCTGGCACTCAAGGAGGAGGGGGAATGCCTCACTCATAGGGGTTTCGCTGGTCTGGAGGTTCAACTTGCCTTGGAGCTGAGACCGGATTAGCTCGTTTTCAGAAATGAAACTGTATAGGTTTTTCCTGGTTTTATGGAGCTCTGCATGGCAGTACCCTGCAGCTTCCTGCCAGCTGGGGAGAAAGATGAGGGTGGGAGCCACCCAGCCTTTGGAATTTGCCCCACGTTGGGCACCAGATACACTACACTGTAAGACTCCCTTGTACACACTGGCATTTGCTGAAGTCTTTGCTGATCAGTTTGATTTTTAAGTTAGTTCTGGGCCTCTTTATAAGGGACAGTCAATCTGCCTAGCAGCCAGTGAGACCCCTGGAATGGAGGAGTGAAAATGTGGCCTAGATGAGGAAAGGAGGGGAAACCCCAGCTCCCCATTCCATGGCTCTGCGCTTTCCCCTGTGTAACTTTCATGCTTTCCATGACTGTCTCCCAAGTTCTCCATTGTGAACCGATTTAACAGACATACAAAAGAAGATGGTAAAGAAAAAAGAGAGGAGAAGACACAGGGTATACAAGATGGAAAGGGGACAGCGAAATAAGGGAAAACAGACAAGGGATGGAGAGACTTCCTTTGACAGCAATCTGTTCTCTTTCCTGTTGAAATGAAAATCCCCCTTAAATTACCACCTGACTTTAAAGCATAAGAAAACATCTGGTTTAATTACAGTGAATTTACATGAACCTACTGACAAGAAGCACAGTTAAAATTAGCAATTTTAGTGTGCTTTTTTTTAAGCGAATGAAATTATAAAGTAATTAACCTTTGTTGTAGAACTCTGTCAAGAGGATGGAAAGTTCCATGCTGTGACAGAAGAAGAAATGAAATTGTGGACAAGGGAAATGTGAGTTCATTAAAGAATTATACAGAATTTAAACAAAAGAGTGGAAGGGAGGCACAGGATTAGACGATATGACAAAAAGAAGTCTCTCAAAACAGCAGTCTTTTGAGGGAGGGAGGGAGAGAGAGAGAGAGAGAGAGAGAGACCCAGTTTCATCAAATGAAAGTCATTCTACTACATTCTAAAGGACATTCTGACCTACAGAAGCAGTAATGGGTTGGGAGGGAAGAGCCCTGGCCTGGTGATGAGACATCTTGACCATGGCTGTGACACCTGGCTGATGTAATCACCTTTCAGCCCCCAAAGTACAAACCCACAAGGTGATGGGAGAATGGAGCATATACTCAGAAGTAGAAGGATGTGAGCTGGATCCAACTCTCATTCTCACCTTGTTAGGACACCTTGTTTAAAATATACGTATTCTAAGCATATAACCCCCCACACACACATGTAAAATGAGATCGATAGTACCAGCAGGCTTCTAAAATACATACTACTGAGTAAGCAACATTCAGTGCAGAGATGCAGATTTGGTCAAAGAGAATAAAAAAACTGAGTGTTAATCCTTAAACAGGATATCTCTATCACCATCACAGTCCCACTCACATCCTTTGTCCTCAACACTGCTGTGACATGCTGTCTTCTGGACATGACATGACACTCATGAACTCAAAGCAGGTGTAGTTATCTGCACAAAATCAAGCCAGCTAACATTCTGACATTAATGGGGCGGAGGTGGTACTCTCTAGACCACACCTCTTATTAAAGTGCTATTAGCAGTTGATAGCTGATGTACAAAGGAAGACCATTCTCCTTTGTGAAGGTGTGGTGACGGCTAGGTTTCTCATGACTCTACATCCATATGGTGACAAGAGGGAGGGAAAGAGGAAGAGGGAAAAGGATAGGAGGTAGCAGCAGTGGCAGCATACTTGAAGTTGTAAGGAGCATGTGTTGGGGAATTTGGAAGGATCTGGATAAGGAAAGTGGGAGTGTGATCTTCTTTCATTGTACACATGTACAAAATTCTTAAGAATAAAGAAAATATATGTTACAAAGATATACTCCACAGATGTCTGCACACAAAGCCCTCAGCTGTGCTAAGTGGTGAGGAGCCAGCATCAGACAGAGAATATAACTCTTCATTGAAAAAAAAAAACAGGCCAAAGGTTTATGCATAATTTTTCCTCACTGTGACAAGTGATGACTTTTAAACAGCTTCCAACCTTTATTTATTTATTACAAACATCTCAACTTGACCATGACCTTTCCTCTTTCACTCCTTCAAGTTCTGTAGGTACAAAACTTCAACCCCACTGGAATGACCCTCCTCTCTGCCTTACCTCTTCTTCCCTCCCAGGTTACTGGCCAGTCATTCCAGTGCCTCTCTTGCATCCTTTCTCAACATCTCAGCCTGGTCCTCATTTCCATATATGTGGAACACCATTCCAGGGAATTCTTCACCTGTGTGGACCCTCCTTTTGTAGCTGACTGCACACCACCCTTCCAGTTGTGCCAGCTGAAGTCAGGCACACCGCTGGAGCATGTCCTAAAAACTGTCCAGAAGCAGCATTGTTTCCCTGGTTAATTCATTCTTTCTACTCTCTACAGAATAATTATCCCTATCTTCAGACCTCTGTCACCTCCATATTGCTGTCACGCTTAGTTGATAACCTTGTCTACAATACTCAGGAGACTGAAGACATTTGATACTTCTTGACCCACATAATGCCCATATATTCATCTCCCCTCCCATTTCTAGGGATAAAACATTTGTTTTCTAAGTGAAAACCAATTTCTCTACTTAATGTGTCAAATCCTACTTCCCATTGCCTAAGGGAAGTCATTACTCTAGTGCTGGTCTACAACAAAATGCTCTGCTATAAATGATTATTACACTTTGTATGGAAGCTTTATTTTTATCATCTTTAAAAAGATAAAGGCAAGATTGCCCAGTCTTCCAGCTACTGTTCCATCCACTGTTTTCTATATGACCATTTTCCCCTTTGGAATTTCATGAATACACCCAACCAAAGTAGCCCAAATCCAGATCATTTCTCCAACGATCTTCTGAAATCACCTGTTGATTTACATTTTCTGTTATTGTGATAAAATTTCATGATGAAAGCAACTTAAGAGACAAGTAGTTTGTTTTGGTTCCCATTTGTAGGTAATAACACCATGGCAGAGAAATCACAGCAGCAGGAGCTTGAAGCATTGGTTGCATTACATCCACAATCAAGAAGAAGAGAACAATAGACATGTCTGCTCTCCTCATTTTCTCCTTTTCATACACTCCAGGATCTTGGCCCAAGGAATAGTGCCACCATAGTAGACAGACATTCCTACCTCAATTAACCTAATCATGAGGATCTGCCACCGGCACATCCAGAATTCGTCTTCTAGGTTGTCCTCAATCTTATCAAGCTGACAGTTGGGATTAACCATCACTCCTGTGATCTTGATGAATTCAACTATCATTATCCCAAGAGTCAGATCTTATTTAGTGAGCTGTTACTATTAGGCATGGTTGGCTGACCCATCCTCCTTAAAACTCCATTTTCTGGTTAGTTTCCAGGTTATCACACATTTCTAGACACCCCTCTCTCTTAGAAACTCCCTTTCTCTCATGTCTGTCTTTTAAACATCTCAGCTTTATTGACTTACATTTTTGAGACTCCTTCCCATTATTCCTGAACCAAAGCCTGGCTGGACCTAAAAAAGAGGCTTTGTAGATCACACGGATCTCTTTGGCAGTCATTCCATTCTGCACTTGCAGCAGGAAAGTATCCAGCAACAACATATACATGATGGGGTATGACAATTTTTCCAATAAAATTTCATTTACAAAATCGAGCAGCTGGCTGGATTTGTATCAAGGGCCACAGATTGCTGACTGTGGATCTATTTATTTACCTAATTATTTCTGATCCCTTGGCTTTAAAAATCCACACACAAGCTAATAATTTTTCTAATTGATGTCTCCAGGCCAGACCTCTCTCCAACCCTCCAGAGTGATTTATTCACCTGCCAGCTCAACCTCCTCACTTGGATTGCTCTGGTCCTTTGGAATGAAACATCCCAAATAGAGGGAGGTGGTCATCACTCAACCAACATCAACCTCCTCCTCCCCACTGTTTTCTCTATCTTCATTAGTAGCACTATGTTTTATTAGTGGCTCCCCACTTTTGTCAGAATGAGGCCCTGGGATGCACAGCTCTGGGGAACCCCTTCATATTATGTTATCTGTCATTGGTGCCCCCAGCTTTGTACCAAGTGACAACAGTTGAGCTCACTCTCTACATCTGACTCATCAGCATTATTCCTTAGCTCTGCCTTCAATGCAGTAGCACAGAGACATTGACCAACCTATCCCATTGCTTGTCCACAACCTCTACTTCTGGCTCTCTGGTTCCAGCTGGTGTGATTGCCAGTGCAATTATGTGTACAGTTATTTGGTCTTCAGCTTCAGCCCTGGCCTCTGCATGCTGTTCTCTACAATGTAGCCGGACTGCTTTTTAACCATGAAGAAAATCACCTCCACCTTCTGCTCTAAGCCCTTCTGATCTTTCTCATGCTATTGAGATAAGTAACCCCATAGCATATAATGCCCCAAAGTCACTAGGAGTCCCAATTCTGTTTGTTCTGACTTCATCCCCTACTTCTGTCTCATTTCATGAATCCAATCATTTGGCTTCAATTTTTACCAAGCATGCCCCTGCCTCAGGGTCTTTGTACTTCTCAACCCTCTGACTACAATGACCTTCTACCAAATAAACAGGGCTACCTCTTTGACCCCCATCAGGTCTTCATTCCTGTTTAGAATTTAAGAGCTCTTCACAGCCAGTTTCATTTAAATGTGGAAGCCTCTTATAGGACACTTTGTCTCTCTTCCATGCTTCATGTATCCCTTTAGCATTTACCGGCTGAAACACTGCATTTATACTTTTATTATGTATATTTTCCCAAATAGAATGCACTCCACAGAGACAGAGTTCTTCTCTCTGTTTTGTTTACCTTTACAATGCAAGTACTTAGAACAGTTCCAACTAGATAATACACACACATTAATATGTTATCAAATCAATGAATCCTGAGACCTAAGAGACAAAGTAAATTTTACAATTATTTATCAAAGAAATCAGAAGATCACTGTTAGAGCTGTTTAGCATCCTTGGTAAGCCATGAGAAGATATGACTTCTGCAGTTAGCAACATGGTATCATTCTGGAAAAGAAGACTGAGGTAAAGACACATTGCAAATAGGAACAATTTTAACTGGATCTGCAGAATTCTAAGTGTGATATTCAACCTCTATTATAGCAGCTCAGTGGGATCCTGGGGAGGGACAACCACACAGTGCACTTATTTTGTGCCAGGCACCTTGCTAAGTACCTAATGATGTTGAAAGAGTAAATGTTCACGACAAACTATGAAGAAGATGCTGGTTACATACCCTCCTTAAAGCAAGGAATGTTCCACCTAAAGATGTTAAGTAACTTGCCCCAGGTTAGACATCAGACAAGTACAAACAAAATACAAACCCTGGCAGTGTGGGTCCAACCCATGGTCTGAGCCATTTCCCAGTTGTACCTTATAGGTCCAAGTGATGAAAATATGAGTTTTGATTTGAAATGGTGATCTGATCACCTTTCTTAAGATGCCTTCCCCCCAAAATAGAGACCGATGCCTTTAAACTTAGCATGAGTACCGAAAAAGAATGTAACACAGCTATACTGGAAGAAGTTAATGCAGAGTTACATGGAAAGCCAATCCCTGGACACTAGGGCTAAAGGCAAGGATGGATTACTAAGAGCTCAATTCCAGATGCCAGGCCACAGTACACGGAATGAGAGCTCTTACTCCAAGCTGATGTCCAGCATATATATATGGGAAGTAACTTGTTCATGTTTCCTGTTGTTGTGATAAGATATTCTGACAACAATTTAAGGAGGAAGAGTTTGTCTTTCTTTACTTTATCGCTTCAGGAGCATAGCAGAGAAATCAAGGCACCAAAGGCCTGAAACCAGTGGTTATGTTGTTTCTGCAGCCAAAGATGGATACTGTGCTCTGTTTACTTTCTCTTTCTTCTATGTCTTACCAAGTTGAGCATAACCATCGCAACATGGGAAGGATGTTAACAGGAAGTTGTCACTGGAAGGAGACACTCCTATTAGAGGAAGTACAATGTTCTGGACACTACAGACTGTCCCTCCTTAAACATCTGGAAAGTCTCTGGGGGAGAAAACCCTCCTACTTCCTGGTTATTTCTCCAAATGCTTTGAGTACCACATCCTCACAAGACAATCCTTGTCTCGCCAAATGATTTGTGAGTGTGTCCTATTCTTCCCTTTCCCTTTGAGTTAGAGAAACTTAAAACTGGGACTTGATCATTAGCAGAATGACCCACAAAGCCAGACCACCTATATTCTCCCCACTTCTGATAATACCTTTTTATGGGTTTCATTAAGACAGATTTCTGGACGGATAAAAAGGACTCCGCTTTTATTAAAGTGGAAAGGATCTGGTGTTGAAAAACAAGGGTCTCCAGGAATTAGAGATAAAAAGATCTTTTTGTTGTTTTTATAAAGCAAATGCTAATGTCAGTCTTAAGAATAACTAAGTAAACACTGGTAGAGAATATGTTCCTAGAATGGAAATTAACATTGCAAAGACATTATTTCCTCCACACTGATCTTTTAAAAGAGTTCAAAACTATTTGCTAGATGTGTGGTTAAGGAATAAAATCTAAAATTAAAAACAAGGTCATAGAATGAAGTTTATAGAACCAAATTAATGAGATGTTTATTTATTTTATCCACTGAACAGAGTTAATTTCAAGCACACGCACACGCACACACACACACACACACACACACACACGCGCACGCGCGCGCGCACGCACATGCACACACACACACACGAGTAAAATGGTTTAAAATACTAAGTATAACTTTATACTAACATTTAAAAGTTATATGACATGGAAAATTTCATGGAAATATATTTAAAACCTAGTAAAGAAAAAAATTCTCATGTAGTTCTACAATATATTCAGAAATAGAATCAACAGCTTGTACTTTTTCAATGAAGGAATAGCTTAACAATTTAAAAGCTTAACTTGGTTTTATGCATGGGATCATATCATCACTGTAAGAATTTGTATTCTCATGCTATTCACAACCATTCAGAGAAGGAAAGCATCAGAACCCCATGCCTCAATTCATGATGGGACCATAACCTTGACTTCTAAGGCAGACAAGTTTAGAGTGAGAGAAGGAAATCAGGTGCAGGTATCCCAATCAAAATAGAACTGAACAACCCGATAGTACGTATATAAATAAAAAAGTATATTTAAAGAAGCCAGCATTGGTTAAACTTTGCAACATTTTTAAACTTTGTAAAATCCATTTATATCATTCACTGCATTAACATACTAAGAGAGGGAAGGAAATGTATCATTACTACAATGGATTCAGTTAAAGCTCAGCATGATTTTAAAATAAAATTTCCTTGAATATGAGGAATAAAATGGACCTTTTAACCTGCTAAATGATAACTACAATTGACCTACAAACACCACATGAAAGGATAAAAGAATAGCATCATTATCTTTAAAATTGAAAAAACACATACGCCTATCATTACTTCCATTAAGTACTGTATTGCTGACTCTAAAAGACAAAAATAAAATGAGCTAAAAGATTGGAAAGAACGAGACTGTTATTAGCTACAGATGCTATGATTATTTACACAGATAACCTAAAGAAGTCTGAATACAAATATTAAAATTAAAATTGATATATTTCCCAAGATATCCACATTGAGGAGCATATTCCATTTCTATTCACCTAACAAGGCTGTGGTATTTTTTTAAAGATACTACTTATAATTGCAACAACAACATATACAAAGTACATTAAAAGAGGCCCCCAAAGAGGTACATTATACTTGTGATGGGAAAATGTAATATCATATAGATAGACTAATAGAAAAGGCAAATTACCTTCAAGCAACTACAATGAAAAACTCAAACATTTTCTAATGTATATGTAAGTTCAAAAATGTATATATGCTAAGAAAAGATGGCTAGCTAAGACAGTCCTAGAGAAGTCCAATATTATATGACTTGTGAGAAAAATAGTGCTGTAACAACTGATTTTCTGTGTATTTCTATATAGTGAGACAAATCATTATTCGTTAAGAGAATGTGATATGCATACAGGGTTGGTCTAACAGAACAGCTAAACCAAGCAGAGCTCTGGACCCATACCTGTTTGGGAATGTGGCAGAAGTTAAAAGTAGCATGGCGCATAAGTCAAGCAATTTATTTCAGTAAATGATGCTAGGCTACAAATGTGAATTTAATAAAGGTCAATTTATCAAAGGCATAACTTCCAAACTTTTCATGAGCATTTAAAAAAATATTGTTGGACCTTGGAAGAAAGAACGTATTTTTTCAACATGACTATTTTGTTTGGCTTTTCTCAGAAGCTAAATCTACAATAAGGATTTCAATGTAAGAATATTTAGGAGGCCACACTGGACATGGGGAGGGAGAGACAGGGAAGGGAAGCAGGATTCAGGGCGACACGTGTTAACCAGCAACTCCATCAAACACTGGAGTTTAGAACAGTGCCTTTCAAAGTGTGGCCCAAACACCACAGCCACTGACTCATTCATTCTTTCTCCCTTAATAGATGAGTGTAAATGCATACAATGAGTGTTTTAAAAGTGAAGCTTTTGTTTACACTTATTTTTAAGTGTCAGTTTTAGTTTTCAATTTTGTTTTCCCAGTGATTCTTGCTTAGAGTCATTGATTGTAGCATCAATCTACAGTGGGTTGGGAATTGTCTTCACCACCTTCACTATCATCACCACTGCCAACACACACACACACACACACACACACACACACACACACACACACTACCACCACCACCACTACTACACACACTACCACCACCACTACCACACACACATACATACCACCACCACCACACACATACACCACACACACACACACACACACACACACACACACACACACACACACATATACACCACCACCACCACACACACCACCACCAGCAGCAGCAGCAATTCAGTGCTTAAGGCTTTGAATAGAGCCAATAGAATGTGGAGTGACCAAGCCAGTGGTGAAGAAAAATTCATCAACTTCCTTTCTCTCATGATTGACAGATGTTTTAAAAACTTAACTAATACTTCTTCCCTTGTGTGGTCACCAGGTTTATTCCCATGGCTTTAAATAAAGAGAAAATAAGATGTTTGAGAGTGTGCATTGTTCAGTAGGATGGAGGTGAGGCACCAACAGTGTCTGCTACTGTTTGCCTTGCTCTCACTCTCATACAAGACTTGAAGGCCTCTGATAAATTCGGCCATATTAAAATTAATAACTGATCTATATCCAAAGGCAAATATACGACATAATCCAAGAGATTTCCTGTGGTTGTATTTATTTTTCTTTCCTTTGCTGGAGATAGAACCCAGGGCTCTGAAGGTGACAGACAAATACTCTGTCCCTGAACTGCAGCCCAGCCCTCAGAAAGTTGTTTTTAATATAACACTTGTTTTATGAAATAAAGGAACCAGGAAATCAACACAAAGGGGCAATACAGCCAACAAATATTAACAGATGTTTGGCTCATTTAGTAACTGGGTAAGAACTGATAGAAATCTCTGTGATGGGTCGTATCCACTTACCAGGTGCCCTAGACTTTCAAAACTGATAATGCCAAGTATTTTTTAAGGATATAGAAATGTTGGAACTTATAGAACACTGAGCAACAGAGTCCAAAATTCTGGCACCACTTTGGAAAACAGTTTGGTATTATTCAGGACATCTGTACACCTATAAGCTCTTGGATCCATCTATTCCGAAGTACACCTTGGCAGCTATCAATGCTCTGGGAGGAAGGATCAATCATCCCAGGATGGAGCTGAAAAAGAAACTGTGTAAGCACCGGGGGTGTTGTGGTGACAACGGGCTGACTTTGAGGCACCACCTCAAGAAGCAGGCATCCAGAGCATCTGCCAACTTCAGTCTGTCTGGAAGGAGAGCAAAGCACGCCTGAAATGGGTCTGTCTGGCTCAGAATGGAAAGGCAGCCTTGGAGGTGGAAGCCCCTTCAAAGTCAACCAGGACAAGTGAGCCACATCCCAAATGACAGATGAAAAAAGCCCACAGGATGTAGATTGGTAGGACCTTGAAGATGAGAACTAAAGCCCCTATTTCTTCTATCAGAAGATTCTCAACTGCAGCCAGAAGGCTTGAGTCCACTTTAATGAAGCCTGGTATACATTCAAACAGATTTTTTTAAAAAAACATATATTCACGTGAGCCATACACAAGAGAGACCCATCTGGAAATAACTCTATGTTCAATCTGCAGTAGAATGATAATATAAACCTGGAAAAATGACATTCATGAACTGAAGAGTAATAAAACACAGCTGATGGATTTCCAGACGTCCTAGAATGATGAATGGAAGTCTTGGAACACCTGATCCATGTATATGAAGGGAAGAAAGAAAAACTAAACGATCTATTGCTCTGGGATATTGATGACTACAAATAAGAATTTAGGGTGATTAACATGAAATTCTGTAGTCTCTGGTGTGTTGCTGTTAGAGGCAAAGGGGAGAGAGGGAGCCAGTGAGGAGAGGCACGGAGTGTGTAACACCTTACTTCTTATATAATCATCATGCAATTATTTTATAATCACTCTGTAAACACAGCCAAATTTCATATATTTTTATATCATGCAAAGGAAAAGAGAAACTTTTTAATATAATGCAAAACAAGAAGAGGAAAGTAATGAAATTATGAAAATGCAATTTGTAGGAAACAACAAAAACGTCTTAGTTTTAATCAAGGGACACAAACAGAAGTATTAATGAAGGAAGATTTAAATAGTGTTACCGAGTAGAAGGACCTGTGGTTATAGAGATGTCCTCCGCCCTCAAAAGCAGAGAACAATGAAACTGCCCAAATAAATTCTGTTGGGATACCTTTGAAACTTTATAAAATTATGTCTAAGTTCTTCTGACTACGTTTTTGTGACACAGGTCTCATGTAATTGTGGTTATATAGACATGTTATATAGACAAAGATGGCTTTGAATCTCCTGTCCTCTCAAGTCCACCTCCTAAGCACTAGGATTACACGGATGTGTTCTTCTTGAAGAATAAAAGGATAACTATGCCCCAGAAAAACTGAGAGGGAATAATAATGAAATAGAAAGCCCTGTTCTGCCAAGTATTAAAACATGTCACCCAAACTACAGGGAGATACTGTCATACTAGGAGCTATGACTCCTGAAGGCTGAAAACATATGCCAGACTATAAAATAACCCATCATGGAAAGGAGGCATTTTAAATCATTGTGGAAAGTTTTCACTGGGCAAATAATTGTCCTAAGAACATTGTAAAGAATCATGGGTAAAATTTCTACTGTGTGCAGTGTAGAAAATAAATTTCAGATGGATTACAGTACTCAGTATAAAAAGAAAAAAAATGACAGTCAATAAAAAGGTCATAAAATAATTACTCATTGGTGTTTTCTATTGGCCTAATCTGTGATGAGAGTGAGAATCTGCCCTCAGCTGGAAAGACAAGGTATTACTAGCTTCAATTTCACCATCATCTTCGCCATCTGACACCCTCATCCATTGCCATTCCTCACAATTTCTCACCAAGCTAGCCCGCTGCTACTCAACAGGGAGCCCCTCTTCCACTAGACAGACCCCCCCATCTCCAAACATTCAGTAGAACCCCCATTTCTCTCTTCATTTCACTGTCTGCTCCTCGATGACTCAACCGTCTCAACTCTCCTCAATTTCTTGCACTCCTGGAAGACAGATGATCCCCCACTTTACCAGAAATATTAAGCTATTACTGAAGTTTCCCTGCCTAAGCAGCTCCACTTGTTTTTTCTCTTTTTGCCTTTCACAGTGATAAAGGGACTTCTCCCCACCCATTCCTGTTTTTGTCTTTTCAGAGCACTCACAAGTCAGCCACCTTGCTCTTTCCCACCCTTCTAGCTCATAGCCCTTTTTGTATTATTTTTCACTAGCCTACTGAGGGGTAACCCTTCCCATCTTTGGAAATGGACTTTTTTTTTTTTGGCCTCAATTCTCATCTCTGCTGCCGTTTACATTGTCTTGCCCTTCATAGCTAAAAGTCTTTGCTCATTGCATCTCATATTCTACTTCTTTTTCAGCCCTCTCCAGGAAGTGTTACACAACCAGTTTCCCCAAAGTATTATTACTCTGGCCACAAGTGTTCGGACACTAGGTTCAATAGCAACCTCAAGGCCACTTCTGAGTTGACCATTCAACCATATCCATCGCTGATAAACAGCCCCTTCCCAACTCCCTCTCCCTGCATAGCTGCTGCACTGACAAGTCAACTTTCTGGTTTCCTAGTTGCTTCTCTTAACACTGGCTCCTAGTGTCCCCGTGTGTTCTCCTCCTCGTTTTTGAGACAAGTATCTCTTAGCTGAGTCCGAGAGCGGCCTTTCCCCTCTTCTTTACACACTTGCTGTTGGATCTGTTTCCAGGACATGAATTCAATATCCAAACATTGGCCCCAGTCTTGCCTCTCCAAAGAGTTTCACCCACTCTTGGCTGGATGTTCTACATATACCTTAAGTCTGAAAACAGCTGAGCTCACTGGATTCCTCTCCAAAACTAGTCCTCCTTTCAGCTCCTTTCCTATGTGAACAACAGCCTGGTTCCTGAGTTATATTTAACAGTGTGGGGACCCTCCCTGACACAGCCTGTCATCTTTGCCCTCATCCATCACCGTCAATTCATGCTGGTTTAGCATGACAGAAATCTCCTACAGTTCATTTCTCTTCTATACTCCTCGCCCTGCTGCAAGCTAACATCCTTTGTCTCCAAAGTGACTACAGACTTCCTAACTGATTTTTCTCTTGCCACTCTTGACCTCAG
Source organism: Peromyscus leucopus (assembly GCF_004664715.2). NCBI lineage: Eukaryota > Metazoa > Chordata > Mammalia > Rodentia > Cricetidae > Peromyscus > Peromyscus leucopus. Next base: position 138,435,681 of record NC_051066.1, on the reverse strand, counting down.
AAAGCTATCCACCACACTCCCAGTACTCCCTGCCTTTACCCTAGGTACTTCTACTTATCCATCAACTCTAACTTACATGCCACTCAATACCCTGGCTTGCTAGCCTAGCTTTTCTCTGCTCATTGTTTTCCAAGCACCATATACCCTTACTTGAGAGTTCTGATAGTAACTTGAATGTAATGATCTATGGGTGTAGTTGTTCAACACGTGTCTGCTCCCTTAACCACAAGTTTTAGGAGGATTTGGCCAAATTTCTCTTTGTTATTTGTATAGCCCTAATGTCAATAGCCATCCCCTCATCACATTAATTAAGATATATTTGTGGAGAGGGAGAGGGGGATAGGAAGAAGCAATAAAAATTTTGACTCATTTCAAAAGCTTCTACATTCCTAAAAGCTTTAAAAAGCAAGTGAAAATCTGACATAAAAAGAGCAAAGATTAAAACCCCATTCGTAAACTGTTCAAAAATAAGTGTGTCTTTACAAAGGATGGTAGCAGCAATTCTATAAGACAAAGATGAGCAAAAATGAAGACACATACAGGATGATGAACACAGGGTGTAGAGAGCATGTTCCTAAAAGAACCAATGCAAATGACTAATTAAACGTGGGGGGAAAAACCCTGTGCTTTCCAGTATTCTAAAAATGACACATATACTTAATTTTTTAAATAGTCAGTGTGGGCAGAAATCAGGCCTAGGCATATTCTCCTCTTAGGAGCCCAGACTTACACAGATTTTCTGGGAGGCAATCTGGTAATATGTGTCAAAATCCCTAAAAATAAGATCTACTTAGGCCTAGTAAATTAATTGCCACAAATTTGTCTTGAGGACACAAGCAAAGTTGCATGCAAATTCTTACATATAAGAATGCTCATCAAGAAAGCTGAAATTGTGAAATTTGCAAGAACATGGATGGAACTGGAAAATGTTATGTTAAGTCAGGTGATTTAGGCTCAGAGTTTCAAATATTACATGTTGTCTCTTGTAGATAGCTCTGAGCTTCTAATTTTTTATGCGTGCATTTTTGTGAAAGTGAGTTTTGGTGGGAGTCATGCCGCATGCAAGGGATCCATGAGAGGGGAAATATGGGTTGTAAGTGAGGCACCAGGGCAGGGAACAGATTACACACAACATAGAGGTGAACCATGGCACTAGAAGTGTAAGGGCAGAGGCAGGGGCAGGGAAATGGAGGGGCGGGGAGGTCCAACAACAAAGAACAAATTAGTATCTCAGAAGGAAACTCGTACTTTGTGTGGTAACTCAAAAAAAGCATGTTTAACCAACCCACTAACATCCATAATCATGAAACATTTGATAAGAAGGGACAGTTGCTGTGACCATAATGCACTCACGTGCCTCAAGTGTTCATTACAATGTCTGATTTCAGAAAGAACAAGAGGATTTTAGGAATTTGTAATATCTATGATTTTATAGTTATAAATGAAGGTAAAATACAGCATACACAGCATGGATTAATTTTGAAAAAAAAGTGAATTCAAATTTTATATTTTAAAAATGTATATGTAGCTATATTTCCATACAACAATGGAAAACTATCTTTGGATTTAGGTATGAGTGATTTTGTTCATCCTCTTTTAAGATATTTGTTTGTTTGTTTGGTTTGGTTTGGTTTCTCATTTTTTCCTTTTCCCCATGTTATTGAAAATAGATTATTTTCTCATACAATCTCTCCTGATGACAGTTTTCCTTCCTTCTACTCTTCTCAGTTCTTCCCATCCAGATCTACTCCCTCTCTGTCTCTCCTTAGCAAAGAGCGGGCTTCTACAAGATAACCAAAAAAAGTAAAATATAATAATATTTTTAAAAATCTCATCAAAATTAGACAAGACAAACCAACAGAAGGAAGGACGCCCAAGAGAAGGCACAAGAACCAAAGACTCACTTGTTCACACATTCAGGAGTCCCAGAAAAATACTAAACTGAAGCTATTATATATATTCAGAGAACCTGGTACAGACCAAAAGATCTTTCTGTATATTCTTAATATTTACAAATTATATGCATCATGGCCATAATGAGAAAAACTTAAATACATTTTAATTTAACAATGGGGAACTGATTGCAGCATATGGCTGAGGCTCTACCCAGAGAAGTGTAGCGTGATGATTAAGAGTGTATGCTTTGACGCTCTGAGACAGGTGTTCCATTCCCTCTTTACAACTTAAGAGTGGTATGACCTTGACCGAGTTACTTAATCCTCACAGCTTCATTTCCTTTATCAGCATCAAGGAGATAATACACACTAGGCAGAGCTGTTTTGTAGCTTAAGTGAAATAATGTATGTAAAATTGTGATCAAAGAGTAAGCATTTAGTAAGAGTACCTGCTTTTATAATTCTGAAGTATAAATAGATCTGGTAATGATTTGCATGTATTCTTCATCCTCTAAGGGCTTATAAGTGGAAGTTTGTGGAATCACTTACTTTCTGGCTCAGCATCTTCCAGACTGTTGTGTGAGGATGCTAGAACCATCCAGAAGATGCTGATGGAAAGACTGGCCTATTACAGAAGCAGTCCCAGGGAAAATGTGCTCATTAGAGCCAAATACTGGCATAAGTCGCACATCAACCTCTTCAGCCAACCAACAAGTGGATATTAAGCATCCACCCAACAAGGGATTAAAAGACTCAGCAGCATGAGTCAGCTGACTTCTTGGAGGAAGATAAGGTTCTTCTAATTAGGCACATGGTTGCTGCTGGATCCAGGAATTAAGAAACCAAGGAAGCACTTTATAAAGTTGGAGAAAACATGGCAGGACCAGGGGACTGAGTTATTAAAAATCAAATAACAATAAAGCAGGCTGAAGCCTACTTACATCCCCTGTGCCTGATCAGGTTCATGTCACCAGTAGGCTTGCTCAATAAGTGGATGAGAAGTTGTCAGTCCATTAGTCAAATCCATCCCATTGTCTGATTTTGGAAATAAAGTTTTATTGATATACACCCACATTTATTTATTTAAAGATTTTTTATGGCCATTTTTGTGCTACAATGGCAGAGTCAAGATATTGGATCAGAGATAGTATCAGCCATCAGTCCTAAAATATAATACCTAATCCTTTATAGAAACTTTGATAGACCATGGTCTTGGTCAGTAGAGCTGGAGAAAGGATGTGGGAAGGGACATCAGGCTTACAACATTTCCCTTCTATAGTTCCAGGAGCTGTTCCTCTTGAGTCCATCCAAGGGGGGCCCTTTGAGGAGAAGATCTACATCCAGTGGAAACCTCCCAATGAGACCAATGGAGTCATCACACTCTATGAGGTAAGGAGGCTTCTGGGCTGCTTTATTTGGCTCAGCTTCATTTAGTGAGTGAACACCTGTCCTTCAAGGGCATAAAGGTGAGTGAGACACAACTTGGGCTGTTTTGATTATCCCAAAGACAAATGCATATAGATATACCATGCATTGACATGATCATGGTTAGGAGTGATCTCTTCTGCAAACAGGTTAATAGTTCCAGGCATCAGATTGTGCTGACATAAAAGAGAAGACCCAGACTTGGAATACAGAAGCTAAAATTCACATGGGAAACCACAATGCTCATGGTGAATCACTCCACATACATCAGTCCATAGGTTTTGGATTTAGAATTCATGGACCAGCAACATTGAAAAGATTTTAGGCACCAATATAAGCTATTTTATCACCTCTTATTAACATTTAATTTAAAAAGATATAATTCCAAAGCTACAATAGGATATCATTTCAGAATAAAAGGCTCTGAAATTGAATGAATTTAGCTTTATGAATAGCTCATTGCAATTTCCTTATTTTTCTCATTTGAAATGATGACAGCTTGGTCATGAAAGGCTTTGTTTCTTGCACTTAACCTGCTCTTGGAAACCACTACGTTCGACTGTTTTGAAAGTGTACCTGCATCTCAGCATAGACTTCTTTCTCAAGAGCAGCATTGTTTTTTATATCATAGGGCTATGCATTGCACGGGACTAGCAAAGCAATGTTGCCATTCTGGGGTCAGAATAAAGAAATAGGCGGACAGAGAAGGTGGCCAAAACACAGTTGTGAGTTAGACTTGTTGAGTCACAGCTCCTGAATTTGTACCATCTATCTGTGTGAGGAACAGATGGATCCCTAGACACAAAGGTGGGACCAGGATGGAGAAGCATAGTATCTGCCTTACTTAGTTATGAAGCCAGTGCCTTGTGGAGACTCAAAGACCTGAATCCATTTCCATGATGAACTCTCTTGGAGACGGCTCTGTGGTGATGTTTTCAAGTAACTCTGTGGGCTATGATTATAGAGAACCAGGGCCAGTAGATTGCTACTGATTGACATTTCTGTAAGTTATTTGGGAACACACCAAAACTCTTGGGGGATTCTGCTTTTGTGTATTTAGTCCACTGTATTCTGTGTGTAAGCATGTCTGTGCTTGTCACAAACTAATGAGGCCCAAGCATGGTAAGAATGTTAACTTGGAGATCAGGTACCTAGATCAGAATCCTCATTACCTGGTATGTGGACTGTGACATATCAGATATTCTCTTAGGACTGCAAACTTCTCAACTGAAAAAAAAAAAACTCTAAAAATAATCATCTAATTTGCTAGATAAGGTTGCTACAAGGTTCATATTAAGTGCATATTTAGCACAGTCTTTGGAATTTAGAAGTAATGTGTTATTGCATAAAAATATGGAAGTTAAGAGATAGAAATGTGATGTGTCACAGGGTCATCAGCCAGGATGGTATATTCCTGTCTCATGAATTCAGGTGTAGCCTCTGATATAACACAGTGTGGTCCATGGACCAGCATTACCTGAGGACTTCAGAAATGCAACATGCCAGGCCGTATCAGTACTTCCTGAGTTAGAGTCTCCAGACCCCTGGTAGACTCATGTGGGTATTAACAATTGAGAAGTGCTTTCCTAGCAAACATGGGATTTTAGGAAGTTTTTGCAGCCCACAGAAGAGTGTGCCCTCTTGGGCAGAGAGAGGTAGAGTCCTCTCCACAATGAGCTCAAGCCAGCCTTGCCCCTGAGAGTGAGCAGGAGACCTTGCTTTTAGAGACATCTATAACGAAATATGTGTTTATGAGGCAATTTCCAAATTTAATTAGATGAAACCAATTTGCTTTTTAAAATTAGGATCTAGCTGTAATTTCCAGAGAGGAACCCATAAATTACAAAGCACTCTCTTCTAGCCTCAAAAAACAATATTTTGTTACAGAGGAAAAACAGGATGACACAAATGGAAGAGAAATTTGAATTGTCTGTGCTTTTCTATATACAACCCAACCTTGACTCAGCAAAGCCAAAGCGAACGCTTGTATATGCACACATGCACACACACACACACACACACACAGAGAGAGAGAGAGAAAGAGAGAGAGAGAGAGAGAGAGAGAGAAGGAGGGAGGGATGGAGGGATGGAGGGGGAGGGACGGAGGGAGGGAGGGAGAGAGAGAGAGAGAGAGAGAGAGAGAGAGAGAGAGAGAGAGAGAGAAGACTAGTTCTCCATTGTTGAACCCATGTCTCTTAAAGAGAGTGGATCCAACCCGTGTTCAGATAAAACTTCTTCCCCTTTAAATCCACACCACATAACAAGCTCTGGATTTATCCTTAAACAGTCTTGTACCCCCCAAATCTGAGTGGCTTTGATTAAGTACTATTCTGTCTTTGAACTTTGATCTCCACTTTATAATCTGAATGTGTCAAACTGTGTGAGGCTTCAGCTATGTAAGAACTGAGAGATAAACAAATCCACATCAAACATGCAAAGTAAAGGTTATAAACCCTTATGTAGTTGTTTGTCTGTAACCTGGCCAGAGTCTTGGAAAACAAAGAAGGGCTAACAGGAAGAACCCAGCTAGTGCAACAACCCTGAGGTGGGGATGACTGGAACGTTTGACAAACAGGAGGCCAGTGTGGCCAAAACTTTGTGAGCATGGAGAAGAGCAATGAGACTGTGTGTGTTTGAGAGTATCTGAGTAGAGTCTGCAGGGCCTAAAGTTTGCCTTTTACCTTGAGGAGGCAGAAAGCTCCAGAAGGAATTTAAAGGAAATTTAAAGAATTGTGTGTGTGTGTGTGTGTGTGTGTGTGTGTGTGTGTGTGTGTGTCTGTGTCTGTGTCTGTGTGTCTGTATGTATCTGTCTGTCTCTGTGTGTGCATGTGTGGAGACCAAAGGAGGACATCAGATGTCCTGCTCTGTCACTCTCCATCTTCCCCTTTTGAGGCATGGGTCTCTCATTGAACTTTGAACTCATCTTGGGCTTTGTTTATTTCTTTGTTTTCTGTTTCTATTTTTGTTTTTGTTTTTTTGGCTAGGCTGGCTGACCAGCAAGCCTACAGACACTATCTCTTCTTCACAATGCTGGCATTACAGGCAGTTACAGCCATGCTTTCCTCTCTACATAGATGCTAGGGATCCAACTCAGCTCCTCATGCTTACTCAGCAAGTGCTCTTGCCCACCGAGCCGTCTCTCCAGCTGTGAGATTTATATTCTTAGAAGAACACCTCACTGTTCTGTGAACAGTTGATTCTGGGATACACAAGTGTTTTGTGAGTGTGGAAAACACACCAGGAAGCAAGATACTTCCATCTTCTATGAAACTGTGATGAGGGCTTACTTATTTATTGCACCTAGGTGGAAGATATAAGGTTTGTTATGGCTACCTTGTTCTTATTGCTGACATGTCTCAACAGTTTCTACTCAGTCAGGAGTTCTTACCTTGATGAGCTCTTGGAACCTGGGCAGCTTAGCTTCTGGTCTTTCCTCCAATAACATGTGTGAGTCTCATCGCGACTATTCCACTTCTATGAACAAGCAGCAGTCACCTGCACCTCTCTGTCTCACAGAAGGAAGAGCTCAGAATTCTCTGCAGAGCTTTTATAGGAGTGTACTTTCCTTCTGGAATAGGAAGTTTGAATGAATGAGATGATGGTCTAAGATCACTGGGTGTTCACTTCAGTGGGGGATAAAGAATCCATGTCTGTGATTGTCATCGTCCCCCCCCCCCAGTGACAGGTGATGTCAAAGGTCTTCTGTCCAGACTCCAGCAACATTAACACCACATAGGACCATGATAGAGGTGAAGAATCTCAGGCCCCAGAGCCATGGCACTGGAGCTTCAGTCAGCAAGATCCCCTTGTGGATGATTCCCATGCACATTAGTACATAACAATATCTGTTCTAAATGATATCCTAAAATTTCACCTTTTGGACCTTAAGAAGGAGGCATAGAGATAGTTAGGGAGCTTTAAGCTCATCTGGAGACACCTGCCTGATGGGAGCATGACAGTCATTGCATGGAGGATGTGGCATGCGCTAAGAAATGCCCTTTTTCAATGGGCTCCAAAGAGCCGAGTATTTTCATCAACATTGTAGAAATCTTGCTATTCACCAAGATAGTTCTTTTGGCTGAGTGGGATTCCAAGGTTCATCAGTCAGGGCTCAGATGTGAAAGAAGGACACTATGGCATCTTCCACCTGGCTCAGCCTTTAGGGACAACCAGAATTCCTCAAACCCAGACCATGGCAATAACAGACTGGTGCTTTCAGCCAGAATGAAGTCACTGAGGACAAAAACCTGTCAAACAATTGTCTCAAAGTTCTTCAATAAAATCATTGGAAGACAAGCTGCTCAGAGTTCATGAAAAAATAGCGATCAATATGTGTTTTTCTTTCAATTCAATTAATTGTGCTCATCTCTGCCCCAAAATAAAATTCACACCACGTGAGGGAATTGGGCCAGAAGATGTTACACTTGCAACTGGGTTAACGAAGTGTGAAAATATTTAAAATTCAGACATATGAAGCTTACCAGTAAGCCTTTCTGTTTAGCAGTCAAAATCACCAAGTTTCTAATTACAGTGTATAAATCTGAAAAGCTTAAAGGGAATGAGAAGACCCTAATGAGGCAGGAATGGGTGTCTTGATTATACTAGACTTGATTGACATTTATCTTGCAAGCTATTCTAGGTACCCAGCATTCAGAGTTAAATAAAACACAGACTTTGCCTCAATAAAACAAGGCAGCATTGCTATGTGGGAACGCCTTTAAAAGGTATGATAGGTCGGAGAATTGTCAATATTTTTCCAGCATACAGATGGCTGAATTCAATCTGAACAGAAAGCAGGGGCTCCAGGAATCAACATAGTAGAATGCACTGCAAGAATGCTGGGAGTTCTGAGGCAGAGGAGCTTTGAACAGGATAGGAGCCAGTAGCAACATTGATGGAGAGAGGTGGCCAGCTGTGTGCAAGATCAGGGTTAAGGACTCAAAGAGGAGGTTACTGGATTTGGATGAATGCACACACCACCTTCTGCCCTTTATCCTTACCACAGTGAGTACTCAGGCCTCACTAACACTGGGCTCTCATGTCTATGATCCACAAAGGCACAGTGGGAAAGGATGTGATATTGTCCAGATGGACAGGAGATAGGAAGGATCAGCTGAATCATGACTAATGCAACCCTAAGCCCAAATTTGAATAATTTAAGTCAGATATATGTTAATTAGGATGCATGATTTCCATAATGCAGACCACTATGGGGTATGGTAAACCAGACTGGTAACTAGAAAAAGAAACCTCTTGAATCTTTTGAATTGTTCATGCCAGAAATGTGAGAGTTATCTATTATCCCAGACGCTATACAGAGAATACACCAGAAAGTTCTATCATTTTTCCTGCCCAAATAGTCTCATGTCAGGCCAAATGGCCCCATTTCCATCTAGCCTACTCTGAGTGTCTTGTGATGCCTGGACCATCTAGTGGCTCTTATCTGCACCCCATCCATACCCTACTCCAGTGCACTGCCAGTTTCATCATGCCCATCCTGTTCCTTGACCTCATCTGCCTTTTAGGGCACTGAGTCACCTCGCCTCTGCTTGCCTCTCCTATTTGATCTCTTCCTATTAGTTGATGTGTCCCAGCTCCTCCAGCCTTCCATCACTTCCTTAGGCTCCCCAAGTCTCCTGCAACCTTTGGAACACTATCCTTCCCGTCTCCAGCTTCCTACATGTTTTCCCTTATTAGGGTTTGTTTCTTCTGTACTTTACCTCCAAGAGAGTTTGCCCTCTGCTTCCCTCTTTGTCACAGACTAGTCCCTCCTGTTTCCTTTTTCAGCCACTTGCTTTTTTAAAATGCTTTTCCAAAGACCATACTCAATTTGTGTATGTACTGTGCTGTAACCTTATCCAAGTCCTTGGACTTTTAGCACTATGAGTGATGGGCCTTGTGATGATGAATTTTCTGTTATCTTGGCTAGGTCACAATGTCTAGAAGTGTGGTCAAACATTACACCACAGGCTTTGGTAGGGGTGTTTGGGATGAGATTAGCTAGGCAAGTGGACTGTGAATAAAGCAGATTGACTTATATAATATGGATGGGGCCTCAGCCAATCAGGTGAAGATCTGGGTAGAGAGAATGCTAAACTCTTCTGAGCAAAAAGAGATTCAGCCAACAGACCTTCAGACCTGAACTTAAATACCAGCTCTCTGCTCCCCTGTCAGCCTTTAGTTTTGGAATGACTAGTGCAGGCCATTTTTACTTTTTATACTACTGTGTCTTGAACACCCAAAACAGTAGCTTGTGCATAATATGTACTCAATGAACATTCTTTAAATGAACGTATAGAACTGTGCTTTGTCTTAACATGAGGTATGATGAGTTTCTGTCTAAGTAATTTAGTGATTTTTAAGCCTGCTTAAAGGTTTGTATTACCCTTTATCACTTCTCAGTTTTACTTTGAACCTAAAACTGTTCTAAGAATGCAACCTATTTTTAAATCACATTTTGAGCACTTAAAAATGTATGTAAATAAATAATGAGATAGTTACACCAATGAGTGGTAGCTTCATTGCAGTCCAAATAACTAAGGATTTATTTCAGAGGGTTCTAGCTACATGATCTGAGTGTATTTGTTTGCTTGTATGTTAATTTTAAACATATTGAGGAAATTACAGTGAACATGTATGGTTTGAAAGAAGCACAATGTGAAATAAACCCTGCCTCTGCTATCCTATTAAGGACCTGCTAAATAAACACAGCCTGGACTATTACTTACTCCATATTCCCTCTTACTGGGCTAGCCTCTACTCACTTCTGATGCTGACACTGGAGCTAGTTTATTCCTTATTCATAGTTAGATGCAAGGTGCCTATGTTCTTAAAGGCTTAAATATGACAAGCCCTGGCTCACCTTTCCCCCCTCAAGATTACTGTATGAATAGGGTATGGAGTATTCACAGACACATGGGGAGACAGCATTGTATCAACATCCCTTTATGTTAGGTAATTTTCTCTTATAACTCAGATGCCTAAGCCCACCACAGACTCCATTTATGACTCTTCCCCCTCTCCTAGATAGTAGAAGTTGGTTCTATTTGTTTTTATTTTATAAGATTAAGAAAGATGCCCATGTATACAGAACATAAAATTTGCCCAGAGGTCTTTTCTAAATCTTAAAAGCCAGGGCTCTGAGATGTCTTGAAGCCATTTCTTTTTTTCAATTCCTCAGCTCATCACTCACTCTTCATAGGATGTTTCTTTCCAGAGACTTTAAAGACATAGGCATCTCCAGCTAGATGCCATAAACAGGGCAGGTTGTCTAAACATGAGAGGCAGGATGACAGGTGTGTTACTAGGAACAGCTCTGGTTGAAAAGGCTTATTTCTGACACTCAGTCTTGAAGGAAGGAGGCACATTCTAAGGTAAGTTGCATTTATGTAAGTAGGTCCCTTATAGCTGACTGTCACTCTACCGCAACAAAACAAGGGTGTCTATATATTTGCCTTGGGTGCTCTTTTTTTCTGTTACAACATGGGTGTTTGTGATGGAGCTGGGGAACTTGATGGAAGACATCATCAGATGTGTAGCACATGTTACTTGAGGACAGAAAATTGTTCTGGCAATCGGTTTTCCACAAGAGTCATCAGTCATTCAGTTCAGCTGTGAACAGTAGGTGTCATTGTATGGGTATGCAGTGTAGACATGCAAGTACACTCATGCTTGAGTGTTGGTGTGTTTGTGGAAGAGTTTATATTTTGTGAGTTTGTTCTGTGGTGTGCTGGAGTGAGTATAAACATGTATTTACATCTGATGGAGTATCTGTGTAAAGTGTTTACCTTTTCACCAGAACTCAGCTTCCTAACTCATCCTCAGAATTGCTCTAGTTCACAGTGGAGAGGACAGTAACCTCTTGGGAGAACTGCCCCATCATCTCAAGAGGCTCCCAGTTGTAACTTGTGGACTTTTTGTCATAATATCATTGATAAATTTGCTGAGGGAAAATTTTTAGATTAAAAAACAAAATCTCCAGGAGAGATGAAGGATGAACATGAAGTTAGCTCTGTATTTGCCCAGTGTGGAATCTTTCATGCTCCTTATGTGGAGTTGCATTTTGATGCACTGCGTGGATTCAAAGCCTTTGTAGGGGATCCTCCTGTACACAGTCACATGACTAGTGAGGGAATCCTTCCCCTGGTGGCCATGTCCTTTCAATACACTGCCCAGAGGCAGTGTTTAAGTTGCTGAGAATGTCTTTAAACATCCTAGGTTGTTCTCTTTTCATATCTGATGTTTTACCATGTCGCTCCTGTGGAATTCTGCCAGGCTGGGTGGTGCAGCATGAATGTGTTGCTTCTACCTGGCTGTGTGATCTGTTTGTCTTGGTCAGAGCCCTTTAGTGTAGTACATGCATGAAGGGCAGCTGTAAGTTTTCATCCACTATCAGGACAGGTGGTAGCTCTGAGCCCCTGGAGGCTGGAATTCAAATGTGCGATTGATTCCAGCTTATCTCTGTCATCATTTAGGAAACAGCAGATGGCTTTTCTTCTTTTACCCCCACCCAACTGGCTCTTTTCTTTTCATTACTTTTTGCTTTACTCTTAACTTACAGGAAGAAGTAATTCCATTACAATTGGTACCAAAGAATAGAACTTTGCTTTACTTTCTTATGGTTTCAATGCATGTAGACACATATGCACAGACACATAACACTTGAACATGCAGGCATACACACATCTGGATACATAGGCATACACACACATACACACACAAATATATATATAACACATACATGCTCATATGCACAAACATACATATAGGCATGCATATATGATACATGTACACCTAGGCATACACAAGCAAACACACAAATGGATACACATGCATATTCATAGAGGATTTGCACACTCATTTGTATGCATACATGTACATATATGCATACACATTCATGCCTGCCTATGATATCCTTTAAGTTATCATAAAGGTTCTAACTGCTTTCTTGGTCTCGTGTTTTGTTCTAGGCATGTTCTTAACGTGTCTTGTGCTGAAAATCAGATGGGGAATTATTCAGTTAGGAAACTTAATATTCACTTTGGTTTGCCATTGGCAAATGATGTATTTGAATTAGTCCTTTCTCAGTTTGAGTTTCAGTTTCCACACTTATTAATTAGGAGGTTGTAACCAATAGACTCGAGGGACCTTACAGGCCCTGGCTTACCATTTGAGGGTCAAAAAATTGATTAATGTTTCTCTTAGTTTCATGAAGCACTTTCCTTATTGGTCTGTGTGTGATCTTCTTATTCATTCACTCATTCTTGCATAGCACATCATTAATTAGACATCCAGAATTTTGACAGTGTCTTTCATCTACTTATTATCTACAGAAGTACGTGCATTTACTTATATCTTTTCAACTCACCCTTCTGCCACTTCCTGTGTGCTGAATACTCTACATAATTCTTTCACATTTTATATAGTTTGATAATTAAGCATATCTATATAACCTTTGGAAGTATTTTCATTCTAGATTGCATTCCTAACATGTCTCCCCATTGATTAATATAGTTGTTCATTCCTCTTGACTGCTGTCTATTAGTCCATCGCTTGGTGTTATTAGAATGTACCTTTCACACACTATGGATTGCTCCCAGGATGTTGCTTTGATCAGTGTGCCAAAGTGAGCACCATCCATTCAGGTCAGGTAACACAGGACTGAAATCTTAGCTACTGGGAATAATGAGACAGGAGGATCACAAGTTGAAGGTTTTGCTGGTCCAAGTTCACAGCCAGCTTGGGAAACATACTTAGCTCAGTGGTAAAACATTTGCCTAGTATTCAAATGGTCTCAGATTCAATCCCAAGCACTGACAAGAATACCACATTCCTTCTAATAACTCCTGTGTGTGTTTTGTCCTGAGTGTGTATCTAGAAAAATGGGTAATGTGTTATAGTAAATGAATGTTTAACTACCCCCCACAAAAAAGCCAATTTTCCAAACTAGTTTAACCAGTTTACATTATTGCAAGCAAATACAAGCACAGTGATGATTTTTAGACCCTGTCTCTTTGCTATTGTCATGTTCCTCTTGGCCAGGTAAGTGTCAAATGGTATCTAGTTGCTATCTTCCTGTATAACTCCGAGATCATAAACAATCATGACTAAGGCTGAATCTCCTCCTTACATTATTCATCTGTGTTTCCTTCTCTGTCAGATTTCTATTCTTGCCATTTGCCTTTCAATTGAACTGCACCCTCCTTTTGCTTGCTATGTGATATATTTCAGGACATATTTTGATGCTCATCCTCTTGGCTCTACACATAGTTTGATAGTTTTACCCCCTGGTAAAGTATCTTTTGAGAACATAAGTCTTCAATATCAAACTTTAACTCCTGATTTGTTTTGGTAAGAATCTGTCTGTTCCTAACAAGTTCTTCTCTAACCTAAGTCGAGAAGAACAATTTCCTGAATTTCTACCAATATTTGTAAGTTTGCTCCTGAAATATGTATTTTATCTATTTGCAGTTATTTTTATATATGGTACAAGATGGAATATACAGTGTACTTTTTCCAGTATGGAGTAAATACCTTAGTTGAGTCATCTCAGAAAACCTATCATTTTCTCTTGCTTTACCAGCTGCAGATCTAACTTATGCCCACATTCTTGATATATTTTATATTTTTTTTATGATTTTTGTCTTCCACTGCCCTCAATAACAACCACACATGTCCATAATTATTATAGTGCCACATTTAATCTGGATCTCTGATAGAGCAAACCCCTCTGCCTCATCTTTCAGAAATATCTTGGTTATTCTTGCCCTCGAGGCTTTCATTTTAGAATCTACTCATCAAATTTAATGAAAACATCTGCTGCCATTTTGATTAGAATCGCATTGACTGTGCAAAACTATATGTGGGTAATTGACATCTTTACAATATTAAATTTATCTATATTTAGGTTTGTTTTAATATCCCCCCATAGTTTTATTACTTTACTTATAGAGGTGTGTTGTGCTTCACATAAAACCAGAACTGCCTACTTTGGTCAGAAAGAACTGTGTCTCTCACTCTCCTTTTCCTGTAGTCTCCATGGTCTTCGCTCCTGCCTCAGGTTTATTTTACGCAAAGGTCTTTGTTGCCAGAAAGCCCGTGTGCCTGCTCTGCCTTGGCCAACTCCTTTTACTATACCCCTTCTGCCTTCTCAGAAAGGCCCCAGATAATTGCCCTAAAATGAGACTTCTCCCACACACCATGGTTTCTCATTCCTATATAACATGCCACAATTTATCATTAGCATATATCTATTTGTGTCTCTCTGTATTATAAGTGCTGTGCTGTGAAGATAAGACCTCTATATATTCTATTCACCATATGAAAGAATGTAATCCCTTATGTGGGACCTATTAAGTACAAATGTGATTTGTTAATGCATGAGGATTGGAATGGTTTCTTTGGGTGGCAAAAATACAGTGATAGTCAAGCTTACCATCACTTCGTTCACAGACATGACCTGAGAGGAGCATGTGAAATCTCATGGTATCAGATTTTGCAATAATCTTTAATGGAATATATGATACCCTGATGCCATCGAGTTTGCATTTAACTCATGAATTTCAGTTTCTTAGCCACAAACTTGCTAAAGCTGTGGGTCTATATTTATACCCATACTCCAAATCCTAGAACAGTACCTGCTAAAAACAAAACTCGGTAAATAATTACTTGATGAATAAAACTGTATTTCCAACTGGAATCAAATCTCCTTCTATAGGATTGCTTAATGAGTGTGTTAATGTTTGTGTGTGTACATGTGTGTGCAGGTATGCCAGGTATGAATGGAAGACAGAAGTTGATTTTGTGTATTCTTTCCTACCACTCTCCACTTGGTGTTTGTTTGTTTGTTTGTTTATGGTGTTTCTTAGTGAACCTGGAGCTCACTGATTGGCTAGGCTGGCTGGCCCAGCAGCTCTGGGGGATCCATTTGTCTTCATCTACTCTGGTGCTAGGGTACGACACATGTGCCACCATGCCCAGTAATAGGTGCTAAAATCTGAATTTAAGACCCAGTGCTTGCATAACAGACATGTCTCCTCAGTCTTGACTGCTTGATATTTTTTTAAAGTAATTCATTCTGTAAGAATGTTAGTGACATTCTAACATCACATTGTGACATGTGAAGAGGGAATAGGAAGTCACTCCTGTACACATTCTCCTTCACACACCAGTTTTTATAAACAGGTTCATTTTCTTTCTGGACACCATGCATTTGCAGTGTCTCTGATACGTTGATGATCATGTTTTTACTTTTCACCATGTCCAACACATTTCCATTTCTGTGTAATCCACTTTATCTCATTTAATGGCTCTCTGACAACACAGACCATGTCTTACTTTGTAATCACTTTATTTGGGATGTGTCGATTGATCTCTCTAGAATGTAGAACAGGATTGGGGGATACAGGAGTGAACTTCTCTTTAAACAGCTGGTGAGGAGAGTCTGACTCCCGCTTTCCTTCCCCCTCTTATAGATTTGTCGGCAGCGAGCAGAAGCACTCACATGCCTCCCATCGATCTCAGAACTGTGCTCAAAATAATAGCTCTCTGTGTTCAATAGAAATGGATCTAAGGGAGGAGAGTAGAACAATGTGTCCAGATTGGGATGGAAATCTATAAGCTCAAGGTTAGAAGACTACGCATAGATTGCTCCTTGTTTTAAAACTTGACTTTCAGTTTGTTATTTCCTAATAGAAGGAGATGCACAGATGCCATAGATGTGTCATCATTTTCCCTGATACCCATTCCCATATAAACACCAATAATTCACCAGGCAATGCTCTTCTACAGAAACCGCCATGGCTCCAGGACGACTCTCTTCATGTTAAGACACCAGAGGTGGTTATTTCCAGTCAAATGAGGTCAGCATTCAGGGTGCAGCCTGGTGTGAGAACATTGGTGTATGGCTAGGTGGAACTCTAAAGTTACCAGTCTGCCTCACAGAATCCGTTTTCTGTTTGTTTGTGTTTTAATTGTTTTGTTACAATTCTTAAAATTTTATGGAATGTGTACCGGTGCTTTGCTTGCCTGTATGTCTTTGTGACGTGTGTGTGTGTGTGTGTGTGTGTGTATGTGTGTGTGTGTGTGTGTGTGTGTGCCAGGTGACTGTAGAGGCCAGGAGAGGGAATCTGATCCCCTGCACCTGGAGTTACAGACAGTGTGAGCCACAATGTCAGTTCTGGGAATTGAACCTGGGTCCTCTAGAAGGGTAGACCAGTTCTTTTAACCATTGAGCAATCTCTCCAGCCCTGCCTATCTGTTCTTGTAATAATTTGTGCATAGCTTTTCCAGTCTAAGCATATTTTAGTTTCAAACACTTTTGCAATAGTTGTAATCTTTATGGACATTGTCATAATCCCCTCAGGGATCCTTAGAATTATGGACCAAGAAAATGAGACAGAAATGAAACTCTGGTAAAACTCCCCAGACACTGTAGTCTACCCTGGGCTGTGAATGTCCAGGCAGCAGTACATTGAGGCAAGGTCTGCATATTCAGGATCAGAGTCATTCCAATGGGGTGATTAGAATAGAAACAAATTGGGCAACTGGCTGTGGTTCTTGAGAATCAACCTGCTCACAGAAGCACCCAAGCCTGTGTGTGGAGGTGCAGAGGGCATGTCAAGATGCTATACTTCCTTGACCGCCAAGAAATGACCATTCAGGGCACATCAGGGCTCATTCTCCCCAGCTTCCAGGCATCAAGACTGAAACTTTCCTTAGTCCTTTGACTCTAGGTAGCATGTGGTTGAGATTGCCCAGGAAGGCATGAGGAAGGTAAAACTAAGAACAGAGCTGGCAAACTCCCTTCTCCCATGGCTGGTTTTTCTTCTTACTAAGGTATGCTTCTGCTCTTCTTGAAGTCTTTGGACAATGCTCCATGAGACCTGACCCAGGAAAACAACCCGTCATTCCCAGCATCAGTCACTGTGGTAGTCACTTTTCCTGCTGATGCGATAAAATGCCCTGACAAAAATAACGAAAGGAATAAATGGTTTGGCTCACAGTTTAATGGTGCTGTCCATCCCAGAAGGGAAGTCATAGCAGCAGGAGCCCAAGGTGGCTGGTCACACCAAGTATACCGTCAGAAAGCAGGGTATGATAGATAACGCTGCCCAGCTGCCTTTCTCCTTTTTGTTTAGTCCAGGAGCCCTGGAGTGGTGCTGCCCTCAGTTAAGGTGGGCCTCTCCACCTCAGTTTACCCAATCAAGTAAATCCTCACAGGAATGCCTACAGGCTTGTTTCCTAGGTCATTCTGGATCCTGTCACCCTAGCAAAAGTAAGCCTCACAGACATGTTGTCAGCAATGATGCTCAGAGTTTTCTTTGTCTTTCCTTGCCTTCTGGGTCAGTGTGCTATCTGTAGTCCTGAGATGCAGTTCTCAATACTGAAGCTTACATGTCTTACCATGTGGAAGGAAGGCGTGGGCCATACAGGCATGAAGAAGAGGCTAAAAGGGGAAAAGCCCACCTTTGAACAAATCATCTATACTCATCACGCCTGAAAACAGGAAGATGAGCATATGTAGACAACTCAGGATGTCTTAAGGACCTTGTATGTATACCCTTCTCTGTGTACTCCTCAACTACACCCTCATTCTGTAATCTTAGCCTCCCTCAGATAATTTTTATAACCATATTACAGAAATTTAGATATTAGAGAAAAGCACCTATAATTTCCTCCCCACTATAATTATTTTGCCTTGTGTTTTATCTTTATTAATATGCATACATTTCTACCTAACAATAATTATATAAAATTTGTTATTGTAATTTTTCATTAAGCATTTTATCACAATCATGATGCTTTAAAGTACCATGGAAACAGCTTATCTTTTTTAATGACTGCATAATTGTCCATTGAGTATGCATTCCATAATTTACTTTTCCATTCCTCTATTGTTTTCCCATATTTCAGATAACACTATGATGAACCACAGGCTTATGATACCATTGTATCATGATGAAAAAAACATGACCTTCAAATAAGATTAACCTGAAATCAAATCCTGTTTTTCATACTACCCAAATATCTCTGAGGCAAAATGAACTTTTTAAAAGTGAGTTTATTGGCATAATTTATTAAGATAGTGTCTAGACAAAGTAATTTTCAAACCCACAATGCTGAAATATTATAAGAGTT
This sequence comes from Peromyscus leucopus, assembly GCF_004664715.2. NCBI lineage: Eukaryota > Metazoa > Chordata > Mammalia > Rodentia > Cricetidae > Peromyscus > Peromyscus leucopus. The sequence continues at coordinate 138,417,223 of NC_051066.1, read as the reverse complement.
AGATATGTTGCTGTCATAGCTACCAAGTAGCCATTCAGTGTCATACCTGGAATTTTTTTCCTCCTCTGGGTGATGTGTTTTCTATATTGGACAACCTCTCTCTCTTTCTCTCTCTCTCTCTCTCTCTCTCTCTCTCTCTCTCTCTCTTTCACATACACACACACACAATACACACACACACACACACACACACACACACACACACACACACACAATTACAGGGTTGAATGGAATGAATACTTTTTGTAACTCTTGGTACATATTACCAAATTGCTCTCCAAGTGGATTGCACCCTTGTGAGCATGTGTTTTGAGTCTTGTGTTGAGCTTTTATGCCAATCAACGAGTCTGGGAAACAGGCCTTTGGCAGCCCACCAGAGATTTATGTCAGCTTTCATGATACCCTCAGAGCAGGCTGATGCGTGAAGAGCTCATCACACATGTTGGCAGATCCATTTGCACTCTCCAAGGACGTGCTAGGAACACTCTTGCCTCATCATCTCCTGTTCCCTCCCTCTTCCTGTGCCATAAAGCAGAAAGTACATGTCTGGCTTCTAGTAGTATCCCAGTGGACCCTGATACCTTATGAAAATGCTGAGTTGGATAACTCATGGCTAGGTTACTATAGCATCTGTCATCAACTTCCCCTATGCTACACCACCAGGCATACCTGTCTACTGTCCTTCCAAGGCTTCAGCAAACTCATCTGTAAAAGGGAATAGCCAGTTGCCTGAAAGGGTGGACCACTCTGTGTTTCCTGGGCATTCATTAGAAATGTGCTTTCTTGGGTCCCATCTCAAATCTCCTGAGAGTTGTAGTGTCCATGTCCCCAGGTCACACTCATAGTTTGGTAACTGAGCAGCCAAGATTTTCCATTAGACTGAGAAGACCTCAGTTTTAGAACTATGTCCTTTTTACTTCAGGATTCTCCTACCCTTCAGAGAGTCTTTGTAGCTGAAGTTTTCCTGTGTCCACCCAGCCCCTGCAGCTGCTCAGACCCAAGTAAACACACAGAGACTTATAATACTTATAAATTGTATGGGTGTGGTAGGCTTCTTGCTATCTAGTTCTTATATCTTAAAATAACCCATTTTTATTAATCTTTGAGTTGCCATGTGGCTCATGGTTACCAGTACCTTTACATCTTGCTTCTTCTGGTGGCAGTTGGCAGCTCCTGCCTCAACCTTCCTGTTCCCAGAATTCTCCTCTCTCTTTGTCCCACCTATACTTCCTGCCTGGCTACTGGCCATTCAGCACTTTATTTATTAACCAATCAAAGCAACACATTCACAGCATATAGAGCGAAATCCACAGCAAGTCTTCCCTGTATCTTTTATGCTTGCCCCTTCTAGGTTAGCACCAGAACAACCAGTGCTTCTGTGGCTGGGGTGATCAAAATCGATTTGCTGAAACAAAAACCATAAAGTCACTCTATTGTTTAAAACCCACCCTTGATTCTAGTTACTTTTAGTATCCTAAGAGATCTCATCTCCTTTTCATCATCACTAAGGATGCCCTCTATGAATGTTCCAGTCCTTTCTAATTTTCCCAGTGCCTTTATTTTATTCATACACCCTACCTCAGAATCCATGGACTTACATATAACCGTATCATATTCCCCACTACCTTTTTCCTCTTCATTATCCAGAACATCATAGATACAGAATATATCTATGTCATGCTTCCCTTATTATATCCTCAGCATCCTGTTAAAGAATTACTTCAGGAACACTTTGTATGTCTGTACTACCTGGATAAAGGGGTCATTCCTTGTTATATAGTAACATTTTTTTTTTAATTCTGTACTGTGCTGTGGGATGGTCTGTATGTCAAATTACTCTGATTGGTCAATAAATAAAACACTGATTGGCCAGTGGTTAGGCAGGAAGTATAGATGGGACTAACAGAGAGGAGAAAAGAAACAACAGGAAGGCGGAAGGACAGTGCCAGCCACCACCATGACAAGCAGCATGTGAAGATGCCGGTAAGCCACAAGCCACATGGCAAGGTATAGATTTATGGAAATGGATTAATTTAAGCTATAAGAACAGTTAGCAAGAAGCCTGCCATGGCTATACAGTGTGTAAGCAACATAAGTCTCTGTGTTTACTTGGTTGGGTCTGAGCATCTGTGGGACTGGTGGGTGACAAAGATTTGTCCTGACTGTGGGCAAGGCAGGAAAACTCTAGTTACAGTACTGTGTTTCTTTATGCCTGCATCTGTTGACAGCTCAGACTTCTGAGACTTCCAGGAATACATTCTGCTCATTATTGAGTCTCAGGACCTGCATGTGTTGGTCAGCAGTTGTGCCGGTGTCTGTTCCACCTGCTATCCCTTGCTAAAGATTGACTCACAGCTCCCACTGTGCTTCCTCCCTTTCTTGCTTCTGTTCCCCTGGACCCATTCCGGGCAGGACCTGGGAACACTGTCATTTCTGTGTCCTACTTCCTCCCATTTGGAAAGGTCATATATCCTCTCAAGGTTACTTTCCAGGTTCTGACACCTGTCACTCCACACTTCTCTCCCTCCCTGAATTCCTTCTCCTACTGGGCTCTACTGTTTCCTTCAAGTTGCAGATAGGTTGTAAATAATGCTCAACACAATTATCTAGTTATTCATTTGTTTCTGGAAGACCCCATTAAAACCCCATTATCATTACAAAGTGCCACTCCCAGCACTTACCATCCTGTACTTTATTGAAACCTTATAGCTCTTCATGGTAAGGATTATTATCCCATTTAAGCCTGGTACTTAGAGAGAGGAATTAAGTTACCTAAGATCTCAGGAATGATGGGGCCAGATTGAGAGGAGGATGCTTCATGCCCCAGTAAAGATAGCTTCATCATTGTGGTTCAGTTTGCAAATCCCATTCCACTTAAATATTTTTGCAGCTCAACAGAGGTATTCAACACTGTCCCTCCCCTTATGCAATTGAATGGCATGCTTGACCTGATGGCTTTGGGAGGGTTCTGACACAAATTTCTGACACAAATATTCACTGTCTGGCCTGTCAGCATCAAAAGAAAATTGCAGAAGGCAAATAGGGATAATATTTTTTCATTACTGGGGAAAAGTTTCCCATTCCAAGTCAATTTTGAAAGATAAAAAAAATCATTTTCCAACATCTGCACAGCAGATATCAAAACAGGCAAGGCTCTCTGTGAACTGCAACCACAGCACTTCATAAAGTTTCTCATTTTCAATCAGTTATTTAAAAGAAAGCAAACTAAACACAATAAAGGAAAGCAGTCCTCACCAACTTGAAAGACTTCTCCTCTCACCAATAGATCAATAACCCAGTGACCATGTTCCATCTGCAACTTAAATTTGAATAGTACACATTGTTTGTTTATTCTGTTCAAGACCATGTTTCTCAAACAGGTGTCTTGGAACTCTGGTACAAGGGGTACCCACACAGTTGTACTTAGGGGTTGCTTTAGTGTGATTTTTGTGTGTCCCCTCCCCCAAATTCATAAGTTGAAACAGTTCCCAAAGTGGTGGTGCTAAGAAATGGGATCTTTGAAAGACTAAATGATAATTAGATGAATGAAGGGGCTTGACCTTTGTGATGGTATTAGGTTTCTTATAAAACAGTTCTGAAGAAGCTTGCTTACACTTTATGCCAATACAGACATAGCTAGAAGGTGGAATCTATAAGGAGGAGAGCCCTTATCACACTGAATCTTCAGGGACCTGGCCTTCAGTCTTCCCAGCCCCATTATTATGAGTAGAACATCTCTGCTGTTTGTGATACCTAGTCTAAGGTAGTTTGTTGTAGCGTTCCTAATAGACTAAGACAGAGGTTTACAAGTTTTTCATCTAGAGAAACACTTAAAATGAAATAAAGTGTTTACTTTTTTTTTTGCTTATTCCTCAACCTCCACAGTTCTTTTAGTAACTTGTTGCCATGTAGTAAATGGCAAATAGATGCTTTGGGAAGGACAGAAGGAAGATGAGTAAAGGAAGAAGGAAGGACATTGCATTCCAGGCAAGGCCCTTCCAACCCAGACAGACTTTTCAAGTTCCTGCACATCCAAAGGCAGGCATGTCTGTTCCTTCATAAGATCTACTGAATCAGAAACTCCACAGTGGAGGCAAGAAATCAGTGCAGAGTAATTCCTTGTGCAGGTATAATTGAAAGCCACTATGGGAAATCCCAATGGCCTAAAGTTGTCCTCCTGCCTCAGAGCTGCTTGGGTTTTCAACCTCTCCAGGACTTGCACATCCATTACCTGTTGGATCTTCAGCCCTTAGTCATCTTTTTAAGATTTACTCTCCATAAACAGAGCCTATTCAGTAAATTCAAACAACTTCCACTGGCCAGTCTGCTTTTCCACCCAGTGTGTTCTCTGACCTTCATGACCTCTGTGTTTTATTCTCTGGGCACCTGCTTCCATGCCTCTGTTCTGCGAATTCCAGCCACTTACTGCTACCACCTTCGTTGACCTCTGTATGTTTATGCATATTAATCCAGTGATAACTTACCTTTGAGGCCCCCTCCCTTCATCTGATGCCTGTTTCCTACCTCAGTCATCTCAACTACTCCTTACTGCTTTTCTTTTTGTTCCTTTATCAGACTTTATTGCAGGGCACTTGACAAATAAAAATTGTATCTGTTTAAAGCATGTAACACACATATACACAGACACACACATACATGCATGTATATATGTATACATACATACATATATGCACTGTGAAGTGACTACCACACCCAAGCAAATTAGCATATACATCCCTTCACACAGTTATGACTTTTGTGTATGTAGAAAAAGCCCTTAAGATCAACCCTCTTAGGAAATCACAAGTATATAATATGATATTAGTAACTGTTAGTTGTCTTGTCCCCAGTAACCCCCCAGCACTTCTCCTTCTTGCATAATTGAAACTTTGTGGTCTGTCACCTACATGCTCCCATCTCTCCACCCCCAGCCTTGGGAATATTATGATAAATTTCATAAGCCAGGTATGGAAAGACACATACAGCATGGTCTTGCTTATATGTGAAATCTAAAACAACCCAGTTCATAAGGGCAAAGAATAAAATGGCAGATTTCTGAGGTTTAGTGACAGAGTTAGATTGTGCGACACCTTCTCCAGTCAGGTTTTGCATTTGTTCATGCAATATTCCAGAGAAAATATGTCATTGCCACGACTGGCTTACATTAGAGTGGTGTGTCTGTGGTGTGTGTGTGTGTGTGTGTGTGTGTGTGTGTGTGTGTGTGTGTATGTGTCTGTCTGTCTGTGTGTCTGTGTGTGGTGTGTGTGTGTGTCTACATGTGACTAAACCTCGTGAAAAGCTTCTAATTCGTCAGTGTTTCTCCAACAACAAGTAGAATATTCTTAGCACATGGTGATACTCGTGAGTTCATAACAAATGTGTGATGTTATTCAGCCTTCTCCACCCTCTCCCAAGTCAGTGTAGAAAACCTAGAGCAGTAAGCTGCAAAGAACTATGGGTGAGGGAAAATACCTCTTTTGAGTTGCTTTTTCCACATTATTTCCTCATCCTTGTCTCTTTGCCCAGAACCATTCTCTTCCATGCATACATCAGAGACATACACATCTCCTTAATTTAGAATTCTATCTGGAACCAGCTCCCTGTATAATACCTTTATGCTATTCTGGACTCAATTCTACATTCTTAAGAAGAAAGATGTTGCAAAAAACTGTTCTATATTTGTGTTCTGACCTGAAGTAAAAAGCCCACGGCTACATGGCAAAGTCTATTTCATGAAGCCTTGAGCACTAACTACACTTTGTGTTATCTGATGTCTCTCATCTCTGTCTCCAGAGACACTGACTTCTAAATGATAGAGATTAATCACACCAGCTTCGGCTACATGTTTTAATGAGTAACCAACCCAAATTAGACATGAGGCAGGTCATGATGCTTTGCTGCATTAGGATTTAGATGCAGAGCCTTCCTTCTCTTTCTCCCCTGCAAATCCTCTCAGATCAGTATCATTCAATCACAAATGGAGGTAAAGGCTGCCAGCTACAAGCCATGTTGTCTTCTGCCTGGGACTTGGGAATCCACTGGTGAGAAGCTCATCTTCAGATCCACAGGAGTCATAGGATGACAATACCCTTGCTATAACCTTGAATCTGCTATCCAGGCTTTGTTAAGTTTCTTTCAGTAAACTGAGAATATTTTTTTGTCCAGAGAAAGTGCACCTGTGACATTAGACTCCAGCTGAGGGAAGCAATGCTTTCTTTGTTGAGGCTTGGAAAACCTCGAGCATCCAAAGTCACAGTAGCAACAAAATGTTTTCAGGGGCTAAGAAACCAAGGCTCTTGGAGGTTGGCTCCTTGTGCATCTCAGTAACTGTGGTTTAGGTTGTTCTTGGAGGTGCTAAATGAACAAGATTGATGGAGGGCTGTTGAGTGGAAGCTTTGCACAGACTTTAAATCCATCTTAACAAGCCAGCCATTTATACTGATAAAATATAATAATAACAACAGAAAATGAAAACAATTTCAGTTACTCAGACTCTCACATTTTTCTTTTTTCAATTCCTTCTATTCCTTGTCTACAGGCATATGAAATTTTTATGTACTTGTAATTATTGCATCTTTATAATTTTAAATGCATTTCTCTCACTTAAATTATACCAGAGTTATATTATTAGCATTTTAATGGCCACATAATGTCCCATCAAGCTCACTATCACACTTTATTTAACCGTCCCCTATGACACTCACACAGCCTCCAGTATTTCCCCGCTTATAAATGAGGTTTCCATGGACATCTCCAGGAATTTTCTTTGTCCTATTATCAAATTATTTCCTTTAAAGAATTACCCAGTGTTGTTATACTGGGGTCAAAGAACATAACCATTTGGTATTTCTCTAGGTTTTTCTGTGCCTTTCAATATTGCATGACATCAAACCAACCCTGATGAAAGGGCCTGAAATGTAGTACCTTCTCAGGAAGCAGGGTAAGCCTAGTGGACACTTGGGCAAAAAGTAATGTCTGAGGTTGAACGTTGGGTCCATATTGAAGATGTTTAGAAGAAGCAATGGGTGAAGAGAAAACTGGTTCTAATTTTGCTGTTAGCCATGGACAATGCTGCACTCTTTCTTCTGCCCCCCCCCCCCTTTGATTGTAAGTAAGCAGAAACATAGTAACTGGAGATTTTGACACAGAATGGAAAAGAAGTGCCAAACATCTAAGTTCTCTCTTTATATGCTTTGCTTTCTTTAACACATACTTGAGCTTATGTGTGCATGTATCATTGGATTTGGGGCCAACTCTAAATCCATCATGATCTCTTTTAAAGACACTTAATTACATCTGCAAAGATGCCTTTTTCCTAACCAGGTCCCATTCACAGACTCCAGTTGAACATACCTTTGGGGACCTATCACTCAACCCATTACCCAGGGCAATTCCTTTGAGAAGGCGCGCGCGCGCGCGCGTGTGTGTGTGTGTGTGTGTGTGTGTGTGTGTGTGTGTGTGTGCTCTTCTGGGGAAGAGCTTGGTGGAAAACAAATAAATATGTTCATAATAGGAAGGCAGGCTACAACTCATTTTCCAACAGAATGGGAAGTGATTAGACCCTTGTTTCTGTGTGGGTTTGCAGGACTGCCTGACTCCAAGGGGGACTGAGAGATGAATAAACAGCACTTCTGATCCACTAGGAGCATATGCTTGAGCTAATTTTGACCCATTTGGGGAGCTGTACATTACCTGGAGGAGAGTTAGAGCATTCAGGTTCAATACTAGGCAGCAGAACATCTTCTCCACCCCTTCGTATTCCACTCTGTCCAAGGCTCCAGACACACCAGTTTCCACACCGGACCTCATAATGCTCCGCATCTTCAATCCCGAGTCTTGGCGATAGAATCATCACAAATGTCCTAGGACCACTGGGTCTGTAACATGCCAGGAAGGGATTGGTTTAAACACACACACACACACACAAGTAATATCAGTTTCTTTGGGGTACTTACTGCTCTGGGTGCATAATAGAGCATCCTTCAAAAGTTGAATGATGGGAGGAGTACTGCTGTTCCTCAGAGCACTAAGCCCACTGGCTGAAGTTCCTCATCAGTTCCAGCAAGAGGATTTGAATCCCTTTGTAAGATAAACAGTGCGGAAAGAGGGAGAAACACCCAAATTCTAGTGGTGATTCACCCAGGATAAGGAAACTGGAGCCTAATCATCTTCCTATTATCCCTTGTGTGTTCACTCTCTCTGTCTCTATCTATCATCTATCTAATGTGGTGATATTGTGTCCCCCAATATATTGTGCACCCTAAAAAACTTATCTGGGGTCAGAGAACAGAACAGCCACTAGATAGACATAGAGGCCAGAAAATGGTGGCATACACCTTTAACCCTATCACTTGGGAGGCAGAGATCCATCCAGATCTCTGTGAGTTCAAAGCCACACAGTAAACAGCCAGGCATGATAACATACACCTTTAATCCCAGGGAGTGATGACAGGAAGCAGAAAGTTATATAAGGCATGAGGACCTGGAACTAGAGGCTTTTTAGTCTTTTTAAGCTTTTAGGCTTTTAGCAGCAGTTCAGCTGAGATCCATTTGGATGAGGCTTCCAGTCTGAGGAAACAGGATCAGCTGAGGAATTGGCAAGGCGAGGAAGCTGTGGCTTGTTCTGCTTCTCTAATCTTCCAACATTCACCCCAATAACCGGCTCCAGGTTTGTTTTATTAATAAGAACTTTTTAAGATTTATGTTGCAATCTATCATCTATCCATCTATCTGTCTATCTACCTGTCTATCTATCTATCTATCTATCTATCTATCTATCTATCTATCAGCTGTCTTTCTCCCTCCAAAGCATGTAGTTTGTTAGTAATTGGAGCAAAGAAGTATTTGCATGTGGGTAAAGGAATGTGAAGATTTTAGATGAAACACCAGGGCTTGGAGCTTCATCTGAGCAGAAACCAACTCACTGTTCTTGGCTGAGATAACCCCAAACTGTTGATTCAGTGAGATTTGGATGGTAATATTCAAGTTCTCACACAAATGTGTTCACACAGGGCTTTTGCTTTAGCATCAAAGTTATGCCCATTGGTAACCAAATTATCTGTAATAACTAAAACAACAGACAGTCACACATACAATATCCAAGCTTGTATTAGCATGCAAGGTCTGCCTTCCCAAAGCAGCACATGCTGGATGGCTTTAAACCATAGACATGTGTTCTCCCAACTCTGTAGACTGGAGTCCCAAAGTCAAGGTGTCCAGGCATTGCCTGATTCCTCTGAGAGTACTGGGGAGAATGTACATCATGCTTTCTTTTTATTAATAGAATAGTACTTTTATAAAAAAAATATTATTTACATGCTTAGTGTGTGTGTTTATGTGTTAGCTTATGTGTATGTGTATGTGTGCATTTGTGACATGATACATGTGAAGAAGTCAGAGGACAAAATATAGTAATTGATTACCTCCTTTACCATGTGAATCCCAAGGATAGAACTCAGGTTATCAAGTTTGGCAGCAAGTGCCTTTTCCCACTGTGCCATCTTGCCAGATTAGTATATATATAATTTCATACATGTATATGCATGTAGATAATATATATTTTATCGAATTCACCCCTCCCCATAATTCTGCCCAGATCTACCCCCTACTCTTTCAACCTCTTCCAACTTCATGTCCTTTCTCATGTGATAAATCCATGAGTCTGGTTAAGGAGTATTAGGAAAATTTATTAGGGTAAATTCAGGAAATACACTCAGGAATACAGAACAGAGTAGACAACTGAAGTCATCCTCTGATGGGACCAGGAGCAAATCCACCTAGCAGTTCGATCACACCAGGAAGCAGGCATCAGGGAGAAGGGGCTCATGACCCTTCTCCCTTCCCTTTTAAGAGGTCATGTACAACAGCAAGAAGCACCACTTCCTTCAGGCCCTATAGCCCAAGGTCATGGGCAGAGCAAATACCACTATGTTTCCCCTAAAAATTTTATCTAAATAAGAAGGTTCTAAACTTAATGCAAACTATATACAATAATAATTATTATTAAGTATTGTCCAGGAAAAACAAAGGGTAATAACATAAACAAAAATGGAAGTACAACCAACAAGAAAGAAAACAACATCAAACTAAAAAGACATGTTAAATGTCCAGAAATGTCCAGATCAGGGATAAATGGCAAATTACCAAGGTTATTCCAATAACTGTCCTATCCTGAAGATTCTAACTCTAGTACTTAATATGTTCTAGCTATGATATGAGAAGATTGTAACTGTAACTATGTAGTCTTCAACTCCATCGAAGACTTGAGAAGAAACATAATAATACTGGAGAAAACAGAAAATGCAAGCAAGCTGTAGCAGGAATCTTAAAAGTTCTTATTAATAAAATCAAACCTGAGCCGAGTTATTGGGGTCCATGCTGGTAGATCAGAGAGACAGAACAAGCCACAGCTATCTCACCTCACCGGATCCTCAGCTGGTCTTGTCTCCTCAGACTGGAGGCCTCTGAGTCCTCATCCGGAATGGGTCTCGGCTGAAATACTGCTCAAAAGCCTGAATGCTTAACCAGCCAAAATGCTTAACCAGCCAAAAAGCTTCTAGTTTCTGGTCCTCACGCCTTATATATCTTTCTGCTTTCTACCACCACTCCCTGGGATTAAAGGCTGGCTTTCTGGGATTAAGGGCGTGTACCACCACCGCCACACTCTTGCTATGGCTCTAATAGCTCTGACCCCCGGGCAACTTTATTTATTAACATACAATCAAAATCACATTTCAGTACAATTAGATTACCACCACAGCAAGCAATTTCTGAAATTCTTATAAGAATAGACAGAAACAGCTGGCAGCCTGGACAGCCACCTAAAATTTCTCAGCATCATTGGGGCATCCAATTTGGCTACAGGCCTAGAATATCTGACAGACCATTTTCAGAAGCAGGAATTTTGAAAGACCATCATACCCTACCTTGGCAAGTTTCAGTAGTCGCTTTTCTTTGTGTCCTGCTTGTCCAGAAAGGACAGTGTTCATACTGTCAGCATTTGAGGCAAGGGAAGTTCTTTCCCCAGCAGGCCATTTTGTACCGAGAAAAAGACAAACTTCCAAATGGAAATGTCTTAGAGGACCAACATTCTCTCAGGGTCAGATCAGTGCTTCCAGGAGCAATTGTGTCTCACATCAACAGAATTTTAAGTTATCAAAACATTTAAATGCAATATTCTCTAGGTCTATGAAGTGTTTGAAGATTACCTATTCATCTGATACATGTTTCTGTAAGTCTGGAGAACCTAACTAACATAACTATAGAAATGACAAGCATGGGTGACTATAATTCTGTAAATCTTATCTACCTAAATAACCTAAGGACTAAGGCTACACATTAACAAGGTAAACACTCTGTAAGCAGATGTACCATAAAAGGACAATGACCTCAAAATTGTGACAATACCCAAAATATCTTAAACAGAGTTAAAAAATGTATAGTGCCATATGCAATGTGACAATAATGTCCTTAATATGTATAATTATACAAAATATTCTAAACAGAGGTAGAACTTACATACAATATGACAAATATAATTTTACATTTGTATCAATATACAAAATATTTCAAACAGGAGTAGAAATATATGTACAATACAACAAATACAGTTTTGTATTTGTATCAATATACAATTTATCTGAAGTAGGAATATAAGAATAGTTTACATTTGTATCAAATATACAAGAATCCATATCAGTGCAAATTATCCAAGACTGATAGTATGCTAAATCAGTTTACTAGTAGATACAATAATCTACCTTAATATACTATACCTATACATTCCCCCTTTTCTTTACTAAAGGAGAATACTGAGTCTAAATTTTATTGTTCCACCCCCTACCCTATAAGCATTCATCCATAACCCTGAGAAGAATAAATCCTTTGGGAGAGGGAAGTTGTTTTATTAGAATTACTTCCTGCTGTTTAGGGGAGAGGGTATCTCTGTGGGGTCCTATAAGAAAGCTTACATAGTTAGGTCTCAATATGACTAGCTGTAGAGTCTGAAGCCAGTCTCAGAGTAATGAGTAAGATTATCTGAGATTCTGGCTAGAAGTGTAGTATGATGGACCATCTCATCTTAGAACTGTCCTGAAGAGTTTTCAGTCCAAAGCTGATCACTGAGTAATGTTCTTAGGTACAATAGCATCTTTCTAGACCAAGCAGAATTATTGTTGTGGGGGTCAATCTTCCTTCTGGAGAGTTCAGAGATTGCTATTGGGAAGACTTATTTTTCAGCAGTGGAAAACTTGAACATTATTAATATCAAAATGGAAAGTTTGAATCTTAAGATGACATGCCACTATACCTCTCATTTTGTTTTTATAACCTACTGCTAATATTTTTAAATATGTTCCCTTTGTTCAAAAGAAATACGAAATACATATATTCCATATTAGTCCACATCAGATTACTTATAACTTACTCACTATGATAAAGGGAGTCAATGTCAATTTCTTAATTCCTCTTATTACCAGCCTTGGCATCCCTTGGCTTGTAGCCACATCACTCTAGTTTCTGTCTTCATCTTCACATGCCTCTCTCCCATGCATCCTTCTTTTCTGTGCCTACTCTCTTCTTTATTTGAATGCTACTTGTATTGAATGAGGGATCTCCCTGATGGCCTCATTTTAACTTCACTACCTAGAAAGACCTCACTCCCAAAGCTCATAGTTCAACCCACAATGAATCCCCATTCTAGCCATGCCCTTCAGGCTCACTGTAGGGTTTGTCCTAGCAGAAAACTGTGTGTAAGTGTGCAGAACAACTTCCTTTAGCTTCAGCCTCCCTTGCTTCCATCCACACACTTGTTACTGCTGCCTCTGGCCAAGACATAAACCACTCATCAGTGACAAGTTACACAGTCCCACCTGTGTTTGCTTGTCCCTTTAAAGCTATGAACCTGTCACTTACACAAAGCTTGGGCAGCAGGGGAGTGACCAGCATCTTGGCCACATACCCTAAGGAGACCAACACACCCACTTGGGTCATCTTAGGCCCCAGTTTACCTTTCACCTGCTTATTTGTGCATCTCTGTTGGTCCCTGACTGATACTTCACTGCCAGAAGAATTGAGAAGAGAGATGATAGGTAATTGCACGCAAATAGAAGCTAAAAATAAAGATTAATTATAAGGGGCTTGGAAAGAGGAAGAATAAGGGGAGAGGGGAGAAGGGAGAAAAGACAAAAGGAAAGCAGTCCTCCACAGACTGGCTCTCTAGCCATGAGTTCTAGGGTTTACATCCAAACCAGGTGTGGATGGGTGAGAGAGTGTGGAGGGGAGTAACAGTGATGGGGGTGGGGGTGGCGCAAAGCTCTGAGAGATAGTTTGCATCAGACTGATGCCAAGACAAGGAAAGTTCTGTTTTTCCCCAAAATTCTAACTCTTGCTGTGCTAGCAGCTGCAGGTACCTGGGAAATCACTGATCTGGCAAATTAGATGCATATGCAACCAAGCTTGGGCCTTATTCCACTCCTGGTGAGTGGGTTCTACTGCATCTTTACACCTATTGGGTAAGACTGAGCTACATATAGTTCTGGGGCTCACACAGTACATGTACATAAAGGCCATCACAATAGAAAAATAGGCTCATCATAGACATCATAGTCTCTTCCTGTAGGCTCCCTTCATGGGAAGACCAATCATTCATTCATTAACCTGTTTCATTTCTTCATCATTTAGTGAACACCTTCCTTGTACAGCAAACTGTCCTAGGCAGCTGGGTACATCAGTGGACCAACTAGACACCAAATTCTCTCCTCCAGGAACTCATACTTCAGAGCTTATCCAAAGGCAAAGAAGGCAGACCAGTGGAGTGTTGAATGGCCTCCACTTCTGCCACTCCAAGACCAAATGGGGTATCCTCTAGCTAGGATAGTTCCTTTCATGATGAAAATATGCTATGGTCAAGACTGATAGAATGGACAGTCCTAGCCTAAGTTCCATCTAGCCTCATTGAATGCTAACACAGTCTGCAACTGAGACCCTGGGACCCTTCTCCATCTGGGTAAGCTGCATTGTCTCTGTTCTTACCTGATTTAAACATTGATTCTGAGGGTAAGTTGATGGCCATATTCTTGTCTTTCATTTATCAAATGTAAACTACATATTGATTACTGACAGGGTTCCTTCCCCAGTGTATTTCTTAATCATTTGTACCTTGTTTCTGGAAAGGTTTCATACTTCCGTTCTTCACTGTAAGGATGGAATCCTAACAAAAGAGATGAACATGATGTGTTCTCTAGTCCTCAGTGTGTATCTAAGCCAGACTCCTCTAATTGTCAGTTCTGCCAATTAAACCATAACCTTCCAAAGGAAAAATGCTGTGAGCCATGTTTTTTACTTAAAAATGTCTAGCATCTGCATTAAAATGAAAACTAAAAATAATAGACAAATTAATTTTTATCATTTCACATACCATATCAAATAGTGTCAGTTATATGCCATTAATATAAAATATAGATGAGAAATTTTACATGCTAAGATTTAAAAACACAGTGTACATTTTACACCCATAGTACATTTGAACAGAAAACAAATAACCACACTGGATGATTGGTAGGAACATTTCAAATGGCCGAGAGACAGCCGGGACTGACCTGCTCTGGTGATGGGATGGCCAAACACCGGAATAGTTGTGCCAGAAACCCCATCCAAGAACTGAGGAACCTGGATGCAGACATCCATAGCTCGGCCCCGAGTGGAGCACCAGGAGTCTAATTAGCAAGAAAGAGGAGGGTTTATATGAGTGAGAATTGTTGAAACCAAGGTTGGATAAAGCACAGGGACAAATAGCCAAACGAATGGAAACACATGAACTATGAACCAAAGGCTGAGCGGCCCCCAACTGGATCAGGCCCTCTGAATAGGTGAGACAGTTGATTGGCTTGATCTGTTTGGGAGGCATCTAGGCAGTGGTACCAGATCCTGGGCTCATTGCATGAGTTAGCTGTTTGAAACCTGGGACTTATGCAGGGACGCTTGGCTCAATCTGGGAGGAGGGGACTGGACCTGCCTGGACTGAGTCTACCAGGTCGATTTCAGTCCTCGGGGGAGGCTTTGCCCTGGAGGAGGTGGGAATGGGGGGTGGGCTGGGGAGAAGGGGAGGGGGGCAGGAAGGGGGAGAACAAGGGAATCTGTGGCTGTTATGTAGAACTGAATGGTATTGTAAAATTAAATTAAATTAAATTAAAAAAAAAAGAAAAGCAACCAAAAAAAAAAAAAAACAAAAAACAAAAACAAATCAATGTCCTCATTTGTACAATGGGAACACAAATTTCTGCTCTGGTTTCATGAGGGCAAAAATGATGTTTTGTATGAAGAACATGGACACCCTTTAAGGGATCAATGCATGTCTAGCTCTTCCTATCTTTGTACTATTTAACCTTTTGAGAGTGTCAATAAGGGCCAATGTTAGCCTCAACATTTAAATAAGCTTTTAAAACCTGATAGATAATAACTTGTTCATTGCCTTTATTAGCTGATGTTTCCTCTGTTATTTTTACCTTAATGTTTCCATGATGATTATTTTTCGTGATGGACCAAATTATTTTCCCCTCTCAAAAGATATAGAGAAGCCTGATACCTGTGGGCTTGTCTTCATTTGAATAGTCTTTATGGATATAATGAAATCATAATTATATCATGATGCCAGATTATGGATTAGGTTTGGCCCCAAGATGATAACCTTCATCTATATAAGAGTAGGGAGATATAAAGACAGACACATGGGGGAATAGCCATGTAACAAGAGAAGCAGAACTATGAATGATGCCTCAGAGAGGCAAGGTATGCCAAGGATTGCTGGCAATCATGAGGAGTTGAGAAGAGGTAAAACAGAATCCTTCTCTCTAGCCTTCAGAAAAGCCTGGTTGTATAGACACTTAGATTTCAGAAATCCAGAACTTCCAGAAAATAGATTTCTATTGGTTGACAGCACCTGTATGTGGCCATTTATCACAGTGACCAAGGCAATGACTAAGTTCTTAGCTTGTTGCTGCCCTTCCTCTCCTCCTACATATGCCTTATCTCATGCCACCTGAGCTTTAGCTTCTACCATTTCTTATCACTACACTACTCTAGGTCACCCATACTTTATATTCCACAAAAACTAGGCTTTCCTACACAGTTCTGGTACCTAGCTTATCAGTAGGAGATGTCAGACTAGGGAAGCTGGTCAGTCTGAAAGATTCTGAGCTTCATGTGACATCCAGGCATGGAGCATGTTTCTGGACATCAGTGTAGTCTTTGGCATGAGCTTAAACTTCCTTGTGGTATACCTAATGGTGGTCTGGCCAAGGAGATCTCCAAGGGCTTCATGGGTGAGCCTCATGAAATGATCATTATTTGAGCTGAGCCTCATAAAATGATCAGGTGGCTTATTCAAAAGGAAGAGAAGGTATAGCTAGAGTTTTCCTGCCTTGCCCACAGTCAGGACAAATCTCTGTCACCAGCCAGTCCCACAGCCGCTCAGACCCAACCAAGTAAACACAGAGACTTATATTGCTTACAAACTGTATGGCCATGGCAGGCTTCTTGCTAACTGTTCTTATAGCTTAAATTAATCCATTTCCATAAATCTATACCTTACCACATGGCTCTTGGCTTACTGGCATCTTCACATGCTGCTTGTCATGGTGGCGGTGATTGGCAGTGTCGCCTTCTGCCTTCTTGTTCTTAATTTCCTCATTTCTGTTAGTCCCGCCTATACTTCCTGCCTAGCCCCTGGCCAATCAGTGTTTTATTTATTGACCAATCAGAGCAACAGATTTGACATACAGACCATTCCACAGCACTTCCCCTATTTTTTTTTTTCAAAAAGGAAGGTTTTAACTTTTACACATCTCCAAAGCCAGCTTGGTATATTTGGGAATTTGGGCGTAGCTTCTCTTACTACTTCCTGCTGGAAGGGGGCACTGTATCTTATGGGGACACAAAGAAAATTTAAGGATCATGGAGTAGTCCATGAGGCTGTATCGTCTGAGCCAGTTGCCTTGAAACGATTCTGGATGTTGAATCATCTGGGCCATGGTGTCATCAGAGAACTTTCAGGGGGTCTTGGCTGGTCAAACCTGATGTATCTTAACCTGGAACAAATCCATAGCCTCTGGCTTTCTGTAGAAACAAAAGCAGAGCCTCTTTCCCAATGCAACATATCCTTATATCCAAATTTTGAAGTCAAGGTACCTTTAAAATATACATTTTGGCATAACTCAACAGCTTTTGCAATCAAATGTTTTTCTTCAGTTATGAATATCAAAGAGAATATAATCCAGATTCTCTGTGTGGTAGCCATCTTTATGTGGCTTATTTTTTATATTACCTTGAGCCTATTGCTTTAAACTGCAGCCTTTTAAGCCTGAAATGGCATGGCACTGTGGCTGCTGGCTCTGCCCACTTCAGCTTTCCAACATGGCGGTGGTACGCCTATACTTCCTGCCTAGCCACTGGCCAATCAGTGTTTTATTTATTGACCAATCAGAGCAACTGATTTGACAAACAGACCATCCCACAGCAAGAAGGAATAAAGGCACAGCCTCCATTGTGTTAGCAGGGAATAGAAAACAAGAAAGAGGGTAGAGCAATTATCAGCAGGAAAGATAAGATCCCAGAGGGCCAGAGGATGTCAGGACAGGAGTATGGTTACCCTGCCTGTTGTTGCCTTATACATAATAGCTAATAAGAATGCAAGCAGAAATTGGAGTTTTGCTCCAAAGTGAATTTAAATCATTGTACAGCATTCCATTCTTCAACAGTAAGTGTTCAACTCTCTCCCAGTACAGTTTGGTAGAAAATTCAGGGAAGGTCTTGGCCACCTTTCCTTTTTCTACGTGAGTAGGTGTGAGTGACCTTTTCACTATAGCACAAACATCATCATGAAGACATCTCTAAGACTGTATCAAAGGAAGAAGAAACATATTCCCACAGTCTAATAAATAAAGTTGTTGGAAGCCATTGCTCCTATGGAAGAAGGATGTTATTCACAGCTATTGTAGTGCACAGTTGATCTGATAACACACTTTCCTTAGCTTGGTGTTGTGTCAAAATCCCCTTGACTCACATTGCTAGTCTTTATTTGGTGACTGAAATAGTTCATCATGTTGACAGACCATAATCTACTTACCCATTCCTCTCTTGTTGGATACAGTTACTCTAACACAGATAATGCTCGTGTCTCTGTAACTAGGGAATCAAGAGCTGACAAAGCTGAGGCAGCCACAGCCAACCTGAATTATGCATAGGGCTTAGGGCCAGGATTTCTTCCACTGAATTTCAGGGTAGGGGTGGCTCTCCCACATGGTGAATCAGAAGGGAGTTTTTAATGTAAATACCGAGATTTGATAGGATAGAGTAGTGTATTAGTTGCTTTAACAAATAACTACATACCTAGTGACAAATCAGGATTTATTTCTAATGGTTTTAGAAGTCAGAGCCCAAATCCATGTGTCAATGGGACTATTTTTTCCCTAGAATTTGTTTTTTGACTTCCTCATAGTACCTAGTCCAGCCTTTGACCCTTGGCTTCTCTTGACTTGTGAATAAATCATTCCAACTTCTGTCTCCATCGCCCACCATCTTGCCTCCCTTCCAGAGATTTCATTTCTCCCCTGGAGGATGCTTGGCATTGGATTAAAGCTCACCTGCACTGGGACACTCTCATCAAAAATCCATAACTTACTAGATATTCTCATGTGGTTATTTTTCTAGATAAGTGGTAAAGAATTCTGCAAAGTTGTAATAGAAATCCTATTGCATTTATACTGTACCTGCAATAAATTCAAAGATTAACTTAGAAAGAATTGATACTTTTACCAGATTGAATTTCTTATGGCTTCATAAAATCTTCTCCGTATTTGAGTAGGAGTTTGTAGCTTTATTCACATCATTTCTTCACACGATACTTCCCATTTCTTGTTAAGCTTGTGCCTAGGTTTTTTTCTGATTTTTTTATTTATAAAATTTTCTTTGTTCTACATTTTCAGACTGACTGCTATTTCCATTGCATTTCTTGTTTATTTTGTGATGCTATTAGCTTTTTATATTAATTTTGTAACCAGCCACTTTGGTAAATGCTTCCATTTCTTTTCTAATATGTTTTACAGCTGATTCACCATGGCTGACTTGCAAACAATAATGATTTTTTAAACCTTCTTTTTAACAATAAGAATGCCTTTTATATCAACCTCTGGTTTAATTGCTTTGGCAATTATATCTGGAATAGAGGACATTTCCTCTTGTCCTGAATCTAATGGAAAATGCTTGGATTATTTCAACATTAAGCATGAGGGAAGATTTAAATATAAGATAGCTTTTTCTTTTATCATGTTAAAAACTAGTCATTTATTTCCATTTTACCAAACCTTTTATCAGGGATGAATGCTGAATTTCTTTAAAAGCTTTTTTAAAAAGGTATCTATTGATATTCATCTAGCAAATATTTGGTGAATAGTGGAGGCAGGAAGTAAAGTCTCTATCTTCATGGTAAGTGATGGTGCTTGGCTAGCGGGGAGCAAATTTTCAAAGAACACAGTCCACTTGAGAAGGCTGTTTCTCAGAGGGGACACCATCTGCAGAGGTGTTTGGCATGCAGAGCCTTGTGGAGTCTGGGAAATGCATCAAGCAATGAGATCAGAAAAGATCAGGAGATTGTCTGTTTAACTTTATAATGTGATGAAAGATGGATACACATTTCCTGGCACCTAAACATCTCACACAACCAAAATAAGTCTCCACAAATTGCCATGCAATGTTATTCTATTAGATTGCTCAGTTAAACAGAATTTAATTTTGAACTTTCACATCCATACACTTAAGTTATGTTTGGCTGAGGAATTTTTGAGCCAAATTTTGCAAATGTCTACCTAGCCTGTTGGACTGGCTTTACAGGGAGTTCCTAAGTTATCTGTCTCATTCCATGTCCCAGCACCATTTCACTAACGTAGAAATCACATGGTTTTCTTATTTTTAAAGGACTAGAACTATGACCTCTGAAAAAGTTGATATGAAACTTTGAAAGGCCCTCAAGTGACTTGACATCCTTGTGTTTGTGTTTATTTTGTGGTTGATTTATTTGGACTTTCCATTTGCTTTCATAAAAATTTGTTAGTTTGTGTTTTTTTTTTCCCATGGACAGTCATTCAGGATTTTTAAAAGAACAATGATAAGGTTGAGCAAGTATTATTGTGTGCTGTCATTTTAACTTCGTCTTTCTTATTATTTGCTGTTGTTTCATAAATAATTTTGTAGGTGTGTTTTAAATTAAGTTTCTTAAACTACTGTTATAATAAAATTTACCTTTCATAAGAGGGCAGTTTATCATGGGATATTATCCCCCTTCTCAGTATAAGGTTGAAGAACCACCACCAATTCCAAGATAAAAAGCATTTCTAACATACATAAAGGTTCCCTGTGCCTTTTGTAATCAACCCCTCCCTCTTTCTGACCCTGGAAACCATGGCCCTGATTTCCATCCCCAAAGTTTTTCTCTTCCTAGAACATCATGAATGGCATCCCTATGCACACAGCTTTTTGAATTTGTTTCTCTCCTGAACCATAGTAGTTTCAAGGTTTATCCAGGTTGTTAAATGGATCCATGATATGTTGCTTATCTGCTGAGTGGTTGTCCATTGTATACATGTACCACAGTCATTTATTCATGGGTGAATTCATTTGTTAACTATGAATCTGACTGGTATGGATAATAGTGTAAAAGTCTTTGAGTAGCTATCTGTTTTATTTCTCTTGGATAAACACCCACAGTTGGGTTTCCTGGGTCACCTAGAATAGGTATCTTTAACGTGATAGGAATCTGCCAGATTGTTCTCCTAAGCAACTGTGTCGTTTCACATTCCCAGTAGCTGTACACAAAAGGCCCAGTGGCTTCCCATGCTGCTGGTGACTTTGCACTATCCTCACCACTCACTTTGATTATATCTGAGTGTGACTGGGCAGGGGTAAGATGGTCATTAATGTAACATAAAAAGAGCCTTTAGTAAAAATCCCAGAGTCAGATATTGGGGTAAACACTGAAAGATCAGAGAGACAAAGGAACAAGTCACTGCCACATCTTACCTCTAGGACTCCTCAGCCTGAAAAGGCTTTCCGTTCCTGTCTCCTCATGCCTTCTCCACCCAACCATCACTTCCTTCTTAGTGCTGGGATTAATGGTATGTGTGCTTCCCAAATACTGGGATTAAAGCTGTGACATCTCAGGTGCTGGGATTAAAGGCTTGTGACTCACAAGTACTGGGATTAAAGGTGTGTGCCACCACTGCCTGCTCTGTTTCTCTTCTAGACTGAGTCAATCTTATGAAGTCCAGGGTGGCTTTGAACTCATAGAGATCCAGATGGATTTCTGCCTCCTGAGTGCTAGGATTAAAGGTTTGTGCCACCCCTGCCTGGCATCTATGTTTAATCTAGTGACGTGTTCTGTTCTCTGATCTTCAGGCAAATTTTGTTAGGGTACACAATGTATCACCACACATTGAGGTGTCATTTTTGGTGTCCCTGGTGACTGTATCTTAGAGCTGTTTCGTATGCTAATCTTATGTGTTTTTTCTACATTTTCTTTGAAGAGTTTATTTGGATCTTATATCAGTTTTTTTAAGTTTGGAAGTTAAATCTTCATAATACTGAATGCCATTATTATTACTATTATTATTATTTAATATTTTTTATATATTTGATCAATTCTTTCCCCTCACCCAGCTCCACCCAGATCTTCTCCACCTTCCCACTCACTCAACTTCATAATTTTCTCTCTCTCCCTCTCTTTCTCTCTCTCTCTCCTATCAATCTCTTTCAAAAAATCAAAACAAACATACAACCAAAAAAGACAAAAATTACCAAATCAAAACAAAAAGCAGACCAAAAAATGTGGAGTCTGTTTTATGTTGACCAACTCCTCCTGGCCATGGGGTCTGCTTTGGAGTATGGTTGATATACCTAGTGACACTCCATTGGAGAATTTATTTTTAAATGTGCTTCCCTTTCCCAGCAAGTATCAGTTGCAAATAGCTTCTTGGTTAGGGGTGGAGCTTTCTGTCCTCTTCCCCTTCTTTGTGCTGGAATTTTTGTCTGGTTTGAACTTGTGCAGGTCTTATGCATGTTGGCACAGTCTCTGTGAGCTTATATGTGCCTCACCCTTGTTATGTCTGGAAGACACTGTTTCCTTGAAGTTGTCTACCACCTATGGCTCTTAAAATCTTTTTAAACCTTCTTCCCTTTGTCTTGAGGAAAAGAGGTTGATAAAGACCTCCTACTTAGGGCTGAGTTCTCCAAAGTCTTTCCTCTCTGCACATTGTGCAGCTGTGGAACTCTGCATTAAGCATCTCTACTGGAAGAAGAAGGTTCCCCATGAGGGCCTAGTGATGATGCTATGATCTTTGTGTATATAAATATGTCATCAGGAGTCACTTTACTGCTACATTTGTTTAGCAGAATAAAAGTGTTATATTTCCCATAGTCCCATGACCTCTCCAGTCTCAGAGTCTTGGCCACTTTAGTAGTGTCTAGTATGGTCTCCATCCCATGGAATCAAGTAAGCTTTAAATTCAATCAAAAAGTGGTGGGTTTCTGAATTCTTTTGAAAAATCGTTAATGTATGTTCATTATACAGAATGATGGGTTTTATTGTGACATTTTTGCTAATTTTTAAATTAAATATTAGTTGGTATACAAAATAAATGATGACAATTTCATACATATATGTGATTATGCTTTGCTCTTACTTGTCCACTGCTCTTCTCTGCCCCCTTTTGTTAGCCCCTTCCTCCTCATAATAAGACTTTCTTGCCGGGAGGTGGTGGCGCATGCCTTTAATCCCAGCACTTGGGAGGCAGAGGCAGGCGGATCTCTGTGAGTTCGAGGCCAGCCTGGGCTACCAAGTGAGTTCCAGGAAAAGGCGCAAAGCTACACAGAGAAACCCTGTCTCAAAAAACCAAAAAAAAAAAAAAAAAAAAAAAAAAAAAAAAGACTTTCTGCTATCATGCTATAATATCCCATCACCATCTCTTGCCTCCCTGCCCTGCACTCTGCATATCAGAAAGTTCAGATGTCCCCAGACTATTTCTGGGCATGTAACTGGGACATTTTCATGCAAATATATCATGTACTTTGACCTTATTCACTCTCAATTAACCAGACCTATGCTCACTTCCCCACTCCTGCTGGCTCCTTCCTCTTCACAAATAGCCCCTTTCTACTTTATTTATATTCAGCATCCTTCGTTGACCAGGAATTTTGTTGTTTATTTGTTATTATGTGTGAGTACTATCACCTGTACTAGCATACAGCACTAAAGCTACCCTCCCTTCTTTCTGCTGTTCTGGTCATCTCTAGTGATGTCCCCTATCATACTACTCAGGTGAATGGGTTTTTAATCCTCCTTTCTTCATCAATCTGACTTGACAAATGCCAGGTTTTGTTAATCTTTCAAACAATCAACTCTTGGGCATTTTCATTCCATAAATTTTCTTCATTGTCTCTATTTTCAATTTCTCTTCTTTTGTGTTTCTTTTTTTTTGCCTTCTTTGCTAATTTTTCAAATTTCTTCTTCTGAAACTTCATATAGTTATAGGTGTCCTCTCTCCCTCTCTTTCTCTCTGTCTCTTTCTCTCTTTCTCTGTCTCTGTCTTTCTGTCTCTGTCTCTCTGTCTCTGTCTCTCTCTGTCTCTGTCTGTCTGTCTCTGTCTCTGTCTCTCTCTCTCTCACACACACACACACACACACACACACACACACACACACACACACACACATTTCTGTCTCTGTCTCCTCAGACCTGGAGCTTTGCACATGCTACCCACGAGCTCTGTTATGAATCCACTCCTCCAGCTCTCAGTTGTGCTTTAGTTTTATGGCATGGGTATTGCATACTATGAGATTCCCTTTAAAGTCTACTTGGGTTGTATCCCATATTGGGCATAGTCATAGCTGCTGCATTTTCATTTACAAACAGTTCACTATGTTGTCATCTTCCTAGTATCTTTGTCTTTGATCTATAAATTTTAAGTAATATTTCTATGAAAATTCAAAATACTGACTTTCTAGATGTATCACTTGTGTTGGTTTTTAGTTTAAATACAGTGCAGTCAGAAAGCATATCCCCCTTGATCATGGTTCTTTTAGAGTCATGAAATTTGGATTATAATACAGTGTAGGGTTTCTCTTGGTGACTTTGCTCAGTGCACTGGAAAAGACGCACATTTTACCATCGACAGATGAAGTCACCTAAAATTAATATGGTACAATTGGTTTACAGTTTTGCTCTGATCTTCTCAAATGTAAGGATTTTTCTCTTGTTTACTCTATCAAATTTCAAATGCAATCGTGAAGATTTCTGTTCTATGTTTTGCTTTCCACACTTTCAATGCTGGGCATTCTTGTATTGCTTTATGTAGCACAGTTACTATGTGCTCTTACATACTTTATATTCCTATTCATCTTTTCAGTTGTTAGCTCCTGCATACTATCGCCTGCAAAGTTTTGTTTTAACAACCTTGGATATTACTTTTAATTTATTCTATCATAACTTCTCCTTTGTGAATTTCTCTTTTTGCTTACATAAGAATTTTATTAGAACTTTTCCATCAATATTTTGATTTACATGTTTTCAATAATTTATCTTCATTCTTTTGACTGTAATGAGGCAATGAAATGTACAGGTTTTGGCAGTATTTCTTACATTTTTGGATGAAACACAGTAGTTCTTTTCTAAAATTTCTGGAACAAATTATGATTTTGACTTCTTTGAATCAAATTTTGATTGTATTTATTTGTGCTTCTACTTTTCTAAACTTACCAAGTGTCAGTAAGATATTTTCTGGTCTGTTTTTAGAATTAAACATCTTTTCTTTAAACCCAACCAGCAGTATCATGATGGCAGCTGTAGACAATAGAAGAAAAATGTATGTCACCATATTTTAATAACACTTACTTATAAAAATAAAGGAATGCTGGCTTTGGTCCCTGGGCTGTGCTAAACACTGAAACAAAAAAGCAGTTATGTTCTAACTTGAATTCTTAGTTCTCTTCTGTTTCTTTTATTTTTTTTTTATTCTGAAGCTAAATAAGAAAACAAAATAAAATATAACCACAATGTTGTGATTTTCAAAAAAACATCATTATTGTTTCATACTTTACTATGCTACATAAGGACCCTTTCACATAGTATTGTAAAAAGAAGTTTCTGTCCTACCAGCAACTCCCAAATACCCAGCAGCTGATTCCCAAATTACCACACAGAGGCTTATATTAATTATAAATGATTGGCTGGTAGCTCAGTCTTATTACTAACTAGCTCTTACACTTAAATAACCTGTAATTCTTATTTATGTTTAGCTACATGGCTTGGTACCTTTTCTCAATATGGCATTCTTATCTTGCATCCTCTGTGTCTGGCTGGTGACTGCCAACTCTGCCCTTCCTCTTCCCAGCATTCTTATTTTAGTTGCCTCGCCTATACTTCCTGCATGGATACTGGCCAATCAGCATTTTATTAAACCAATTCAAGTGACAAACCTTTACAGTGTGCAAGAGGATTATTCCACAGCAACGTATATGTTGTATCTTGAATGATTTCACAGTTTCAGATTATTTATCTCTTTTTCCAGTTACATGACTTCTAGCAGCCTGTTAATGCCTTATAGCATACGAAATTGTTAAGGGCTCAGTGTGTACAAGTAACTTTTTCATGTGACTTTACTCTTGATTTTAGTTCAATTTTTTGTTGTACAGTTATAGTTAAGTTCCAGACCAATGAGTATTGAGATTTAGTAGATCTATCAGTGGTATGGTGTGATTGTGTCTCCCCATACTCAAATGCTGAAACTCAGTCATTGATATAATTTTTAAGAGGTGAGGCCTTCAAGATAAGTCATGAAGTATTATTATCTCATAAGTCAGACCAGTACTTCTGAAAGTGATATGAAGGAGTTTTTTGCTCCTGCTTTTATGTGAGGACTCAATAAGAAGAGACATATTGGTAGTAAAAGACTAGATCTCATCCAAGGTGCACCACCTACATCCTGAGCCCAGGTTCTACGCCTATGAAGACATGAATTTTTATTGTTTGTCAATCAACCAATTTCTAGTCTTTTGTTATAGCAGCAAGATAGATGGAGGTGATTGCATAGATCTTCTTTTTCCTTCTTTCATGATTTCATTGAAAGGTCAACTGATCTTTAATGCTGTCTAATTTATAGTTTTGGGGATCAGACCAAGGGCCTCATGAATTTAAGCAGGTATTATAATATTTAATGTATTCTTAACATGAAAAAGGATTTCAAGATACATTTAACACAAAGGGTCCAGTTTCCCATAAAAAGGAAGGCGAGCTATCTTACTTTTATACTTTTAAGATTCCCTACATACATTTCCCAATGTTGTTACTAGCAAAATAGTTATTTTATCTTAAGCACCTCAAGAAAACATCATCTTATATATTAATACATCTTCCTCAAACAAAAATGCCCATGGGTTCTATTGAATTAATTCCATTTTAGTCACCTACTATATAGTCATAGAATCCTGAAATTTCTGTTCTGTTCCACTGAATTATTACTTGTTCTTGGGCTAATGATATACTTTTATTGTCACGTTAAAGAGAAATGGTATCTCTACCTACTTTTCATAGCTTTCTGGGTATTCTTACCCATAGAGTCTTCAACATAGACTTTAAAATCACTTGGATGTTAATCTTATGAATGAATGTCAAGAAGATTCTGAATGAAATTCTTATCCATCTAGATATTGGCTTTGGAAATATTGATATGTTTATAATTTTAAGTTTTATCATTCAAATGTGTGGCAATTCCTGATTCTTATTTTAGATTATCACTATTGATTTTCTATTTACATCAATTCTAGCCAAATAAAAAATTGCTATATAAATTAAAATAGTTTTATAAGTTGTCTCAAAGTTTCTGAAGTTTATAATCACACTATTAGCCAATACATTCACTTATGTCTATTCTGTTTCTGTATTTTTCCTGAGTTATTCTACTTATTGCTTAATGCATTTGGTTTAAGCTACCAAAATAATATGAAGTAGAAGCAGAAATGATAGCCACTCATGGCTTTCTCGGTCACGATCTTAAAACAGATAGCTTCAGTATTTTACACCTTAACATGATATTTACTGAAGATTTTTAAAAGCATATTTATTCAGTACCCATCAACTCCTATTGTAGTTAAAGATTTCATTAATTGTGTTTACTAGATTCTTGGAAAACGCATCAAGGAGGACTTCTGCAATAAATAACCAAGGTGTCTCAACTCAAATTGGCTTAGGCTTTTACACAGATTATGTGGGCCAAAGGCCAACTTGATAGATGATCTCAAACTATGTCATCAGTATCTGATAACTCTTATAGACTGTCACTGTTGCCACTTGAGAGGCTGCAGCAGTGTTAAAACCCATGCAATTCATTTCAAATACAGTGGTAGGGAACAAGATAGGTGTACTCATGATTCCTGAAGAATGCCATTGCATTTCACTCATCATAACACTGTCCTGGGCTCATGTCTGCATAAAAAGCCTTGTAACCAGGGGGAATATAATATGCTGGTTGGCTCCAATATAGACCACAAGCCCTGCCCTTAGTTGGGTAGAAGACCTTCTTGTCTACATTTGCTGAGAGGAGAGGGCGAGGTACTTTCCCAGACAAAAGCTTTGGCATCAGTTACCAGAATGAGAGAAGAGGATGGCTTAGTGGCAGATCATTCCGGTATCTACTGATTCAACTATATGGCTTTGCTTTATTACTCTCTGCTTGTAATACAAGTGCCTTTTTTTGCTGATTGTGAACAATTCCTGGAGCCATTCTCTTTTAGTCATGGTTTATCCTTTTGATGTACTAAGTCCATTTGTTTAATATTTTCCATCTGTTTTCATGAACAGAATTGATCTCTCATCTGATTTTTTGTTTTGTTTGTGTCATATCTTGGCATTAATATCATTTTGATGCATAAATGAATGAAGAAGCTTTGATATAAATGGTATAAGAGGATTTATACATTATCCACCTATGAATAATTAGAGTTCTTTTTTTAAATGATACATTTTAAGTCAGTAGGAAAAAACAGGATGCAGATTTGATGGAGCTTTTATACAAGTTACTTCAATAAACCATTCAATGGTTTTCATCTTCTTGGTTGAATTTTATTTCTTTTTGCTTTAATCTTAGGGAAAGTATTACTCTCTAATTTTCAAATTTGTTGTTGTGGTGTTATACATAAAAATCTCTTTAAAATTATAAATGCATTTAATCTCTTTCCTACTTGTGGTTACATTGTCCTTTTCTTTTTAATATTTTATATTACATTCTTTGTCTTTATTTGTTTCGGCAAAGGTGCATTTTTTCCTCAAAGACTAGCTTTATGTTTTATTTGCCTCTATATTATTTCTCTGTCATTATTTTATTTTCAGTTTGTGTAGCCTCCTGATTTTATTTATTTTCTTATTTTTCCTTAATATATAAAGTGGAAATGTTTGGATCACATTACTCTGGATTTATCTATTCCTGCTTATAGGTCTTTGGATGTGAAAATGTCTTGCCTCATTTTTTACATTCCTTCTTAGATAATTCACCATTTCCACCTTGATCTCCTGTATGATCTAGGGTCTGCATACATAGAATAAAGTATTTTCAAGTGCAAAAAACTAAAGATGCCTTTCATACAGCAAGTCTTCAAGATCTTAGCAAAGAAAATAAATGCAGGATGAGCTCAGTTGTCATGAAAGGACATAAGAGAAACATCATTGGTCTGACTTACTAGTAGCAGATGTAGTTACAGCACTGTGAACAGACAAGCCACACTCACAAAGAAAGCAAGTTGTGTATATGCATATTGCCATAGTCAGTAACTGTGCATAGTGTCCTAATGGTGGTCATCTGAAATACCTAGACAAATAATCTCAGTTACTGATGGAGCTGAGATCTTGAGAAATCTCATGTCATCAAATTCAGACATAGAAAAAAGATACCACTTTAGTCATTAAGGAAAATTTGAACCAGTTTTTATGGCACATATCTGTAATCCTAGGTTTGGGGTGTAGAAGCAGGAGAATCAGGAGTTCAAGGCCAGCACTGGGAACATATGTGAGGAAGGCTCAATGCGTTTATGTGCATACCCTGCATGCATAGCTAGCTTAGTAACAGTGCATTCCCTTGGATTCTAATCTGAAAAATAAATAAACAAATAAAATGAAAAAAAAGGATGCCTTTCAATATGAACATGGGAGGATTCAAAATGTGACTGGTAAAATTGCTCCTATAACAGATTGTTTTACTATTTCTTTCTTGGTCAGGGAATGAGAAATTTAAATACACACACACACACACACACACACACACACACGTATATGAAGATACTCAGTTCATTGCATATTCACTTAATATGATCATTGTGCCCCTATATGATACTTTGTTGCATATATATGATTTTATTCTGTGATCTCTATCTTAGTTACTTACTCGTTGTCTTGACAAAATACTATGACAAAAGCAAATTAGGAGAGGAAGGATTTTTTTTAACTTAGTTCCATAGGGATACAGTCAATCATAAAGGATAGGACATGACAGTAGGAAAGGCATCGTGTCCTTTTTCCTCCTCCTCTCCCTCCTCCTCTTTATCCTCCTCCTCCTTCATTGTTTTTTTTCTTGTTGTCATTATACCAAATAATTTTATTACTGATAAGACACTGCATTCTTCAATCAACATTTCTATGTGTTCATTATACACACACAATATTCTCATCTCTGGTACCTATGTCCCTCTAGACAATTCCCAGGTCTTCTCTATTGGAAATCTGTAATTTATTTATCTATGGTTTTATTGAAAACAGTTTTTTCATACATATATTTTGGAAGAGGATGGAATACATGGGGGGGGGCTATTAACACTAAGTGACATTTGATGGGTCATATGGAAGCCTACTATTGTAGAAGCTTTTATATATATATATAATATATATATATATATATGTGTGTGTGTGTATGTATATGTATGTATATGTATATATATGGAAGAAATCAAAATAGAGTCATCAAATAATGAGGGAGATAATTCCCCAACTAGACATCTTTCATCACCAAGAGAAATATCAAGTGCCAGAAATGGGTTACATCTAATTGAGTTGTTGGATAAAAGGGCTCTGTGGAAACCCCCAAACAACTCAGATTATTGCCAAGGCTGTTGATTGCTCTCCACAAACTGATGGTTAAATCCTGTTACTGAAGATAACACTCACATATCTATTGAGCATGGAAAATTCAAGCTGGTGCCTAACTAGAGCCTTCGCCCCTACTGGCTGTTCACATTCTTTCTACATTCTGGAAGTAGAGGATGGACAGGAAGTGGGAACAGGCTGTAAAACCTAAAGAACCACCCTCGGTGACTTACTTCCTTTACAAGGGTCCATCTTCCAAAGGATCCACAACCTTCCCAAATAGTGTCATTAGCAGGGGACTGTGTGTTAAACACATGAGCACATGGGAGCATTTCATGTTGAAAACAACAATTTATACACATGTGATGGGGGAATGTCTTTCTGTACACTGTGAATATGTGTTGCTCTGCTTGGTTGGTTGATAAATAAAGCTGTTTGGCCTATTGCAAGGCAGCTTAGAGGCAGGTGGGAATTCAAAAAGAGAGACAAGAAGAAGGTGGGGAGAGATGCCAGCCAGCTGCCCAAGGAGCAACATGTAATGGGACACAGGTAAAGCCATGGGACATGTGGCAATATATAGATTGATAGATATGGGCTAATTTAAGATGTAAAAGCTAGCTAGCAAAAGGCTTGAGCCATGGCCATGCAGTTATAATTAATATAAGCCTCTGTGTGTTTACTTGGGTCTGAGCAGCTGTGGGACTTGCAGGTGAGAGGGATTTGTCCTGACTGACGGCTGACTGGGACATAGGAAAATTTCAGCTACACACATGTTCATTTTTATTTCATCTGCAAAGGGCAAACATAATGTTTTTAACTACTGAAAAGATTAAAATCTTATGCCCTGGTTGTATTTACCAAACTCTCTTCATATTTTCAGTAGTTTTTGACTCTTGTATTCTTACATGTATTATCCAAGTTATCAGTTACAAATGTATTCTTCAGTCCCTCATAGTTTGAAGTTTCTTGTTACTTTTAATCTTTCATATAAAGAACTGTTAGGTCTAGAGCAGTGGTTGTCAACCTTCCTAATTCTGCAACCTTTTAATACAGTTCCTCATGTTGTGGTGACTCTCAACCATAAAATTATTTTTGTTGCTACTTCATAACTTTAATTTTGCTGCTGTTATGAATCATACTGTAAATATCATACTGTGTTTTGCAATGGTCTTAGGGGATCCCTGTGAAAGGGTCATTCGATTCCTCAATTGGGTCACAACCCAGAGGCTGAGAACCTCTGGTCTAGAGAAATTCTTCAAGTGATATAGAAGAGGCTTGGTATTTTACTAAGTTGGACACTGAGGCCCAGAAAAAAGTCAAAGATCGTGAATTTGATGAATCTAGCTTCTATCAAATGAGCCAGATGTTTCAAGTAAGTTCTCTATGATCGGATTTGTTTTCTATGAAACTGTAAGCCTAGCTCATTTGACATAGGCCCAAAATGGAAATAATAATAAAAAATAGTTCCTGCTTTCTAATGACAGTTTATTGAATGTTCACAGGTGTGTAGAGGTTAGTTCTGCACTCAGTCATGCAAGGACCCGAGTTCTTTCAGGCATCTTCATCATTTATTAGAGAATTCCCATCTGACAGGGCATCCATAAGTGAGAAAGAGTAACAGAGCCTATGTGTATCCTTTGAGCCAAGATATAAGTAATATGATCATTTCCATCATTGTTCCAGCAGCCACAAATTGTACACATGGCAATGGCTGGGGGAAAAGCTTTGTATATCTATATACCCAGAAGAACTGCATTTGGTGAATGTCTAGTCACCCTCTATTGGTAGAGTTGGGTAGAGAACAGCACTAAATTTAAATGTGGTAAGAATAGCTTACATGAACCCAGAGTCCCTGTTGATCTGGGGATCAGGATGGGGCTCCCAAGTCAGTTTTGATATTGACACAGAAGCCCAGCTGGCTTAGAGTGATGAAGAGATGGACTCCCATTTAGAGGACATACAAAGTCTAGTATTGCTGTAGGTACCAGAGGCAGCAGAATGACTGTCTATATCAACAGATGAAGACAGGTCACCTATACCAATAGTTTATTTAGATAGGGCTGAAGCAGAGGCAAGGTCAAAGCCAGCAGGTTCTCAAAACTAGGCTCTTCTTTTTCTTTTCTTTTTCTTTCTTTCTTTCTTTTTTTTTTTTTTGAGACAGGGTTTCTCTATGTAGTTTTGATGCCTTTCCTGGATCTTGTTCTGTAGACCAGGCTGGCCTCGAATTCACAGAGATCCACCTACCTCTGTCTCCTGAGTGCTGGGATTAAAGGTGTGTGCCACCACCGCCCAGCTCTAGGCTCTTCTTTACATGACTCTGTCTGCAGTCCTGGGCACTAGACAAGTATTGGTCCCTCTAGTCCCAAGGTACCACTGGTATTTGCATACTGATGGGGTCAACTGAAGACCCAGAGTCTTCAAGTTTTAATAAAAAGAGACTGATTTTTCTAATATTAAAATTTAACCAGGATGCCAAGTGTATTAATCCCATATGTCATCAGAAGCTTCAACTACAAACCATGAAACCTAGAACCCATGTGTTCTTAGTATGCCACCTGTCCATGAAGCTATTTAGAAATGTTTCTGTGACACCCTGAAAGTTTTAATGTCCAATTTTTGAAATACACTCACTCACAAAACCAACCATTTTATAACTTAAAATTGTGAAAATAGAAAAAGTAGGTAAATCATACTTGCTCATGATAAAATATCACAACATAACTAAAATAATTTATATTGAGGTTCAAGCATCCAGATTGCAGATTTCTGTAACAAATGGAGTGATGAGAGAAAAAAAATGCAAGACTTTGTCTTCTGGGTGACAGAAACTATGTATGAATGAGCAGGAAGCACTAAGTGAGGAGAGGGGCTAGCACGGGAGAATGCAGAGAGTGACCACCCTGGGCAATCAAACTAAGACTTCACTTCTTAGATATGCTTCCTAAATTCTGTACTGTGTATTATGATACAAACATGTTAAAATTGTATCATTATTATACCTAAGTATTTTCATTATCTTTGGACCCAGATGAAGCCATCTTTCCAATACCCATACCCTCATGAGTAAACAGACACACACACACACACACACACACACACACACACACACACACACACACACACACACACAGCCCTCTTGAGCCAAAGCACAGGCATCATTGGTAACAGATGATGAGAAAACACTTAGGTTTCTAAGATTAAATGCCTTATAACCCACAACATGCTTCTTTACCATGTTTGCATTGTTAGAAACCAGATTCATGAATCCCATTTCTTCTTGTGTGCTTGAACCCCACCACTTTATAAATGCCATATATAATTGGATACAGGTCACTGGGTCAGGCTAGATCCTGCTCTGAACTGGGTTGATACTGAAGTCTGGCTTTTGCACTGAGTTTCCCTTTTTCTGTTTGTAATGCTCTATCTTCCAGAGGCAAATAGGACATCTTTCTGAAAATGAGCATGTAAATCTCTGCGTTTTTCACAAATATGTTGGTCACATGCTTGTCTCCTGCCTCTTGGGGCCAATTATCTGAAAATAGACCCTCATCTGTTTTAGCCTAGGCATGGATGGTTGTAAATAATAGAAACACATTCCACCTGGCTTAATCAAGACAGAAGATTTGCTGGAAAGCACAGGGATGGCTCACAAGTCTCAAACCAGGAAGGCTGTAGGAAAACCAGCATTAACATGAAAAACTGAGACACTGGTTCACTGCTTCACCTTCATGGTCCCTCTGTCTTCTCTGTATTTCTGTTTCTTTCAGTGCTCAATTCTCTTTTCTCTGTCTTCTACTCCATGTCTTCATTACCTGGAATAATGTGCCATTTGACATCCCGTGATCTTGTAGACATCCTTAGCCTGTTTAGAATGAGATCAGCCCAGTTCTAAATTTCCAGGACAAAGGATATGGCTGTCCCAAGACAAGGCATGTGTTTACCAGCTGTGACAGTGACAGCAATGTTGCCTGGGCTCCTCACCTGCTGTCTGTGAGGCAGCGCTGGGCATGTGCATTATAGCATGTAAGCTTCACAATGGTAGCATAGTACTAACTGATGTTCTCAAAATGGCTAAAGCTTGGAGAGACTTGTACAAGTTCCCATGTGGTACTTGATTCCACTGACTCCCATTGGCTGCCTTTGTGTTATCTCTGTGTGTGCATGCACACATGTGGTTCTCTTACCTATAAAGAGTGTTGAGAAATAGCAC
Organism: Peromyscus leucopus; assembly: GCF_004664715.2. Lineage (NCBI taxonomy): Eukaryota > Metazoa > Chordata > Mammalia > Rodentia > Cricetidae > Peromyscus > Peromyscus leucopus. The sequence continues at coordinate 138,382,844 of NC_051066.1, read as the reverse complement.
ACATTCCCCTTACCCGATTGCTGTCGCAGTAAGGGGAACTGGGCAGAGACATTTGAAAGCGACATGCTACTGTGTAAACATTACACTCTTGCTGCTTTCTCCAGTTATCCGGCTCCCTCCCACCCTGCCAAGGTTTATGGAAAGTATTGGCTTGATTCTGCTGAACTTTCTTATATATTGTTTTATCAGGGGATGTTCAGAAGTGATGGTGGGCAGAATCAAGCAACAGAGGAAGAAATCATCAAGTTCCTAAGAAATTAAACCTGGGATACATTAAAATGCCAAGCCTGATTTGAAGGTTAATTTACTTAGTATTTTAATATGTATACTTGAGTAATTTGAAGTTGAAACATGAGTCAGCCAGTCTGCTTTTCAAAACTACTTCTGCTCTTGGATTCCTGTCCTGGTAAAATGTAGATACTATACTCCTGAGGCAGAAAGTAGTGTGGGGACCGGGAGACATCGTGGGCTTCACCATATTCCTCACATCCCACAGCCACCTCCGTACCAAATATTGCTTATAGCTTCATCTGTTCAAAACTCAACTAAGCCTTGCCTCAACTATAGAAATAGCCTAGTATAGTTGCTACAAACTTCCTCAGATGTATATTCTATCATATCACTCCACCTGCTCAAAATTCCTCAGTAGTTCCCTTTTCTCAGGCCCAAGCACTTAGTATGATTTTCAAAGCACCTTTTTCTATTTCCATCCTGGATCATATCAACATCCTTGCTGTGCCCTTAATACACCATAAGCATCCAGTTTGGGCCCTTGCAAACACCATTTCTTTATAAGGATGCCCCATTCTACACTTTTTCTGCCTTGCCCAGTGTTCCTTATCCAATAATATTTGGTCCCTTGATGTACTCTTTGGCTTACTCTCAAGGGGGTGGTCCTGTCATTATCTGGGCTTCACATCTTGTGAATATGTTTCTGAAATCCCTCTCAAACACAGCAGGGATTTAAATACCATCTGTTCTCCTGGCAGAACACCTTGAGGGCAGAAACTGTAGCAGTCATAATTTTATCCTTAGAATCTTACACAGAACCAAGAAAAGAGGACTCTGATAAAAACATTATTTGAATAAATGAATCAATCAATCAACTTTGCCTGTCTAGATCCATGCTTACTAGGGAAGGGGAAAGCCATATAGGAGTCCCATATGGTTTGAGTGATGTCCATAAATCAAATTCCAGAATTTTACCTAAGATGCCAGTGATCTGTTGTACTCTACCTCGTAGTCTCTTTAATAAAGACAGCCATGTAATTCACCCCTGGATATGCTGTGGCTATGGCTCTGACTTAAGATAGAGGAAACATGACATGCTTTAAGACCCTGCTGTATGTTGGTATACCAGTAAATGATGGGCACATTCCAAAGTGAGCAGAGACTGTTTTCTTGTCTGTCTGTAATGACCATCTGGATTCAATTGTTAATGCTCAATTCTATTTGTTGCTAAGGCAACCCAGTTATAGGCCATCCTCACTTTACCAAAGGTGATATTGCCAGAGTCATCTTATAAGTCAGATTTGGAAAGACACAATAGATTTTCCTGGGTGAAAAGTGATGTTAATGGTGACTAGAACCCAGAGAATTGTATTTAACTCATATTGTTGCAATACTTGTGCAAAATGAGTCAGTAAATATATCCCATGCTGCCCAGATCACAGCAATATTTTGGAACAATCTGGTCATGAGAGAAAAATCAGCCTCTTTCTAATATTCTTCAAAACTGGTTTGAGCCTCAGGATATCCTCCATTAGACCCTAATTTCCAAAAGTTGTTTGAATGTCTGGATTACCCAGGAAGGGTTTATTAGGACCCATCAGTCTAGTCCTAGACATATCAAAATCAGAATCTTTTGCGGGCTCCAGAAATATATAAACTTTAAAAGGCCCCCACCCTGGTGATTCCATTATTATTTTTTATTGTTATCTAAACTTCTTCAGTAGCTCTCCCACTGACACTTCCCTTCCTTGGCACTGGGGATGCCTTCCCACAACACTGCCAAGATCAAAGCTATAGTTCTGTAGGCAGTTACCTCTCAGGGTATCATAGTTCCTATGGCTCAAAAACTCTGATCTTGGTGTGTTTGGAAGATGCTGAGGTCTATACTAGCACTGCTGATGCTCACAGGAACAGGCTCTTCCATCTCCACCAAGGGAGAAGGCTGACAACCCAAACACAGAGATCAACGCTGCCATGGTTACCAGCTCCATTATCAACATCATGGGATTCATTTAAAAATAACTAAAATAGCTCTGTTTCTTCCTTGTTCTTATTACATTTGGGCTGAGGCATGTGTCTCTAAGGTAATCTACATATAAGACACTCCATCCTACTGAAGGAATGCCTCCCCAGATACTAACAGACTAGGTATTATGTCACTACTATGACGATCCTGCTTTTTATAATAAACTACAGTGATACAGTAATGAACCACTGTACATAACAAAGTCCTGGTAGAGTCATATCAGCAGTCCCAAGAAAGTTCCAGACAGATCTAAATATGGACCTAAGTTAGGTTCCAAAGAGGATTTTGAGAAGGCCTTCTGTAGTGAGGTAAAAGTAGTTAATAATAATTTACTATAGGTGGTGTTATCAGATTGCTAGATTTCTCAGAATATTAAAATAATGGTTCTCATGCCCCATTATTACTCTTGCAGACAGAGAAACTGAAGGTTTCTCCTTCGCTTAAGTCTGTGCTGTCTTAGGGATTCCTTTGACCAACAAAACAGGATAGAAATGATGCTATGAAGGTCTAGAAGTTAGGCCATTTGGCGTGTGTGTGTGTGTGTGTGTGTGTGTGTGTGTGTGTGTGTGTGTGTGTTTTACTTCCCACCAAAGTTTCTCTCCCCTCCACTCCTCCCAGTCCCCACCACCTTCCTCATACTGCACCTCCCCATCCACTCCTCCTCCACTGTTTCTCTTCGGATACAGGTAGGCTGCCCATGGAGATGCCAGCCCAGGTATATTAAGTTGCAGTGAGACTATAGGCTCCTCCTACTCTATTAAGGATGAGGCTATCTGGTAAGAAGGATGGGTTCCAAAAGCAGGCATCAGAGTCAGAGATAGTCAATGCTCTCATTGTTAGGAAGACCACATTACACAACTGTCACATATATGCAAAGGGTTGAGGTCAGTCTCATTCAGGCTCCCTGGTTGTCAGTTCAGTCTCTGTGAGCCCCTATGAGCCCAGGTTAGTTGGTTCTATAGGTGTTATTGTGGTGTCCTTGACCACTCTGGCTCTTACAGTCCTTCCTTTCCCTTTTCCATAGGATTCTCTGAGCCCCGTCTAATGTTTGGCTGTGGGTTGCTGCATCTGTTCCCACTAGTTGCTGGGTGAAGACTCTCTGATGACAGTTGGGCTAGGTACCAATCTATGAGAACAGCAGGATATCAATAGGAGTCATTTCATTGACTCTTTTTCCCATTCCTTTTTGGTTTTATCCTAGGTTTCTGGGGTACCCCACCTCTGGCCCTCAGAGGTAAGCTCCCTCTCAGGGTATGGGTCTCCATTTGGGCCCATCATTAGTTGGTGACTCCATACTTTCCATGCCCCAGCACTAGGCCTTAGTGTGTCTGTTTTGATCCCTGGAGTCATTTTGGAGAGAAACTGAGTCTTTTCTTCTAGTATGTAAGGTTTGTCAAAACTTCCTAAGTAACAGTCAGTGTAGGAGTGAGGCTGTCTCAGAAAGTCCAGCCTCAGGCGAGCCTTCAGGTGACAAGTATCTGAATGATCCCAAGCAATTCTAGCACAATACTACATGCAATTGGTTTACAGAATGATAAATCACTATCCTTTAAAGTCACTAAATATTAGAGTACTGATTGATAATCTGATTTTGTCTTATATTAAAATACATAAATGGAAAATTATCACCCATGATCTTTCTGTGCAGGGATAATTATTATTATTAAAGTTGACTTTCTTCCAGAATTTTAGTATTCAAATCAAGACATGCAAAGAGGCTTTGTTCTTGTTGACATACTATTGGAATTATATTGTACATGCTATTTGAAAACCTGTATTTTTCTTGTACTAATATACTCATCACTTTCATGTCTCATAAATAATCTTTTATATCATTTTAATGACTACATAATACTCCATCATTGTATTGTATATAATTTATTTAACCAGTGCCTATTACTGAGTTATTTGGGCTATTATATTTAGTACTATGATGCACATAAATCTTTGTATAATAAATGATAATCTTTAGTAATACATTATGGGTACTGCTGCTTAAGGGTTTTGTATTAGAATAAAGTAAACAAAACATTTTAATTTCACTTCATTTTTATTAACCATTAGTTTAATGAGAGTTTTTACATGTCTGTTGGCTATTTGTTTATCTAGTGTTTTTTTAAGAAATGGCTCTTATGTATATTTACTTAAATTTTAAACAATTTGTTAGGGAACACACACACACACACACACACACACACACACACACACACACACACACTGTGGCAGGATATCACAGAACACTGATTTTCAAACTAGATAAAAGTGGGTCACTTACCACCTCTCGATTATTTTCTAGCTATTGGGCACAAATTATATTACCTACATTTTTCAAGCCTTGTTTTTCTTTCATGGGGAGCTAGTATCTCTTTCCTTGTGATTTTGATGACTTAAGAAATGTTCAACAATATAACTGATGCAGACTAAGTGTTCAATAAATACTGTATTTTACATGTGATTGCTTTACAAAACCAGGCCATATTATAGTTGCATTTAAAAAAGATGTATGTAATTCATGTGAGTGTGTCAGTGTGGGTTTGTGCATATTAGCCCATTGAGGCCAATGAGCTATGGAGATTTTGCTTTGGTCTTTGGAAACATTTGCTTGCCTGCAAAAAGAATCTTCGGAGGGTATGTCATCCTATTCCATTGTGGTGTAGGAGAGTATGGCACCTGTCTCACGAAGAGGCAACTTGCTTAAGGGAACACAAGGATTAACAGCAGAGACATATAGGTCCATGATGATGCTTTCTTTGTGTATATGTATGGGGGCATGCAAGGCATGGTGGGTGCATGAGTAGAGGTCAAAGGACAACATATGAAATTCTCTGGGATTGGAGGCAGGTGTCTTTACCCACTGAGCCATCTTGCCAACCTCATTTTTCAAACATTATCATGAGTTACATGGTGATCCATGCTTGTAATGAGAGCATTTGAGAGCAGCTGTGGCAGGAGGATTGCTGTGAGTTTGAGGCTAACCTGAACTATATGAGAGTCCCAGGGCAGTTTGAGCTACAGAATGAGACCCTGCCTCAAAACTCAAAATTAATTAACTATTTAAAATGAAAAATCCTGGTCTCAAGAGCAAGATAATGAACAATTACTTGTTAAATTGGATGATGATGAGCTATAGAAAAATAAAGCAGGCAACTAGGGGAGGCTGTGGTAACTGTCTCTATAGAGGGTTTTTGTTTGTTTTGTTTCATTTATTCATCTCTTGGTTTTTGTTTTGGTTTGATTTTGTTTTGTTTGAGGCAGACTCTCCTACAGCCCAGGGTGACATTGAACTTCTGATCTTTCCGTCTCTACCTTCCAAGTGCTGAGATTACAGGCATAAGCCATCACAGCAATTTTTCCTTGTACCTCATTGGCTGGCATTTTGTCACATGCCCACATGTAAACCAATCACCGGTGAGACAGTGATGTAGAGGTCAGCTGAGGTGCTTCATTGCTTATCCTGTAGATGAGTATGAGGTTCCATTTGCTGTGTGCCTGGCCATACAGAGAAGGGAAAGTATTCACCTTTGTGAGTCTTTTTCCAGAAGAGAAAATAGGTAAAACAGAAAGATAAATGTGGATCTGCCAAGGAGATAGACATTTGTGTAGATTTTGAAGGTATTTTATCAAATTCCTTGCCTGCCTCTCACTCATTTCTTCTGTCCTCATTTCAACTTTGTTTAATACAATATTTAAAAGACCTATAATGCCATCTTATAATTACACATTTTTCTCACCTCCTCATAAATTTGGGTAAAATCATACCTTATGGGTGGGTGATCTGTAGGTTGTAGACATAGCTCAAGTCTTCAGTTGGGATTCCATTGATCTGTACCCTATTTGATTCTCAAGTACTTGGGAATCCAATCAGTCTAGATAAAATATGACTTGATATGGTCTTAAAAAACAGCATTCTATGCAAAAATTGTATAATAAAAACCACAGGACTTAAGGGAGAAATGGAGTTAGAGACAGCATGCAGAAACTTTCAGTGGCCAAATCCCCTCCCCAAAAGGAAAGAAAAAAAAACCACTAACAAAAGAGTCACAGTTTTGAACATGTTAAATATTTTTAAATGCATACGTGTAAATATATACAGCATTTTAAATTAAAAAATGCTTGAGATTTGCCTGTAAATGTGAATGTCGAGTTACTGTTCCAGAGTGAGTATGAAGTGGTGGAAGAAATATAACCTGTAACATCAGACAGGCTGGAGACTAAGAAGCAGCTGAGACAAGACAGCAGTCAGAGGTCTTAGGCTGTGTGTGCACACTCCTATGTTTCTACAGATGGGGCCCTTCCAGATGCAGTTTTCTCCAGTTGTTAGTGTTTCACTTGCATAGAATGGCATATACTCAAACAGGAGTGTTATGTCCTAATAATGTGTTATAACAAACAGAAATGGCATATGAGCTTTATTAGAAGAGCCTACAAATCATAGAGATAGGATATGGTCAGCCTTTAAGTGAGAGAGCAGTTAAGGGAAGTAGAGCATCCTATTAGAGGTGATCCATGATGGAGCCTTGGAGAAACTTATTATGGCATCCAGTACCTGGCTCCTTGGCACACACAATCACATGGTGTAGAATTTTCCCTATTCACCTAACCTTCCTGGCTGCCAGTCTTACAACCATCCCAGTAGCGCACTTCCTGGAAGAAAGAAATGCCTTCATATCTGAAGAATGGACCCAAAAAAGAATCTAGAGGTCTTTCCAAGTCTTCATACCACAGATATCTACCATGTGCCATGCCCTTGTTCAATAATATCTCTGCACAACTGTCCATTCTTCATTAAATTTAAGCCTTTATATCTTTATACCTTCATTTCTGAAGATTCCTTTGTCACACAAAACTTAAATAGATGTGTGTGCCTTTTTCTTACTGGTCTGTCTTTTGTTGATGATACCCTAGCCATGAAATATCACATTGAGGAAATAATTCTTTTTTTCTGGGTAAAGAAGGGAATGTTTTCTTCACTGTGGTATCTATGCCTCTTTCCATCACTTTCTGATTACATACCACATTACTTGAGTTTGTCACTCTTTCTTATCTGTGGAGGGTACCCCCTCTTAATTCCCAGGGCCCATTCAGGACTTCACCATCTATATTGTGATGCCCTTGATCTCTGGAGATATGGAGACAACTATGCAGCTATGATCACATTGTAATCTTTTCTAGAAACCCAAGGGGGTACTATTTGTATATATGGCCTCTCACTTGTTCATGTGTCAGGCCAAGTGAAATGCTGGCCACTACCAAATGGCAGTCATTTTCTTTTTAAAGAAAAGGTAAATATGTGATTTGGGGTAAGGAAAATGAAGTCTATTTCTTTGAAAAAACTATCAGAAGAAGAAAGATTAGTAAACTCCAGTAGGAAAGAATGTCAAATTCTACTTCCTTATCAATACCTATCATTTCTTTCTTTCCCTTTTTCTTGATACATGCTACCAGCCTCTTACCTTTCAAGTCCATGGCTGATTCACAGGTAGGACAGAAAGGAGCAAAGGCATTTCATTCAAATTCTAAGCAAAAGTAAAGAAAGAAATGTTTGTCTGCAAACTGAGTGGGTTTCAGAATGATTGCCTCCATTAGAATCAGCTGAAACTGAAGCAAGAGAGGAGGAGAAATGCAGAGCCTACTGGGAGCAAATTAACCATGGAAAGGGGGCATCAGGTATAGCATCAGATAGACTGGAGAGCTAGCAAGGAGGAGGGAGGGCAGGGAGCAGGTCGCTCTACACTTTATTTACTGAAGCTGGCCCCTCACTGCACCTGCAACTCATGGAATCGGGATGATCTAGCTGTCCACCTTGCCTGGGAATCTTCTGTCTTCACAAGAGCTAGGATAAAAGGCAGCTGTTACACCTGGGTGGGTTTTTACACTGGATTCTGGAGCTTCAAGCCTGGTTCCTCACACTTGCATGGATCAGTGCTCTATCCACCTCCCCAGCATTTTAAAGGAAAAGAAATGCAATAGCAGTTCACAGAGTGACAGAGCACTTAACTCAGTGGTATGACTTGCTTGATGAGACCCAGGGCAATAGCTCTAAGATTTCTTCTACTTTGCAGAATGTAACAAAAGGTCTCTCCCTCCTCTAGCATGGTTTGGCAACACCTCCAAAACTCCCCTCATTCTTCAGGATCTTCAAAGAAGCCCTTCTTGACATACTGGCTTCCTGAAGTCCAAGAAAGGCCTTTTGTCTGTGGTCCATCCCTCTGAGATGGCGTGCTAGAAACTCTTTGATTTTGCCTGCTCCTAACCCTCCAAGGGCAGCAACAGGGACATTCCTTGGGTTTTGCTTCCTGTGAGACTAAAATGGTGATGCCTGGAGCTTGATTTTTTTTCCTCTGCAATTCTGAATCCTCTCCCAGCCTTCAAACTCTTAACACCTATGTTCAAAACTTCAAGCTATATCTTTTCTGTTTCCTACCGGATTATAAAAGTCTACTCCACTGGGAGGTACAGGCATGGACTCCTCTGAATTTACAATGAAGAGAGTAAGTACCTCCTAATCCGTAGACTCCACAGTCACTGCCTTTTCTCCCCTCCCCTCAAAGGACTTGCAAATCCCTCTTCCTTTATCCATGGTTGCCCCAGTACAATTATTAAGCTTGCCCAATTGTGGTTTTTAAAGCAAATAATTCTAATTCTTAGAAGAAATGCAAAGAGATTAGGAACTCTCCCAGGGTCTATTATATTATAAGAGCAACCATAAATAAACAAGTTTTCAAACTTTTCAAGTTTGCAAATATTCCATTTAGGCCTGGCTCCAAACTCCCACTTTCTTGCAGAGTCTGGTGAGTACTTGAGACAAACTTTGCCCTTCAGATAATGTTTTCCCCAACATAAAATAACAAGTATATATCATTGTAAATACTTTATAAAGCTGAGGAGTCCAAGGGACAGGGCTGGTAGCTGTAGCTCAGGATCTCTGGAGTCTACCTCCACCTAAAAGCTAAACTGGGCTGGTGCCTTGGTTTCCACGACAGTACCTTTGCACAGCTTCTAGTAGGAGGGTTCAGTTCCTTATATTTCACAGTGTTTCCCCTAGAGTGAATGATTCAAGAGAAAAAAAAAAAAAAAAACATGTCAATGTGCTTTATGACCTAGTCTTGGAGGTGAGTGTCAGATTTGAGTATCAGAAGAATGTGACCTTTGGGGCAATCTTGGACACTGGCTATCAGAAATCATTTAATTTTAGTTAATTTTAGTACTGTATGCCTGTGGCACCATAGTGAAAAATGATTCTTGCTTACACTTTGCCAATTAAATAATGACTCAAGTTGTATTTCTGTATTTTTTAATTATCTAACTGTGTGTGTATGTGTGTGTGTGCGCGCGCGCGCGCGCGCGCGTGCATGAGTGCGTGCGTGCAGAGGGCAGTCTTAGGTGTCTTTCCTCAACATCTATCTATGCTGTTTTTTGAGATGAGATCTGCTTTTCATCTGGAACTTTCCAATTAAATTCAATTGAGTTATCTGGTCAGCAAGTCCCTGGGATCCACATGGCACTACCTCTGCAGCCCAAGGATGAGAAGTGTGCACCACCATGCCCAACCTTTTTAATAAAAGGAAAAAGATTTATTTAATTTTACTTATGTTTATGTGTATGTACCTATGTGAGCTAATGTCCACATCAGTGCAGGTATTTGCAGAGGCAAGAAGGTGTCAGATAGATCCTTTGGAAGTGGAGTTACAGGTTCTTGTGAGCCACTAATGTAGATGCTGGGAACAACACAGGTCCTCTGAAAGGGCAATAAGTGATCCTAATCATTGAGCCATCTCTCTAGCCCTCCATCCCAAAACTTTTTTTTTTAACACTTGGGTTCTGGGGACTAAATTCAAGTCTTTCTGCATGTGTGACTCAGCACTTTACCAGCTCTGTCATCTCCCCAGCCCTAAATTATATTTTTGATCATTTTCACACTAAATTGGTAATATAGATAATTTTAAACAGCATTCCTTCTTTTGTTATATGTTGATTCATTTGTCAGTTCTTTGTGAATGACCTACTATGTGCAGGTACTGTAAGTAGCTGCTGACAATGCACTGAAATGAGAAATGAGTGCTGTATTCAGTCTCTAGGTGTGTCAGTTGTGTAAGTCAGAAAGCTATTCTGTGTCTAAGTTCATTTTCTATTGCTACAGTACAATAACACATAGTTGACAGTGTGTAATTAATAGAAATATTTTGACTTATAACCTTCAGGTAGTTGGGAAATCCAATGTTGAGAGGCTAGCATCTAGTAGGAGCTTTCTTGCTATGCCATCCCATGACAGAGAGGCAGAGAGAAGAGGAATAGAGAGGAAAGATCAAACTCCCAGTTCCCTGCCCTTTAAAAAAACTTCAGCATTGCATTTTATGTTAAGGGGGAGCTATCATGACTTTAACTCCTCCTTGTGGGCCCTACCTCCCAATAGAGTTGCAGTATGTATTGCTTCTAAACCTAACACAGACTTCTTGAAGGACATACTTAAGCCCATAGCAATGAATAAGTGTTTTGGGAAATTTGTTTATATTGTATGAAGATGTGTCACTGTGATTGGTTTACTCAAAAGCTGAATGGCCAATAGCTAGGCAGGAGAGGTTAGGTGGGACTTCTGGGCAGAGAAAGAAACTCAGAGGGTTAGAATCTGGTGTGGCAGGAGATGCCAGTGAAACACACTGTGGAAGTCAGACATACAGAATGGAGGAAAGATAAAGAGCCACGTGGCAGAACATAGATTAATAGAAATAGGTTAATTTAAGTGATAAGAGCAAGTTGGAAACAAGCCTAAGCTAAGGCTGAGCCTTCATAATCAATAATAAATCTCCATGTCATTATGTGGGGGCTGGTAGTTCAAAGAAAGTCCAACATGGGCCGGGCGTTGGTGGCGCACGCCTTTAATCCCAGCACTCGGGAGGCAGAGGCAGGCGGATCTCTGTGAGTTCGAGGCCAGCCTGGGCTACCAAGTGAGTCCCAGGAAAGGCGCAAAGCTACACAGAGAAACCCTGTCTCGGAAAACCAAAAAAAAAAAAAAAAAAAAAAAAACAAAAAACCGGGAGGAAGGATATTTGCCGGGCGGTGGTGGCGCACGCCTTTAATCCCAGCACTCGGGAGGCAGAGCCAGGCGGATCTCTGTGAGTTCGAGGCCAGCCTGGGCTACCAAGTGAGTCCCAGGAAAGGTGCAAAGCTACACAGAGAAACCCTGTCTCGAAAAACCAAAAAAAAAAAAAAAAAAAAAAAAAAAAGAAAGTCCAACATGGAAGTTCAACTATAAATAATCATACCAATAGATCCTTACAAAATGATGATAAAATGATAATAATTGCTTTGAAAACAGATTTGAACTTGCACAAAAACCATCAGTATGAGGCATCTCATTTAGTTTGAGAATCAAGTGGGAGCCCTCTCTACCTTGGCACTATTAACATTTGGACTGGGTACCTTTTGAGTGGGGTTACTTGCTCTATATTTCATGTCAGTTATAAGCAGCATCCCTGAATTCCACCTACTAGATGTCCCCCTCCAATTGTGACAAACAAAAACATGTGCAGAGATTTCTAAAAGTTCTACGTGTTCCTTGCAGGCAAAGTTTCTCCCAGTAAAGAACTGTATGCCATATAAAAAGTTCCCAAATAAACAGTGTTGGGGGCATTTTGAGAAGAGAGAAGGATGGGCTAGTGAGAGTTTTGTTGACAGTTATTTCCAAATAATAAACTTAAAAATAATAATAAAGCAACATCAAAAATTACCCAATGTATAATTTTATGTTAAACTCTTACCTAGATGCCATGTCAATGTCCCTTTACACAGACATTCATCCTCTGGAGCTGGCCTGCTTGTCCTGAATAAAGCATCTTCCCAAAGTTGCCAAAGAAAAAACAGACCTAGCCTGAAGCTGTCTTTCAAAATGTATTTTAACTTATTGAATCTGTGGGCTGGTTAAAGTTGTTTGGCCTTCAGCCTGCTGGTTTATATCACTGCCCCAAGCAGAGTACTGTCACCCAGAAATACATGACCTCACTTCTATTGGAAAGATATTTATAGGTACTACTTAGACTCTCTGTGGTTATGTTTAATGTGTTGAGAGTTTGTAAATAGGCTGGGTGAAGTGTCAAATAATTTCCACCAAAAGTTGCCTTATTTCAAATTTTGAACAGACAAGAATTAGCATGTGCCCTCAGAATCCTAAAATCTTGAGACAAAACAAAGAAACACACCAAAAAACCAAACAAAAACATCAAAACCTTAGAGGACCTAGTATGGAATACAAACAATGCTAAGTCAAAGTTGGCATTAACTCTGGTCTTGGACATATAAACTAGCATCAGTTTTCTCATTTGTAATGGACATGATATTTTTTCCCTTAAAGGGGTGTTAGGAAGATGTGTAAAGTAATAGCAATAGTGGACTATGAAAGTCCAAGCAAGCATGACAGGTCCCTCTTCCATGTAAATTGCCCAGTTTACTCCTCCAGCCTCCTCCTGACCTCAAAGTACTCATCATCCTCTACATCCAGGGGAACTCCAGAGTCCCTCAATTTTACCTCCCTATTTTAGATAGACTCCTATAATTTCTTTTTGGACTCTTAGAGTAATTTTCCAATTATCTAATTGTGACCAGAGACAAAATTCTAACTGTGTTACTCTCTAAGTAACAATCTTATATTACTCCTAAAGTCTTGTAGCATAACAACAGTCCAGTTCCAAGGGAAGAGTCCATTTCTCTTCCCCAGTCTCATCTTGTGTTCTAGCCATGCTCAAACTTTGCAAGAGCACTCTATCTCTATCTCTGTCCACGCTGTGCCATGCCATTGTATCTTTTCAGTTGTCTGTGTCCCTCCTAGCCTTCCTTCCAACCCTTGGCAATCATCATTCTATTCTCTGCATCTTTTACTTTTACTATTTTAGGTGCTTCATATAAATGGAATCATACATGTGTCCTTGTGTGACTGGATTATTTCATCTACCATGTGTGAGCATGTACATGTGTATAAAATAACAGCTTTCTGCTTTGTATGTATGGCAAAAAGTAGACTTGTATGTTTTGTTTGCTTGTTTTAGGAACAAAGGTAGCTATTTATTTTATTTAGACCAAGACTTACCCCAGGTATGTACAAGCCCATTCCCTATGGTTCAATGCCTTACTCAGCCTTGATGCAGAGGGATGGGGTGGGGGTTGGTCCTACCCCAACTTGGTGTGCTAGCCTGTGATGAATACCCAAGAGAAGCCTTACTCCCTATGAGGAGTGGATGGAGTTGGGATAGTGGGAGGTGTGGAGGGGGGAGTGGGAGAAGTGGAGGGACAGGAAACAGTGGTTGGTATATGAAATGAAAAAAAAATTTAAAAGGACATTTAATATACTATCTACCTCTTTAACATGTTTTGAGTATGCAATACAGCACTATAACTGTAGGCATAATGTTGTAATGATTCTAGAACTTACTATCCTATAGCATTGGAACATTAACAATATACTAGTTGAAAATTGACTTTCCATGTCTCCTTCTTCCTCCCAGCCCTTGGCAATCATGATTCTATTCTCTGTATCTTTTACTTTTACTATTTTAGATGCTTCATATAAATGGAATCATGCATGTGTCCTTATGTGACTGGATTATTTCACCTACCCTAATGGCCTCTGAGTTCATGCATGCTATCATGAATGGTGGGGCCTTCTCATTTTAATTGTAAATAATATGGATTACAGATTTAAATGTACTAATGTACACTAAACATCCATCACACCTGAAGCTATGAAATTAGAGTGATACATGCAGGAAAAGTTCTGTGGCTTTGGTCTAGGCCAGGGTTTCTTGCATGTGATGCAAAAAACGAAAATAAACAAACAAAAAGCCCACAAATTATGAAAGTGGCATTATAAGAACAGGACTATGACCAACTAAAAGGCTTTTCACAACAAAGGAAACAGTCATCAGCATGAAAAGACCACACAAGGGGTGAGAAAAAATGTATTTACAAACCGTGTATCTGATAAGGTACATATTCAAAATTTAAAAGGGATTTATACAACTCAATAGCAAAAACCTTTTATATAGACATTTCTTCAAAGAAACAAACAAATAGCCCAGCTGTACAGGAAATGATGGACATCACTGGTCATGGGGGAAATGCACATTGAAACTAAACCTGATAGGAAGGAAATCATCCAAATAAACAAGAAACCCCTAAAGACAGCATGTGTTTGTAAGAATGGGGGAACTGGAACTCTGTGTACTGCTTAAGAAAATCTAAAATGCTGCAAAAACTAGATATAGTGTAGAGTTTACCAAAAGAATTAGACGTATGCCCCAGTAATGCCATACTTGAGAAACATTTTTATAAAAATGATAACAATATCTTAAGGAGAGTATATTTAGTCTCATCTTAATTGCAGTGCTATCCATACTACTAGACAACACATGAAGTGACCCAATGCCCATCAACGGATTAATGGGAAAAGATAATGCAAATATCCATCATACTATTTTAGATGCTTCCTGACTCAGAAACACTATCTCACCTTGTCTACCCCTGAGTATCCTACTGATTCATCCTGAAGGACTGGCCATGTGCCAGAGTAGTCTGCCCTCCCATATGCCTCCTTCCTTCTTCTCATTACCTCTTTGTTCTGACAACTTTGTACACATTTCTATTAGTTTGTGTGACATATCATTGGCATAAATATTTGTTTATGGGTCTGTCTGCTCAACAGGAATGTGAATTGCTAGGAAACAAGAACAATAGCTTATTAATCTTGTCTTTCTAGCTATTACCACTGACCCTGCACCATCCCATGTTCCATGAGTATTTGATGAATGAGTCTGCATTCGGTTTGAATTCCCATAGTGATGAAGCATGAAGCAATGCAAAGGAACCACCTGATTTTGACTGTGTCCTGTGTCAAATCCACATAGATAAATCTTTCATCTTCATTGTCCTGTCTACTTCCTTATGCATTCCACCCAAACCCCTCATCAAATGGGTAGCAATTTGATTACTAGAATGGGACAGACATTTTAAAATGAAAATTTCTCATTTTAGAAGAATTTTTCCTAGAGCTAACTCCATGGTGCTTAATGGGTTCTGACAATATGGTTAGGTGAGCCCTTATCCTAAATCCAACATTGTAGTAAGAAGAGGATAATATATATGCTTACATTTATTCCTGAATATTCCTGTTAACAGTATTAGCTAGAACACCACAGGGTCAGAATCTTTGCTAGAAAAGTGGTCCTGGTAAATCTCCCTGGACCTCAGTCTATTAGCAATGACCAGCTCAGACCAAGTCCATCAAAACTTCAATTTTATCAAAGCCCCCTCTATAGATGCCATTTTATGTGCTATTAAACAGAACAATGCAGCTCACCAGTAAAATCATCTGCAATAACAGCCCATTAAAAGCTTTCCTTAATATGGAACTTTCTAATTAATGTAAATGGAGTGCAAAGCTTGGAAAGACGTTGATTCTAATGTTCAGAAAGTAGGTAAAATAGGAAAGGGTCTGATTTTTCATTAGCAATGTATTAGAGAGTCTAATGAAATCTTTATGGCTTGGATATATTACCCAAAAGTCACAATTGCTTTGTTTCCTGCCTCATTTCGCTGCCACCTTTCTCTAAAAATTTTGCTCTGTTATGCATTAGATTTGAGAAAATGGAATTTTCATCCACACAAAGAAGCATGGGTTTTGTGTCCAAATACTCCTGGGGTTCTCAGAATATTCAAGACAGAAGGAGGCAGGGGAAGATGGTCCTCAGTTCCTAATGTCCAGGTTAGAAACAAAGCCCCCACAGAGGGCTGGAAACTAATTCTGTTGCTTACTTCTTCTACCCCATGTCTTCCTTTCATCCTGTCTTAAACGTTTCTTTCTTTTTGCTTTCTATCCTTCCTTCTTCCCTAACCCTTCCCTTTTCTTGTTCTCTGTGAAACATGTATTAAGGAGTGTATCATTCAGCTTAAGCTAGTGTCCACGTTAGCACTGTCAACTTGGCAAGCCTATAATGACCTGGGAAAAAAAGAAAAATAGCCCACCAATTGAACCATAGTCCTTACAGGGTTAATGTGTGGACATATCTTTGAGGGGTTGTCTTAAGTGATGTAGGAAGACCAGCCAATTGTAGGCTGTACCGTTTCCTTGGCCTGAGCTGTATAAAGAAGCTAGCTAAGCATGAGTCTGTAAACTAACCAGTGAGGAAGCCAGCCAACACCATTCCTCCATGGTTGCAGCCTCCAGGTTCGCACTTGAGCAGCACCTGCCCTGATTTCCCTCAATGGTGGATTGTGACCTGGAGGTATAGAAGCCAAATCAGCTCTATCTTCCTTCAGGTTGCTTTTGGTCACTGTTTTATCACAGCAATAGAAATCAGACTATAACAGCTAGTTTACACTGTTATGATGACCAAACCCCCAAATCATAAATGTTTAAGTTTTCAAAATTTGTCTTTTGCTCATACTCTGCTGCAAGGCAGCAACTTCTTACCTAAACTACCTTCCCATAATAGAGCACTGACAACCAGAGCCACTCATGGATTCAAGCTGCTCGACCTGCCATTTGTGGTGAATGTTGTCAGTTCTTATAAGAGTGAAAAGGAATTTGACAAGTCAGGGTCTAGTCCCTTAAGTGTCTATATGAATGTCGTAGGTCACTTCTGCTCACATTTCATTGCCCAAAGTGAGTCATCCAGCCATGCCTAACTTCAAAGAAGTCATGCCAGTTCATCCTACAACGAATCTCAAAGGTCCCCCGAGAGGCAGCTAATGTAATATTCCATAATTCCAAAATGAATTAAAAACATACCCTACTATGTGTAGAGGAGCTTGGGGTCCAGTTAGAGAACCAGAACAAATACCAGCAGGGATAGATAAAGCCTGGAAAAAGCTGACTGAGAGCCATAGGAACAAGTGGGCCTGTTCCACCTCCCTGGGCTGGCCTTCTGGGGCTTGTCATCATGGTTGTATCACAACCTGCCCTTTCCCATTGGGGTGCAACATCCAGCAGAGAAACTCACACTACTCTACCCACAAGTACTGACACCTGTGCATCACACTACTCTACCCACAAGTACTGACACCTGTGCACCACACTACTCTACCCACAAGTACTAGAGCTGTGTATCACTCTGCTCTACTCACAAATACTGATGGCTGTGCATCACACTACTCTACCCACAAGTACTGACACCTGTGCACCACACTACTCTACCCACAAGTACTGACACCTGTGCACCACACTACTCTACCCACAAGTACTGACAAGTGTGTATCACTCTGCTCTGTCCACAAGTACTGACAGCTGTGCAGATCTATAGACTTATGAGAAGGAGAACTATGGCCAGCCAGCCTGCACAGGCCTCTTTTAAAGTAGGAAAGGCAAAAGTGAGGTCTGAGTGCACAGGTAGTCCTGATCTTTACCTGACTTACCAAATGGCACCTGTTTTGTCTGAATGCCAAGAAGTGACCTTTGGTTGGACAGAGATCTCTGTCCTATGGAAGAGGCAGAGTGAGTTAGAGCAGTGGGTGGCCATAGGAAGGTGGAGTATGAGATGGAGAAACTGAAGCAGGAATACAGCAGAGGCCCACACTGAAGTTCCAAGGTTTTCTTAATCAACCTTCTGCCGAAGCCCAGAGCCTATCTTCTGAAGTTGGGCCCAAATACTTCTTGGACCACTGACCATACACACTGATCTTTTAGCCTTGAAAGAGTTGTTGCTGGAACCTGGGAGAAGAGAGAGGGAGAGAAATACTTGGCTTTGGTGGGTTGCTATGGCTGGCCAGACATTATACAGTCTATATACCTCTGTAATGGGGCTATTTTTAAGCACAAAGAGAATGTTTTGCCAAGCTTTACAATCATATTCCAATCAGTTTCACAGAATTGTGAAATTGATTATTCTGTGGATCTCATAGGAGCTTTGAGCAAGGCACAGGGGCACCTTAATTCTTTGTTGAATCCCGCATGCTGATTCAAGGAGACTTTAGCTTTCCCATCTATCCCCAAGAGGAAAGGAGTCCAAATTGCCTTGAAATTACAATTTAGTGGCATCCAGCCTTGGCCAGTCTCACAGCCAGAGCTGAGGGCAAGGGAGGGAGGTACTAGACACATTAGTTCCTTTTAAGCCACATAGAGAAGAGATGGAGAAAGATGCAGGAATGGAGAGAGGGGGGGGGGAAAGAGGGGGGGAAGAGAGAGAGAGAAGGGGGAGGAAGAGGGAGAGTGTAGCATGAATTTTAAAAGTTATTATTAATAAAATCAAACCTGAGGCCAGTTATTGGGGTCAATGCTGGTAGATCAGAGAAACAGAACAAGCCACAGCTATCTCACCTTGCCAATTCCTCAGCTGGTCTTGTTTCCTCAGACTGGAAGCTTCTGTGTCCTCATATCCAAATGGCTCTCAGCTGAACTGCTGCTAGAAGCCTGAATGCTTAACCAGCCAAAATGCTTAACCAGCCAAATGCTTAACCAGCCAAATGCTTCTAGTTTCTGGTCCTCACGCCTCATATACCTTTCTGCTTTCTACCACCACTCTCTGGGATTAAAGGCTTGCTTTCTGGGATTAAAGGCATGATGAGTCACCATGCCTGTCTGGATCCTTGAACACATGGATTTCTGCCTCTGGAATGCTAGGATTAAAGGCATGTGCTACCACTGCCTATCCTTTATGTTTAATATTGTGGCTGCTCTGTCTCTGACCCCAGATAAGTTTATTAGTGTGCACAATATTTTGGGGAACACAATACCACAGGAGAGGAAGAGGGAGAGAGGAGGGAGCACTGGAAGTTTAGGTGACACTGGGAATCCTAAGAGGGAGAAGCTCTGGGAACCAAGACAGTAGTGTCAACACAACATACTGACTTGGGTGTCATAGTCATCTGAGCGAGGCCATGTGGTTCACACTGGCTGTTGCTTTATTCTAATTTTCTGTTGTGAAGAAATGGTTGGATTTTTTTCATGGGCAGAGGGAAATGAACAGCATTTTGTCATGCATTTGACTCTAGGGGAGTCAAGGAGATCTACCATAAAAGAGGTCAACCTGAGACCTGAAAATTATTAAAGGAATTTGGGGAATCTGTCACAGACATGGAAACAGCATATTCCCAATATAGAATCACTTCACCAGAGCAAAAGGGAGTGAAGAAGAGGTAGAACATGAAACTGGTATAGCCTAGTATGCTAAGGACCCACAAATGTGAAAGCAGAGGCAGATTATGCATAGAAATCTGGAAAGAAAATGTGGAGTTCTGAATACAGAAGTGGATCTGTGGGGATTTCAAAGGACCAGTCACCCTGGAGACTTGCTAGACCAAGTTTACTCAGTGTCGTGCATCTATCCAATTGGGTGGAATTTACAATGAACATTCTTCTGGACGTGATATACATACTAATTATGGGACTCATATTTACCCATATTATATATGTGTATTACATATACATTATATTATACATAAAACAGATCATTATCTATATACACACATAACATATTGTAATGATCTGTATTGTCTACTTATTGTGTGCTAGTACTGTTTTAAGTGCTTTGCATTAATTATCTTGACCTTTATATGTCTTATAAAGTAGATTCCTCAGTATCTGGACCCTAAAGATTAAAGGACCTAAGCCTTAGGAGGTTGTAAAAGTCAGAGAGATGCTAAATAGTGGGGCTGAGATTCAAATTCAGTCAGTCTGAACCATGAGGCTACTCCTGAGCTAACACAGCACAGCCTCCAGCCATTTTAGCCAGGTAGCCTTTGTCTGATGTTTTATTCATTCAACAAAAAGTCAGTGAACTGTAGATATGCAGTTATGATCCAGACATTGTGCCAAATGTTGGGAATGGAGGTTGACCAAGATGGTGAGTCAGATCCTTACCCAGAGCGTGTAATCTATTGAGGATGCAGAAAGCATGTGAATAACTAACACAAAACAGAATGGCTAATTGTAGATCAAGAACAAAAACAGAGAATCAGAAGAGGAACTACCATGACATGAAAGGGCCATCGTTGCAGCAGAGCTCAGATGCTGGTTTTTACAGATGAAAAGAACTGAAGCCAAGGAATACATGGTCTGCTAAGGGTTGTTAGTAAGTTAGCATCCTGGCCAAGGCAGGAATCCAAGAGCCCTACCATAGTCTGTAGATATTTGCATGGTCCTACTCTGCATCTCCCACTGTCCTAGATGCCAAGAGTGCCATGTAGTATGAGACAACCACATACCAACTTCACATGATTTCACCTCTCTCCCTGTACTCTTTGCTCCCCAGTACCTGAAGATTTGCAATACACACTAGATTGCACCCATTTTCAGTTCTACTAAATGATACATGCCATGTTTCTTTCTTCCATGTCCAGCTCATGGATGAAAGAGCTTAACAAGAGCATTCCATTTACTGCCTGGCTCAGGTTCTCCTATATGAGCAGGACCCTGGGAGAAAGGAAGATAGAGGACTCGTGCCTTCCACTTCCCAAAGCAGGAAAATCTTAGCCGTTATATAAAATAAGAAGATCCTATTGAGGTAATAAATACAGAGTGGGTTATTCTTTCACTAAAGGAGTAGATAAAATAAGTGTGTGTGTGTGTGTGTGTGTGTGTGTGTCCCCGCGCACGCGCACACACACACACACACACACACACACACACGCATGCAAGCACGCTTGCACACCATAAGTATATGGTGCTTAGAGGCCAAAGAGGTTGTCAGATTCCTCTGGAACTGGAGTTAGATGAAGTTGTGAACTGCCATGTGGGTGCTGGGAACCAAACCCAGGTCCTCTGTAACAGCAGCAAGTGCTCTTAACCATTGAGCCATCTCTCCAGCTTCAGGTTTCCCATTTCCAATAGGAGAGTAGAGAAAGAAACGGGAAACCTGGGGAAGCAGAGCTATTGAATAATTCTTCAAAATTGTCTTCTGGCGTGTATGGTTTTTTTCTTCTCTTCTTAGCCAGTGGGAAGCATTATCTGGCTGAGATTACAGTTTCCTGTATTCCCCATTTGGGTCTTATTGCCCAAGACCCAACAGAGCTGACCTCAAGGGTAGAAAATACAGGATTCTGTTAGATGGTATTGCTGCTCTCATGACCCGGTGGGGCTGTTGCAAACCCAATAGTGGGGACTCTCTTGCATGTCGTCATCAGTTAGAGAATAGTACATAGGGCTCCCCAACAGCCTGGTCCCTTCTCTTCTATGATGGCCTCCTCTTATTATCTATTAACTACAGAACTTATGATCCCCATTCCGCTCCCTATGCCTGTACTATAATAGAGCCCTTAGTGTTATAGCTGTTACCAATAAACAGCACCTCTCCCTCTACTCCATGATGGCATCCTCTTCCTCTGCATTCACTCCCCCAGAGTCATCAAAATCTCTGTCTTCCTCTAGCACTACTTACAGATGACAAATCGAGACTTCAGAACTATGGCATATCTCCTCTACAGTGTGACAAGGCTGATAAGCGGCATTACAGAATCATAGGTCCAGGTCACTCATTTTAAGCCTAATGCTACTTACAGATTGATATGATTGACACAAGGAGCTCAGGTTCTACCAGCAATCAGATAGGGCTATGTCAGGTGTGAGCCTTTCAGGAGCAATATCAAAATCACCTGGGGATGTGTGAGAACTACAGGGTGCTAGGCCCAGCCCACAGCCCTATGGAATTAAGAGTCTGAGCTGGTTGCACATTAAAACTTACAGGGTTTAGCCGGGCGGTGGTGGCACACGCCTTTAATCCCAGCACTCGGGAGGCAGAGCCAGGCGGATCTCTGTGAGTTTGAGGCCAGCCTGGTCTACCAAGTGAGTTCCAGGAAAGGCGCAAAGCTACACAGAGAAACCCTGTCTCAAAAAACCAAAAAAAAAAAAAAACACTTACAGAGCATTGTTTTAGAATATGCTCATAAATCTACCATAACACATAACCTTTGGATCCCTGTGAGAAGGGGACACACTGTTCACAATTAGGTCAAGGCAAGCAGCTCTGGACCCTGAGCAAGAACAATGTGCTTGCTTCTCTCTAAGAACAGGAGAGGAGTTGTGGATCCAGGCAGAGGGTGTCAGGTGGGTGACTCAGGATGTGTTGCTTTCATTCATAAATTTAAAGAGCAGTGTCTGCTGATATTCTAACTAACTTGGTTGGAGAAACACACACTAGCATGCATGTATGGAGGGACAGTATGCAGGGGTGGGGGTGTACTGCTTGGGCTCCTCTGTCCTTAGGCACGAGTGGTTTGTTTCAGCCACATTAAACTTCAGCTTTGGTGGAGTTAACATGTACCTGAGCTCAGGGACCATCTGGACAGCATTCCTTGGCTTTCCATTCCACTCCATCAGCTCCAGACAGGGCACAAGTCCTTTGGCCCTGAGAGTTTCCAGCACAGGCTGCTTCACCATGGGGATGTGTGGGGCTGTGTAGAGCGTGAGCACTGTGGTGCAGATGGCATCCGTCCCAGTTATCGGAGGAAGGCAGTAATTGCAAAGCGAAGTCGGAGGCAGGCATCTGACAGCCTCACTCCCTCTCCTGCTACGTATCTTCTCTTTACATGGATCCAGACTATCGCCAGCTTGTTCTCTCTTTAAAATGGGAAATGTGATAATGTCAGTCCCTGGTTTAATTCCAGGGTCTCATTCCTGCAGCCTCTGTCACAGAGCTTGAACCTCTTACCAGAGCTTTTCAAAGCACAGAGTCATCTGACCCCAACTCACCGCTCTCGCTCTCTTACCCCACCAGGCTCCGCAGTACAGAAGTTCAATTGTGGTTTACATTCCCAGGCTGTGTGTCTAGGAACCCTGCCTCAGCGTGTTCCTTCTGTCTGGAATTCTCCAACCCAGATCAGAGACTCCTAACTCCCATTTCATGCCAGGAGTAATGTTAATGTCTGCCCAGCTGGGCAGTGATGGTGCCTGCCTTTAATCCCAGCACTGGGGAGGCAGAGGCAGGCAGATCTTTGTGAGTTCAAGGCCAGCCTGGTCTACAGAGTGAGTTCCAGGACAGCCAGGGCTGTTACACAGAGAAACCCTGTCTCAGGGGGAAAAACTGAAGTTAGGTTAATGTCTGCCTAGCACCAAAGACTGAGCTCCTACCCTTTCATCATACTTCCATTCAGGAGGGGCTGCCAAAAGGTGAAAATTCTGGGGGTGGGGGGAGCCAAGTTCAGGGGAAAACTTCTCTAGAGAATATACCATGTTTGTGGCCAGAGCATCTTGGCATATCTGTTCCAGACAGTCAACTGGGCTGTCTGGTAGTCAAGACTGGAGCGAGAGACAAATCTACATAATAGAGCCATTGATCACTGTCATCAGGTGCAGCCAGCTGTGGCCAGGAGCGAATGTATTTTTTTCAGAGATGTTCTCTTGGGGAAACTACTCCTTAATAGGAGGTGCTTAAGAGTGGCAAGGGTCAGCCAGTGTGAGAAGGTTCTTTCCTGCTCAAGTTTCTTAAACAGTTTTGTACTGAATGAACTTTAAAATCTTTCTGCTTCTGCTCTTAGAACTTGGAATTGCTGTTTGCCCCTGCACAGTGGGAGTTTGCCCATCTTGTATCTGGAAAGCCTGTTTCTTCTCAGTGCTGTTCATCACAATTTTCTATGTGATTGGGGATGCAATTTCCCCCATTTATTATAACAGTTTGATGTTGGCAAAGTTTAGCCTTTGTATTCTTCAACTTTTGTAATTGTATGTCTTTCATATTCCCTTAAAGGATTTTGCTATGGTGGCTGAGGAGATGGCCTGGTGTGCAAGAATGAGGACTTGAGTTTAGACCTTTAGCATCCACATAAAAGCCAGGCATGGGGCTAGCAAGCTGGCACAGCAGGGAAGGATGTGCTGCCAACTCTGATGATGTGGGTTTGATCCCCGGGGTTCACATGGTAGAAGGAGAGGACCAACTCTTGACTATATTCTGGTGACACAGGTGCCATAGAACATATGTGCATGTACACATACTACCACCCCACCTCAACACTAAATATAAAAAGTTAAAGTTAGGCACAAGCGTGTGTATCTGCCATCCCAGCCCTGGGAAACAGCCCTGATGCTCATTGACTAGCCATCCTAGCTAACCCACAAGTTGCATTTTTAGTGATACACTTTGTTTCAAACAGTAAAGGGAGAGTTATTGAGGAAGGCAGCCAGCCTCAACCTCTGGCCTTCACACACATGGACTTGCATACATGTCCACATACACACACACACACACACACACACACACACACCTTTTGTGATCTTTCTACCCCGACAGGATTCTTTACTTATTGCTGATGATTGTTTCATTCTGAATTGTTATATGTTGAAAGCAATTTTGAATATTGAATAATAATGGTCTGGGCAGCCATGTCCTTTGTTTCTGACTCTAATGGAACTTTCCTGGTTCATTCACCACAAAAAAAAAAGGGGGGGGAAACTGCTCATGACCTGAATGTTTATTGTGCACACCATTCACATCCTTTTTATTTAAACATCTATCAGCTTATGTACTTGGTTACCACCTGTCTTTTGTGTTACTGTAACAAAGAAACCACAGGCTGAGTAATTAGAAAGGAGAGATTTGAGTTTTACAGTTCTGAGAAGTTAGGAAGGCCACAGTGATGGCATCAACAGGTAAGTGTAGGCTGGAGGCCAAGTTCTTCCTTCCAAGGTGGGCCTTTGAACATTGCATCTTCAGATGGTAGATGGCCGAAGGCTGGATCTGAGCTAGTTCTCCCAGCCCTTTCCTAAAGTACTAATCCATCTGCAGGATGGAGTGCAAATGACATGATCAGGTCCCCAAAGACACTACTACTTAATATGCAACAGGGTTAGGTTTCAGCACGAGCTTTGGAGGGACACTTCAAACTAAGGCATCATTGGTCTTCCCAAGAGACTGGAGCCTCCATGTGGGCTCTTCATTTTGTCACCTGGCACACGGTGGGTATTCAGCAAATGACTGCTCAAATAACACGTGGTTTTCCCTCCAGGTATGAAAGCCTTAGTTTCCATTCTTATATTATTAAAGATATTAATTTTCCTTAAGAATTTTATATTTGACTTTGCCAAATACAGTTACTGTCATCTCAGATGAATTTTTGAGCCACTAATAATATGAATCCCAGGCTAGAGGGATGACTCCATAGTAAAGAGCACTGGTTGTTCCTTCAGAAGACCCTGGTTCAACCTCAAGCAACCATAGGGTGGCTCACAACTCTGGTCCCAGGGGATTTGGTGCCCTCTTCTGGTCTCCATTGGTACTGCACACACTTGGTACACATACTCATTTAGGCAGAACACCTATACACATAACATTAAGAACTAAGATGAATTCCGTGGTAGAATCTTAATTGCAAGGATGCTCAACTTCCTGAAATATATTCTCCTTTGCAGTAGAAGCATGTTATCTTCTTCCTGTAGGATTGCTATGCTGGCCTGTGCTTGTTTGGACTCAATTGGCTTCATTTTTCTTTTTGTGATTCTGCTTCCGTGTCAGATTCTTTCTGTTATTGAATTCATGGGGTAGACTTCTAGTTATGAGGTCAGTTCTCTGCACTCAAAAAAGAGATTTATAGCTACATCTACAGTGTGCACAACTGTCCATCTGGCAAAACTCTCTATTACCATTTTAACTTTTAATTTATTTTTATCCTGTGTGTATGTTTTGCCTGCATGTATATCTGTGCACCATGTGCATGCAGTGCCTGCAGAGGCTAGAATGAGGCAGACCCCCTGAAACTGAAGTTATAGATGGTTGTGAACTTATATGTGGGCACTGGGTCTGACCTGGGTCCCCTGGAAGAAAGGTCAATGCTCTTAACCACTGAGCTATCTCTTCAGTCCCTCTGTTATCATTTTAATTATTTAAATTATTAGAAACATACTCATGTTTGATTTCTAGTGAGAATGAGCCTGACTTCACCCATTGGTGATCTATATCCTTATAAACTCCTTCATTTCTCATTTCTTTCTCTTGGCATGATCACCCTTTTTATTGATCCATGAGAACTTTTTTTTTTCATATTAAGGACATTGACTTTCTCTGCCATATGTATTTATGTATTTCTCATTTTGCCCTTTTACATTTAATATAATTTGGCTGCAAGTTTTAAAATTAAAACATAATTCAAACTCAGTTGCTCTATAAGATATACTTTCTTTGTTGAATGAGCAAAAGTACAGCATAGAGACCAAACAAGCAACATCCTTTATCTGCTAATTACTTTGTGAATTTATATTGCATTGGACTACTTGACTGAGTCTTCCCCTTGTTTATAGACCAACAAGCCTTTTCTTTGGCCTCAGAGCACTGTGGCAGCCCTTTCTCTATAACGTTAGTGAGAGGAGAAAAGTCACTGAGGTGGTGATGTTGCCAGGAAGCTGTAGGAATTCCCTGGGGCAGATGATGGTGACTATCCTCATTCCCTGGGGCAGATGGTGGTGACTATCCCCTCCCCAAGCTACTGTTTTATTCAGATGTAAGAGGCTAAGATAAGACAGTTGAGATTTGCAGAGTACAAAATTAAAGAGTTGGTAACTTGTGAGAACATTCTAGTTTGCTTCCTGGGCTGTTTCCTCCCACACACCCAGTCTTACCCTGTGAGAGAAGAGCTCCCCAAAAAAGGTCATTAGACCTTCTCTTTTGGGTCTAATTTCATTCTTGGAGGTCTGATTTCATTCCTGGAAGTTTCCTGTTAGAATCACTCTGTTCTCAGCTCTCAATTTTCCTTGAGCCTTGCATAGTTTTTTATGTGAGGTGGTCTTGTTGCTATGCATGGCTGTAATTACTGGTAAAACAAGCCTTACTGTGATGCTTTCATCCTGGAGTGCATGAATGTAGGATAGACAGGGCTATGCAGTGAGTGCTAGGCTTGTAATCAGGCCATGTATGTGGCAGACATCCTTCTCACTCCCTACTACGTTGACCTCAATGCTTTCTTGTCTTCCTTGAGCATAGTGTAACACTATTCAGCTCATCACACAGGCTGTCCCAGCGGTTAAGGCAAGTCTGCGATTATTTGCAAATAACAAAGCTATATACATGTGCCTGTGATTTCTATTGTGACTAAAACCTAATATTGGCATCAATAATTTTCTTTAAGTCAGAGGTTACTGCTGCTGGCCACTGTTCACATTCCAGCTATGGAAGTATTAGCCTTGCAGACAGATCATTTGGGGATGTGACAACTAAGCAAGAATGACATCTAGTCCCCTGGAGTCTCTATCAGTGATAGGATCCTGTCAGTTTACAAATAAAAATCTAAATATTTAGAAATCCTAAGCTCCCGTGTGAAAACAGTGATGAAAATGAATATTTATGATCCAATAATTCTGTAACTGTCTTGGACATCATCCTTTTGTTGACATCTACAAGCCTGTCACAGTTTGGACAGAAGCCAGAGCCCAGCCTGGCAATGCATCACTAGCTCTGTGACCTTGATAAAGTCACTCACCCTCTCTGACTCTGTCCCCTCAGCAGTATAATCAGATGGATCATGCTAATTTCACATGTTCACTCTGCATGTTAAATATTTGGTGTATACTGTGAAGTATAGAATGGTACCAAGTACACAATAGGTGCTCAATAAAGTGTGAATATTGTGAGTGTTACTTGACTGAGATTTTCATCACTCTGCCCCCACCACAAATGTAGCAGAATCTTAATGTTTGGGGGAAGGGGTATGTTGTCTTAGTGAATTTGCACTACAACAGCTTAGCATAAACTAGGCAGCTTGTGAGCAGTACAAATTTATTTCTTACAACCAAGATAAAGACACAGACAGATTCAGCATCTGGCAAGGTCTAGCTTCCTCAGAAGTGGTATCTTCTTGCTGTATCCACACAGGAAGGAAGAGACAAGGTGCCTTTCTGGTACCTCTTTTATAAGGGTGACAGTCCTTCTGATAAGAACCCTCATGACCCAATAACCTCTTAAGATCATATTTCCTAAGATCACACTGTGAATCCTCAAGGCACTCCCCTAGTAACACTCCTCCTCCAACAAGGCCACACCTCCTAATCCTTCCCAAACAGTTCCAACAACTATATTCAAATATATGAGCCTACAGATGCCATTCTCATTCAAACCACCACACTTCCCTAAGAATCCAAGATGGTCTAAAGGTCAACCCTTCAAGGATAAGTCCCTTGAGATCTTGGCTCTTCCCAATTTTCAGAGACACAACTAAAGATGTGTAGTCAGTTAACAGTTCTAGAGTTGAAGGAAACTAAGTTAAAAGAATCCAAGCGTTGATAAGTTTCCATAGAGCCCTTGCTTTACTTAGAGGTTGTACAAATTGGCCTATGATCATATCTCCTAAGCTTTATATATGACATCTGATACTCCCACAGCATACCTATCCTTCCCTCCACCGTCATGGAATCTAAATCTCTGCCACCATCAGCCACATTAAATGCTTTCTTTTATATGTTGCCTTGTTTGTGGTGTTTCAGCATACCAATAGAAAAAAATAGCTAAGGCAGGAAGCAAAGGGCTGTTGGAGTCTCCTGGAACAGAGCCCTTCAGCTATCACCTCTCACCCTTCTAGCTGCCTGAGTCTGCTTATACCAAACTTCCAAGAGTCAGGGAGTCTCAATAAATATCATGATGATATTAGCCAACCTCCACGCTGACTCAGACCAGACTGTCTCTTATAAATTCCCTGTTTGGTGACCCTAGTCTTGTGCCTGATTTACCTCAACAGTCAAGGAAGTAATATGGTTATAGCAACAGCCATGCTAGACTATAAGGGATCTACAGGCTACAGTATAGAGGGTCAGGTTCTTTTTCCTAACAGCCGTGGGAAATCACTGGAGTACTTCAATGTTTTAACAACAGTAAGTGTAGGTTATATTTATTAAATTCTAACTGTGTCCAGACACTATTCTGAGGGTTTTACATGTATTATCTTCATTACTACTCAGGTTAGGACACACCAGCTTTCTTGATAGATTGAGGTACCACAAACTAACCATCTTGCCCAGAATGTCAACACTGGTAAAATAACAAAGGTCACAGTCTTAGACACAGTGAGAAACCACCTCCCGTAGTTTCAGAAGGGGTAAGTACTATTCTTAATCAGCAAGGCCAAACACAGTCCATCTCCTGATGGCGATGCTCACTTCACCCCTCTGACTTGGACAGGTGTACCTGAGTGTTCTTGAGGCTAAGGAGAAGAATTCACATACGGTAGAGGTATGGGTGCCTGTCTTTAATCCTTATCTGGAGCTGGGGCCTGAGGGGTCTAACAAGGTAGAGCAGCCCTTATCAGCCCACACAGCTGCGTCCTGGGATATTTTCCCCAGGGAATGACATGACAGTGAAATCAGCATTCAGTTCCATTGCCTACACACATTCTGCTGCCTTGGGCAGTGCCAGATGCCCGTGTGAATTCATGTGTTTCAGAGCCTGAACTCTGGATACGTCCATAGCAGGTAGGCTAGATGACTTGGATGAAGAAGAATGAACCATAGCCATGGGGTGGTTGGCTGGATTAAACACAGAGGTAGTCACTGAGCTAGAGGAACCAAAGTATTTGTCTGTCTGCTGAGAGAAGGGAGAGAAGATGGAAGATTTAAGTAAGACAATTATCTAGGTGAGATGTTTCTGTCAAGAAAATATACTTTTAAAGAAATGTAAAATTTACTAAAAAAAATCTCAGATAGGTGTTCCAGAAAATTCTAAGCGATGTATGAAAATGATTAGACATTCTGGAATCATAGCCAGAAAATCTAATTCCTGGGTTGTGGTATATTCTCTCTCTCTCTCTCTCTCTCTCTCTCTCTCTCTCTCTCTCTCTCTCTCTCTCTCTCTCTCTCTCTCTCTGTGTGTGTGTGTGTGTGTGTTTGTGTGTGTGTGTGTGTCTGTCTGTCTGTCTGTCTTTCTCTGTCTCTCTGTCTCTCTCTCTCTGCTTTTCATTGTATCTGCTTCCTGCCTCTTTCGGCCTGTCCGCTTCTTCCTCTGTTGACACACTGGCTCTATTCCTCTTTGCTGAGCTGTGGGTTTCCCTGGCACCTATTTCTAAGGCTCTGTGTCTTCAGCCTACAGTGAAATATCCCTGGCCAACATCACTACTGGCCCTTTGAAGTCTAACTCCTTCCATTGTGTCCTCATAGCCTCCAGACACCAGTGTGCATGTGTGTGGAGATGACCATTGACTCCAGTCACCAACATGACAAAGGTATTTCAGGGAGTAGGGAGGAGGTAGCCTTCCATGCAGGAGACTGGAATGAATGGCAAGTAAAACTCTCCAGGTCACCCCAATTTAGAATTCCAGCTGTTGGTTACTTGATTCTTTCCTCTTTGAAGGTAAAATCTGATAGTAAAAAAGCTTGTTATGAGATAAAAATGACGGTGTTGGAAAAGCAGGAGCTAACACAGCCCCTCTCTCCCCACCAAGCCACATCACACACAGACAGCCTGGGTGTGTGATGAGCCACTGAGGGTACTGAGTCCTCTGGAGCTAACAGTGAACCCAGTAAGGCAGTGATAAAGTGAGAAGCCAGTGTGGGCAGGATCTCCATGGGGGTATTTCTATATTCATATTTAGAGGTATCTTAAGACTATTTCTACTGCTATTAGCTATTACTTTATCAAATGTCTTTCATGAAAATTTTTATATTTTTCAATTAAAGAATCTTCATCTAAATCAATAAGATGCTTTCTTTGCACCACCCACACAAAACACCCTGTGCCTTTGAGTTGCACACATTCAACATGCTGGGTAACGAGTCTTGGGTTGTTTTCACATCTGGGGGATTCATGAGCTTGACAGCAGACTGGAGTTACAGATGTAGACCACATGAAGAGGTCCCATCACTTCAAATACTATCCTGGCGGTAAACCTTATCTATGATGATGCTCTCTGCTGGACCTCCTTCCTGGTCCCTGTCTCTGGGAGACCAAACCATAAGATGACACATAACATCTTGGAGAATGCTTGCTGAAGAGCAATGCTTGCCTTGAAGTATTCAACTCTACACACTCCTAGGATTCAGCTTTGGATAGCCATACTGAGTAAGTGATAGTTATCTTCTTGGACATCTCCTCAGTGTTCTGAATTTGTGTGACCTTTTTTTTGCCAAACAGCTGTACTAGTAAGCAGTGTCCAATGTACCAGTAGGCTTTGCAACAGCCTCCAGGCCCAGAGGGTATTAAGGAAACTTGATTACACCAATCTGTCTTCCCAGGTACCCAAGGCCAGAGTGTTGTGGAAGAGTCCCAGGATTCTGTATCTATGGTGTGAATTGGAGCAGTCATTTTTTTTTTTTTTTTTTTTTTTTTAGGATCAGCAGGAACCTTTAAGAACAAACAGGATAGCCCTAACAGCTTGTTCTCATCATGAATTTTGTCCCAGGGATTGTCAGTGACTCCAGGTTAGATACCTGAGGCCAGAAGTCGATGTCTGATATCTTCCTCCATCATCTTGCACATTTTAGTATAATGCATAGCAATAAACACACACACACACACACACACACACACACACACACACACACACACACACACGAGAAGCAAGATCTCAAGGCCATCTTCCTTTCCAGTTTGTGGTTTTGTTTGTCCCTACAGTGGCTGCCTAATGAGGCATGGTTCTAGAAGGCCAAGCAATCACACTGCTTACTTTGTGCGTTTCACTCATCCATCACCAGTTTAGGACCCTGAGTTTTTACAATCAGTTAGGCTCATGTGGGCTGCACGGTTAGTGGAATTGCTGGAGATGCTGCAAGTGGAAACCAGCTCTGTCTGACATGGGCACATACATCCTGACAGCACTGGCCAAAGGCAGAATTGCAGGCTAAAACAGAAAGAGCTGTGCGTCTCTGAAGGAATTTGGATGATTCATGGATGACCAGTGGCATTACCTCTAGGATCATGTCTCACTCAGGACAGAAGGAAGAACTGGACAGAGGTGACAGTTGTGACAGCATGTTAGAGGTCCTGGGGAGCCACCAGGGAAGAAGTAGATTTTGTTGCCCAATAAGAAGGTGAAATAAGAAGAGAAGCAATTGCCAGAATCTCTCAAGAGATGAAGCATAAGACTTACATGCCTGACTTTCAATAGAGGGAGAGAATCACTTTGCTCATAGTTAGTAACCTCTTGATTCTGGAGGAGCCTGGGATTGGCACAGGGAGGAGTTTAGAACATGCAGTGTGTGTGTGTGTGTGTGTGTGTGTGTGTGTGTGTGTGTGTGTGCCCGTGCACAGAGGTAACAAGCCTGTGCAATTGAGTTCTGCCAGTGGGTACCAAGGAGAGGAGAGAGAGGCTTGGGCTAGGTGCCCTGGGACCTGGGCTGCCCCACAAAGGAACCCTTTATCCTTTGTCATCAATTAGGAGTCTAGAGAAAAAGGATGGCAGGAGAGGTATTATCCACAAGGTCTTGTTGCTCTGGGCTGAGTCATGGCTACACTAATGGGTAGAGCAACTAGCTTTCTTTATGAGAGTTGTGGGAAAACCCCCTGGAACAGCACACAGGGCACAGACAAATGGCTTGTAACCCCTGGCAATTACCTGCATATGAAAAGAGGCCCAAGGGCAGTGTGGGAGGGAATGTGCAGGAAGCAGCAGTACTCTGATATTAGACTCAGCACTACTGGATGCTCTCCCATGAGAGCTACATCATTTAGTCCACATACTAATACTCATTGTATAGATGACAATGAGAGGTTCTAATGTTACTGATGGATTACTCTAGATAATTCCTAACAAGGCTACTATCCTTATCCCAAGAGGTGAAAATGGGTTGTTGTAATAGTGATGGCAGATGATTCAAAACATTTTCCTCTTTGTATGTGTATGCTTCACACACATGCCAGGGATGTCCAAGTCAAGTCTACTGGCCAGCTATGTGTGCCCAAAGACATATATGTGTATATGTTTGTGTGTATACCAGTGCTTGCATACATGAGTAGATGTACATGTGGGGGCCTGAGATCAACCTTGCATGTCACTCTCAGGAGCCATCCACCTTGCTTTTGAAACAGGGTTTCTCACTGGCCTACGGCTTGCCAGTTCCAATTCCTCTGGGCGGACTGGCCAGCGAGCCCTAGAGATCTCTACCTCCCAGAACTGGGATCACAAGTACATACCACTATGCTCAGCTTTTATTTCCACTGGGGTTTCTGGGAGACAACTCAGATCCTCATGCTTGTGCAGAAAATATTTTACCAACGAGCCATCTTCTCAGTCCTGTTAGTAGTGTTTTTACAACTGAATTCCTTTGTCCTCGAGAGGAACTGTAGGTGACAACAGAGCGTCACAGTAACAAAAGGTTATGTAGTCATACAGCTGCGCAGAAGGGTGTATGGGACAGTCATGTGACTGGAGCCCATATACATCTGTGCAGATGTCAGGTTCTAGCTTTATTAAGGTGTTGTGAGGAAATAGTCTGATCAAAAGCAACCTGGGAAGAAAAGGTTCATTTGACTTACACTTGTGGGTTACAATCCATCACTCAGAGAGTGAAAGCAGCTATGGAAGGCAAGAACCTGGAGGCAGGAACCATGGAGGAATGCAGCACGTTTTCTCGCTCACTGGCTCACTCATAGACTCACGCTGAGCTAACTTTCTTATACAGCCCAGGACTGGCTGCCTTTGGATAGTGCCACCCACGGTGGGCTGGGCCCTCCTGAATAATTACTAGTGAAGACAATTGCCCACAGACATGCCCATGTGGGTTTGCATGATTTT
Organism: Peromyscus leucopus; assembly: GCF_004664715.2. Taxonomy (NCBI): domain Eukaryota; kingdom Metazoa; phylum Chordata; class Mammalia; order Rodentia; family Cricetidae; genus Peromyscus; species Peromyscus leucopus. Next base: position 138,348,973 of record NC_051066.1, on the reverse strand, counting down.
CTCAGTTGAGGCTTTCCTCTCAGGTGACTCCAGGCTGCGTCAAGTTGACAGTTAATGTTAGTGTGCATGTGTATTTGTGTGTTTGAGTGTGTGTGTGTATGTGTGTGTGTGTTTAATTAAATTCACAGAAGTAGAATCAAAGAAAAAAGTCTAAATAAATAATCTGAGGGATGATAAGGGAAAGAGAAAGGAAGAAGGCCGAGGAAGTGAAAAGGTTTGGCCTAGACCTTCACTGTCTAGTCCCTCGCTGCACATGGCTCCCGAGCTGTAGAAACGTGGTAGTGTGTCCACCTGACCCAAGACAGGAGGGAAGAGGAAACCACACAAGAGTTCAGCAGAAAAACAGAATGGAAACTGTCGCTTTAATAATGTTGGTTTCACCAGCCTCTGTCTCCCCTTTCTCCACGTAGTTCCTAGAAAACACAAAGGTCACAAATGTGCCTGTACTCTGCCTCTAGTGGGCAGTGTTATTCTCAAGGGCCATCAGGATAAGGGGTACACTGGAGTCTTTCCTCTCATGCTGTGCAATGCTTTGCCATCCATCTTCCAGCTACATCTCCAGAAGAGCCCACTAATTCTGCAGCCTTAACTCTGTTTCTTAGCCTTCCTGAGTCTCAACATCCCCCTCCTGCACCCACTCTCCTCTGACCACTTTGTAAATAGAAAGACTCCCTCAGGCTATGAGTCTGGGGCCAGATAGGATGTAGGTTCCTCAAAACTTGCTTCCCTGGAGGTGTAGTTAGTTCCTAACTAAAGTGATGCCACCTGTTATATGTCTGTTTGCTCCTATGGTGACATCACAGACTAGATTAAAAAGAGAGCTCTAACCTGGGCTCACAGAGACTGAACTGATAAGCAGGGAGCCTGCATGGGACTTACCTAGGCACTCTGCATATATGTTACAGTTGTGTAGCTTGGTCTTCTTGTGGGACTCCTAATAGTGGGAGCAGGGGCTATTTCTGACTCTTTTGCTTGCTTTTGGGACCTTATTCCTCATACTGGGTTACCTTGCCCAGCCCTAATACATAGGGAGGTGCTTAGTCTTACTGCAACTTGATGTGCCATGTTTTTGTTGATATCAAACCTGCAAAAAATGGAGGAGTTGATTGAAGGGTGGGGACAGAAGGAGGTGTGGGGAGAGGGACTGGGAAGAGATGTGGGAGAGGAAACTGCAGCTAGGATGTAAAATTAATTAATTTTAAAAACAGAGAGAGAGAGAGAGAGAGAGAGAGAGAGAGAGAGAGAGAGAGAGAGAGAAGTGGTGGCTTTAATCCCAGCCACTTGGGAGGCAGAAGCAGGCAGATCTCTTTGAGTTCGAGGCCAGCCTGGTCTACAAAGTGAGTTCCAGGACAGCCAGTGTGATTATGCAGAGAAACCCGGGAGAGAGGGGGTTGGTCCTCTAACATGAGAGCAGAAGGTTGAAAAATGTTAGATAAATAATCATGTTGACCAAGGAAGAAGAAAGTTCCCATTTCTTCTAGGGAGGATATCAATTCCTCTGAATAGACTCTTACAAAACCTTCCCATGACAAATGGTAACTAATAAAACTCTCTTACAAATCCTGCACTGCTGCGTGGAATTGGTGCCTGGATCTGTGATCAGGCCATCCATTTATTCCTTTCTTAATGCCCAATATCATGAGGGAGAGAAATCAATTCTGTTTTAATTTCATGAGAAAAATGCTGAATGAAAGAAAAATGCAATAGAGCAAAACTTCACAATTCAGTCCTCCACTGGCCCTCCTCAAAACATGTGATTATGGATGTCTCCTTAGAAAGGTCCCACAAACCTGCTTCCTGCCTTCACCTCAGACAAACAGGCAGGAAGTTGCATGCTGGTGAGAGGAACTCCTGAAAGAGCTAAGGAAGTTCAGTTGAGCTTTGATGCCTTAACTTGCATTTCATTCAGCATCCCTTAATTTGGGCTTCTGTGTACCCACCTTCCTAACCAGGAGCTCTGCTTAATCTTAGTATGAAACCCACTATAACTTCTCAGCCAAAGACATCTCAGCAAACAGGATACTGGAGTAGTTTAGTTTTCTGGGCCTGGAGAGCCAGATGGGCCAATTTTCATGATCATCACAGACCACAGAGTCAGGCCAGTGAATTCTGGGTTCATACTGGCTAGGTTCCAAACCCAGCTTCACCTCTTGCCAGCTGGGAAAGCATAACCTTAAGAAACAATAACTTTTTCCCTAAGCATTAGTTTCTTCTCTATGGAATGGGAACCAGAGTAGTAGTAGTCACTAGTCTAATTTGATGTTCCCATGAATAGTGACTGGCAAGTACTTATCAGGTAACATGAATCTTAAATGGTCTTATTAATAAAATAAATATTTAAAAAAAATAAAAAACAAACCCAGGAGCCAGGTATTGGGGTGAATTCTGAAAGATCAGAGAGATAGAACAAGCCACAGCTAACCTCACCTCACCAACTTCTCAGCCAATCCTGTTTCTTCAAACTGGAAACCCCTGAGTCCTCATCTGAATAGATCTCAGCTGAATTGCTGCTAAAAGCAAAAAGCTTTAAAAGGCCCTAGTTCCTTATTTTCATGACTTATATACCTTTCTGCTTCCTGCCATCAGTTCATGGGATTAAAGGCATGAGATCTCAAGTGCTGGGATTAAAGGTGTGTGTTACCATGCCTGGTTGTTTCCAGTGTGGCTTTGAACTCACAGAGATGGATCTCTGCCTCCAGAAGGCTAGGATTAAAGGTGTCTGTGCCACCATTTTTTGGCCTCTGTCTGCTGTTCTGTTCTCTGACCCCAGATAAGTTTATTAGGGTGTACAATATATTGGGGGACACAATACCACCACAGGTACCTGGTTAAGAACAGGTGGAAGTAAATGTGCCTGTTCATTAATGTTGTTGTGAAGGGTGGATCTGACAACTGATGGTTGTTTGAGTTTACAGTGATACAAAAGGGTTTCCTAGCTTAGCCATTCCAACTTGAACTTTCAGTTGAGTACCTGGTCACCTACATGACACATTCAGTGTTTCATTATAAGTAAACTTCTAACTCCACAAGTTGTTCAACCGTAGGCTAAGTGTCCTGAGAACATCAGGTAGGATAGGCTAAGTTGGTGTGGCGGCTCTCTCCTGGAATGCGTTGGGAGGTTGAAGCATGGGGATCACACAGTTGAGGCTAGTCTATCTACATGGTAAGTTATAGAATACATGGAATACATAGGGGGACCCTGACTAAAAAAAAAAATAAAGCTAAGCTATGATGTTTGGTAGGTGAGGCACATGAAATGCACTTTTCAACTTGATTATATTGGATATAATGCTATCAGAAGTTGAGGCAGTTTAGTAATTAGGAATCAAGGATATAACCTTTGCCTATGGCTCAATAATTTCATGATTCTACAAGGATGAACCCACATTTTTATTCACTTCCTAAATCCTAACAGGATTGGGGAGAAAAACCAATGAGATGAACCCACTTTTTGTTTTTTATCTTAAAAATAAAAATATTTAGGAATGACTGAGTAACAGTAGTATGGACCTGCCCTGGGACAGCTTAATAGTTTGGTTTGGTGGTAAAATATCTCCCAGGGGCTTATTTGGTTAGACACTTGTTCCCAAGCAGGTAGCACTGTTTGGGGGAGGTAATGGAACCTTCAGGAAGTAGTTTCCAGCTAGTAGATGTAGGCCACTGGGGGGCGAGCCTTGAGCATTAGAGCCCAGTCCAGATTTCACTCTCCACTCTCTCAGCTTCTTGGTCTGTGGAGCTGTCCCAACAGGGCCCCCGCTGCTACCAACCAACCTGCTTCACCCATCATCATGCCTTCCCCACCCTGAGGGGCTGTGACTCCCCAACCAGGAGCCAAAACAAGTCTCTCTCCTCGTCTGTTTCTCCTGCCAGATGTTTGATGGCAGCAGTGTAATAGTCACTAATGCATTAGGGCAAGTCCCTCTGCGGTGGGATAGCCAAAGGTCCGTACAGCTGACCCCCTCACCCCAAAAACTGGTCACAGAGGCTGGGTGAAGGTCTGTGGTCAGACTGGGTGATGGGATGAAAAGGGAAGACATTAGCCATCTAATTACTTCAACCCCCATCGTACTCTATCAGGCTTTTCTGCCTCTATGTTCTTAGCCCTCATTTAGTCAGTGACCCTTATAGACTACTGCTCTGTGCTGGGACGGGTGCTTGGCAGTCACCGACAGCGAAAGAACAGGCATCTGTCCTCAGTGGAGGGTGCCCCAAGGCTGTCCCTGCCAATGAGGCTGTTGGTGTGACTGCAAGTTTCCAAAGAGCCAGCCTGCTCAAAGCCAACTGGAGAGGAATTCACCCTGCCCCTCAGCAATTTAACCAGATTCAACTTAGCGAAACTGAAATTGACTGAGTGAGAAGTTGAAAGGCGAGCCGCTTACATCCCCAAACCTGAGTAGTCTTGCTTCGCTGGCTCAAAGCCATTGGGAGTATTGCTAGACAGACTCATTAAGCAAGAAGGTTTCTGCGAAAATGACAAAATCATAGCACCCCAGATACCCCAGCATGAGATTAAAAGCTGAAAGGAGGTTTAAGCTTCATATTATTAAGTGGCATTATGACAGTTTAGAAGGAAGGAGCTTTGCAGCCATCTGAATTGATGGTGGCCCTGCTATGGGATTGTCTGTGTGTAATTGTAAGAACTCTCTTCCTGTGTAGGGCAGAGGATGTGGGGAGGGGGGCAGAGCAGGAGGTAGGCTAGAGCTAAGGACTGGAGGAGCGATTGTTGGTAGAGGGAGCAGTTGTTGACAGGGACGCAAGCACTTGAACCCTGCCTGGAGGCTGAGGAGTGACTGTGATTTAGGGAGGGGAGGGCTGTGCATGGACATCCATGGTAGTTCCTGTCTCATTCCTTATTAATCAGCCTTGTGGCTTTGAATGTTAGATGGTAAATACAAACCACCCTGGGCCAATTCCAGGAAAGTCTCACTAGATAGCCAGGCTGGTCTCCAACTATCTACCCTCACTCTGCCTCTGCCTCTGCCTCTGCCTCTGCCTCTGCCTCTCCAAGTGATGAGATTACAGGCATGCACATCATACCTGGTTTCAGCATTTTATTTTGAAATAGTTTTATATATCTAGAGAAAAATGTTACAAAAAATGAAACACACACACACACACACACACACACACACACACATCCCACATGATAGAAAGTTTTCTACCCTGCATCCAAGTTTTCCTCAAATCAACATCTTCAAATGCATGGTATATTTGTCACAAGTAAGGTGATAATTTCATTCTGTATTCCATGGAGTAGAGTCCAGATTTGGAGTCTCATTTTTTCTACCTATGGACCCCACTCCCACCCCATGCCATTGAATTGACATGTCTCTGTTCTCCAAAATAGTAAACTTCTCCCTCTAACCCATTTCTTTTTCCCTTCTTTCTCCCTTTTCTCCTCTCTCTCTTAGCTCTCCTTTTCCTCCTTAGCCAACCCAATCTCTCTGGGACCCATCTTTCCCAAGCACTTGCCTGTGTTTGTTCAAAACTGTGTCTGCCTCGCCTGCCTTTCTCCTGGCCCCCAGATTCTAGCACAAAACCCAACAGGAAGTGAGTTCCCAGTACCTGGCAGCTTCAACAGAGTGTGCACAGAAGCACCAGTCCCCATGCACTTTCCCTGGCTCTGCAGACTTCCAAACTCTAGGACTAAGTAGCAGGAGCACCAATCATAATCGCTTCTCCATTGTTATAATAGTCTTCAGCTGTCTAGGAAAAGGGGGCACTGTGGCCAGGAAGTCACTGGCAGGTGCACTGCAGACAGCTGTGTGTTCCACTGCTCTTCCAGAGGGATGCATTCCTTTTTATACTTAAATTCTCTGGAAACCAAGGGACCAACACTGTCCTTCCTAACAAGAGGCATTGCCTTGAGCTGGCCCCCTTCTGCAGTGTGTGGCCTTGAGGCCCTCTGGGTGGCCTTGTCCATGTGTAGGAACATATTCACAGTGAGTGGGTCTAAAAAAAGAAAATGACATGTCTGGGCTTAAAGGGAAGTACTTACTGCTTTATCCAGTGAAAGGGTTGCTTCTGCCTACCCTGTGGTCTTGCTAAAAATTGGTCTATAAAGATGTGTGAAGTATGAGCACAGGAGGGCAGAGCCTGCTGGGAAGGATAATTTAGGGGACTGACCCTGCCAGAGAGTTCAAGATGGAGATACAAATGTCACTGTGAAAGTAAAGGGTGCTGAGCCCTGGAGGAGGCTTCTGGAGCCTTGAGTCAGTGGGACACAGGTAGGCACTCAGTTTGTATGGGGTCATCCTACCAGACAGGCTATTACATTTAATCAACTTTGGTTTGCATTTATTCTAAATTGTTGTTGGCTTAAAATCCTGCCTTGCTTCTGACAGTGACCCATAAGCAAATTTGATGTTTTCCACTTGGCCATATATAAATACGGAACCAGGGTCTAAGTAGCTTGCTACTTCTTACTGTGTTCTCTAAGTATAGGGTGATCTCTTTAGTAATCATTCTTGGCTTTGTGTTTCCTGACACACAGTGACCCTCTAGATTCACAAATATCATCAAGAGAGGTGGGACTGTAGGGAGGCAGCCATAGTTAAGGACAGCCATGTTCTGTCCCTGCCATAGCTAGTACCCAACCCCACTCACAGGCTGCCTCACCCTGACCCACACTTCACCATGTCCTCTCATGACCTCAGCGGAGGAAAAATGGGCAACCATAAGGAATTGATACTGTTTCTTTTTTGGATTAAATAATTTTTATGTGAACACACTGTTAGACTTCCTAGCCACTCCCCAGCTACATGACCACACAAGTGCTGTCCATCAGGCAGGCAGAATGCTTAGTCATCCCAGGGCCTCGAGTCCTACGAAATCAGCAGGCTACGTGCTATGTGTTATGTGATCACGTAACGTGAGCGCAGCATGATCACGTAATCTATGCGTATGCGTGGCATAGCTATGTAAGGCCATATGCGCATTCTTGCAAGAGGGACCCATAGGAGCAGATTCCACCCGTTTCCCCACCCCCTTCTTCCACATGGTTTGCTTCCAGTAGGCCTACAGCACTCCCTCTCTTTACCCTCCCCTCATGAAACTCTTTCAGTGGGTTTCATTGTACCTCGTGGTTTCCCTCGCATGGTAAATAGTGCCACAAGTAAATAACACACACTCCCTCTCTGAAGTACTTCGAGTAAAATGAGTACTTCAAAAAACTTTTCATCATGCTTGTACTTTCCAGTCATGTGCCTCAGAGCCCTGTTCAGATGACTCTTCCCTACTTTATCTTACCTCCTCTCTTAGCCGTATGTGCCCTCTTTCCCTCAGAACCAAGATTTTTCCATCCCTTCTCCCAGAACAAGGCTGACTGATTAGCCTCACCCCTGACTTAGAAGCATCTGGAGCAGGGTCTTTCCTGGTTAGGACCTTTGAGGGACTACTATATTTTTGTTCCCTAGCTGGCTAGCCAGCCTAACCTAATGAGAGAGTTCCAGGCTAATAAGAAACCTGTCCCAAAAGTAAAGAAGATGGTTTCCTTGAATATAGGCACTCAAGTGTCCCCTAATTGCCACGTACATGTGCATGCACATGTTCATGAGTCCACACATGTGTACCCGCAAACATGTAGACCTGCATGTATACATAAACACACATGATGAACAGGAAGACGCACACACACACACACAGAGAGAGAGAGAGAGAGAGAGAGAGAGAGAGAGAGAGAGAGAGAGAGAGAGAGAGAGAGATATGAGCTTCAAGTATAGTACAGGGATCAGGAACCCCTTTCTATAAAAGGTCAGAGGTCATATTTTAGGGTGTGTGGACCATTGGGCCCATTTCAGCCCCTTTAATTCTACTGCTGTAGTGTGGAAGCAGCCATTGGAAACACAAATGAATGGTGTGCCTGTGTTCCAGTAAGATTTGATTCCTATAGGAAGCAGGTGGTTCTGGTTTTGACTCATGGTCTATGTTCTATCAACCACTGGGCTGCTAACAAACACATGACAGGAGGTTTGGGGGAGACTCATTGATGAAATCATTGTATGATTAACATAAGGTTAGTGAATCAAGGGAGAGATGATGTGTCTTTATAGCTTTGAGAATATAAGGCAGGGGTAACTGGAAGCCACAGAAGGTTTTCATGCGAAGTATTGCCTTTAGTGAGGTCTAAAGATGAGGAAGAAGAGTAGGAAAGAAGTGTTCCAAAATGACCCATTAGCCTGTTCAAATGTCTTGTGGTCAAAGGGACTCTGAATCTTTTTAAGCAGTGAAATCAGGCTGTCAGACCAAGGGGTATCACAGAAGTCATCCCAGATTCTGAGCTGGCTAAATCCAAGGGACACAGAGGCAGTCTCACCCCTCAGAACCAAGGAAAACCTCACTTCTTATGACAGGATATGTGAGATTTCTAG